>NC_059329.1:77279154-77604154 GCF_018350155.1 Leopardus geoffroyi
TCTAATCACAGTCTTGGCTAAATTGTAAAGCTCTGTGCCTTCTTTATTGCAGATATTGATGAATGTGCCTTAAGAACCCATACCTGTTGGAATGATTCTGCCTGCATCAACCTGGCAGGGGGCTTTGACTGCCTCTGTCCCTCTGGGCCCTCCTGCTCTGGTGACTGCCCTCATGAAGGAGGACTGAAGCGCAATGGACAAGTGTGGACCTTGAAAGAAGACAGGTGCTCTGTCTGTTCCTGCAAGGTGAGACTAATACAGTGCGGCAGGAATTGTAACTGTTCTTTTCCTCCCTTCACTTTTCTCTTCCGCCCCACCTCTTTCCCCCAGGTGTTGACTTGCTGGTCTCCTGTAGTTTCTGAAAAGGCTTCTCTCATTCTAATCCATGCTACAGCTAATGATGATGCTGAGTGGCAGGCAAACCTGTTTTGAATTGATCATGCCATTAGTGAGAAGTGAGGTGTGCAGTTGAGAAGAGGCTGCAGAGCACAGGGGGAGTAGGGCAGAGAAACCAATGTTGGTGCTCCCACCGAGAGCCTGCAGTGCCTTTCAGGTTGGTTGGGTGAGAGATTTAATGAGCTCTCATTCCACACTTACACAGACTTGCTGATTAAAACTACTCTTTGCCTGAAATGATCACCTGCATGAACTTGCTTATTTTTGTGGTAACATCATCCAGAAAAGCAAGGCACATAGGCTTGCTTCCAGCGGTCAGAGATAGGTGGACCTCTGTTCTGAACAAATGGAAATGATAGTATGAGGCCTTCTGATAAATGATGTCTTCTTTCCGTTCTCACTGCTGGGCTGGCTATTCCTTACATTAAGTTGTTTGGAAGTGAGTTTAATGCTTATGAAAATAAGCCTGTCATCCCCCGGTTTTAGCTTTATGCTTTGCAAAATGGGCCTATTAAAATGTTTGATTTCCTTGTGCTTTATTTTTTCTTTTGTTGATCTTGCTTATTCATTTTCCTTTGAAACTGCTTTACTGTAGCTCTTGCATTGTATTTTTATGTCTGTGGATGGGACTTTTTAATCTTGGGCTTTATGGGCATGGGAACCACAAGAAATGACTTGTTTAGTAGTCTCTTAGGGAGCTGGTGTCCTGATAAATTCAGAGAGCTCCCTGGGAATAGAGTGGAAATGAACCTTCATTCACCTGTCTTCAAGTCTACCACACCTCCAAAGGACCCGGGAGCACCCATTTAGGAGAGCTACATTACCAAGTGTTTAGATCATTACTCCATCGTGCTCACTTTTTACCTTATACATGCATCTGGTTCCATACATCCAAACACAGGTACAGTGACCCCATTTACTGAGCACCTCCTCTGTTCCAAGCACCCTGTAATTTAAAAAACAGCATCACACTTAATTCTTATAGCACAGCTTTGAAAGATAAAGTTTCTGAGTTTTAGGGCAAGTAATGTACCCTAAATATCACAATACATAAATATCCAAGCTGGGACTTGAATTCTAGTAGTTTGCCCCAAATTTCATAGTTTTCTTATTCTGCCACAAGTCCTATAACTCTCCACAGATGATATCTGCTCATGTATTTAAAACTGATTAAATAGGCAATCTAACATGATTGAGCTCAAACTGTAACCTTAGTACTGTATTAGTGACACAAAGGGCAAAGTTTTTAACAGAAAGAAAAGCTTGTTGTGGTTTAAAATAGTTGAGAAAGGTATATAGAAAAGGTTGGCAGTTAGGTCTCCATTCAGCCAGCAAAACAAGAAGGAATTCCTTTATTAGTGCTTTTCTAGAAAATATTGTTTTTCCCAAACTTACGAGGATGATCACAACCTGACCCGGAAATCCTTTTTAGGATTTGCAGAGCCCCAGTCTCTGGAATCAATAAGAGATTTTTTGTTGAGTCTTGAGTAGTGTGTGAAACCAAAATATCTTTTTCAGTTTTTGTTTTATTTAGGCCCATGGGAGGGAACTTAGCAATCATTAAAACTTCCCAAAGTTTCATTAATTAATTATGCTAATAATCCAAGCAATATAAGTTGATTTATTCTGCTTTGACTCTTTTAACTCTTGCCAAAGTCAGAGGATTAGACTGAAATTCCACAAAAAAATGAACAATCCTTGTAACCTTATATTGTTAATATAATGGCACCTCTATCACCACCCCACCACCTTATGAATAAAGTACAAGGAAGATTTCCTTCTTTGTTTCTTTGTTTTCCAATTGCATTTATTACTCATTAATAGCATAGCTTCCAAGAACTTGTGGAAGGAGAGGACAGCTTTGATTTAGGAGATAAATTAAAGGGGTGCCTGAGTGGCTTGTTGAGTTAAGTGTCCATCTGACTCTTGGTTTTGACTCAGATCATAATCTCAGTTTATGAGCTTGAGCTCTGCATTGGGTTCTGTGCTGACAGCAAAGAGCCGGTTTGAGATTCTCTCTGTCCCTCTCTGAACTGCCTCCCTAGCCCCGCTCAACTCTCATGTACTCTCTCTCTCTCTCTCTCAAAAGAAATAAAACTTTTTTTTTTAAAAAAAGAAGCTAAGTTAAAAAAAGCTCTAAAAAGTTCTTTAAAAAAGAAACTAAATTAAAAACCCTAAATCAAATTCTGTAGATCATTCTCAAAAAATTAAATTTGTGACCCTGCTTTTTCCTATTATTTGCACCTAGAAATATTTTAACCCAATTTCATAAGTAGTAGCTCCAACACATAAGCATCCAAATGGACTATAATGGCATCATCATCTTTGAGGCTAAGAAGTCAAGATTGAGACAGAAATACTGGCTGTTAAACCATACTCTTGTTTTCAAATTCAAATAAAACTAAATCACATAATAGCAGAATTATACAAGCCAGCAAAGGGTCAAGGTTTACTATTCAAAGAAGCAGAGTCAAACAGTCTACGGATTCAGGGAAGTCCCTAGTATTTTTCATAAAATTAGAACAAATAACCCTAAAATTTTTATGGAACCACAAAAGACCCCAAACAGCCAAAGCAAACTTGAAAAAGAACACAGCTGGAGGTATCACAATCCCAGATTTCAGATATACCATAAAGCTATATTGATCAAAACAGTGTGGTACTTGCACAGAAACAGATATAGGTCACTGGAACAGAATAGAGAGACCAGAAATGTATCCACACTCATATGGTCAGTTAACCTACAACAAAGGTGGCAGTCTCTTTAATAAATTATGTTGAGAAAATCGGACAGCTACATGCAAAAGAGTGAAACTGGATCACTTTCTTACACTTATATACAAAAATAACTTGAAATGGATTAAAGAACGAAATAGGAGACCTGAAGCCATAAAATTCCTAAAAGAACATATAGGCAGTAATTTCTTGGCCATCAGCCTTAGCAATATTTTTCTAGACATGTCTCCTCATGCTAAAGGAAACAAAAGCAAAAATAAACTATTAGGACTGTAACAAATAAAAGCCTTTGGCACAACAAAGGAAACCAGCAATAAAATGAAAAGGTCTACTGAATGAGAGAAGATATTGCAAATAATATATCTGATAAAGAGATAATATCATAATATATAAAGAACTGATACTGATCACCAAAAATAATCTGATTAAAAATGGGCAAATACCTGAATAGACATTTTCCAAATAGGACATACAGATGGACAGTAGGCACATGAAAAGATGCTCAGCATCATGAATCATCAGGGAAATGCAAATCAAAACCACAATGAGATATCACATCATACCAGTAAGAATGGCCAGTATCAAAGAGACGAGAAATAACAAATGTTGTCAAAGATATAAAGAAAAGGAAACCCTTCTGTACTCTTGGTCGGGATGTATATTGGTGCAACCACTGTGGAAGTTACTCAAAAATTAAAAATAGAAATACCCTATAATCCAGTAATTCTACTGGGTATTTACCCAAAGAAAATGAAAATGCTAAGTTGGAAATACATATGCACTCCTGTATTTATTGCCACATTATTTAATGTAGCCAAGATATGGAAGCAAACCAAGTGTCCACTGATAGATGAATGGGTAAAGAAGATTTGGTATGCATATGCATGTATGAAATGTTGGAATATTACCCAACCATGAAAAAGAATGAAATCTGGCCATTTACAACTACATGAGTGGACCTGGAGAGCATTAGGCTAAGTCAAATAAAGATAAATACCATATGATTTAACTCATGTGGGATCTGGAAAAAAAATGAACAAACAAAAAAAGAAACCTCATAATAAAGAGAACTGATGGTTGCTAGAGGAGAGGGGGTTGGGCAGATGGGTGAAATTAGAGATAGAGATTAAGAGGTGTAAACTAGTTATAAAATAAATAACATGGAAATGAAAAGTAGAGCATAGGGAATATAGTCAATAATATGGTGATAATATGATATGGTGACAGATGATGACTGTACTTATTGTGGTGAGAGTATTGAATAATGTATAGAATTATAAAATCACTATGCTGTACACCTGAAACTAATATATTATTGTATGTCAACTATACTTCAATTAGAAATTTTAAAAATGCTCAGGTGATCAGGAGAAAAAGTGGCAGCATCATGAAATTCTCAGGCAGTTTCAGAAAGAGCCACCTTCATTCAATGATGACCAGAAAGAAAACAAACAAACAAACATGGGAGTTAGGCATAGATATTACAATAATGGGAGTGTGGAGTACAAATTAAGAATATGTACTTGAACAAAATTAGATCATACATTTGAAGAAACATTTAGATAAAACTTCTTTAGACCCAAAAGAAATTAAAGCAAGAATTCCAACAAGATAGAAAAAAGGCAAGAGCATTAAACGAGAAGGAGAAGGAAAGCGGCTCCTGGAGAACGAACTGAGGGGAAAATCTCTGCACTATGAAGACTACCTCAGAAGCTTCTTGGAATCAAACCAGTACTGCTGCCACAGAGATGAGGGGGGAGAAACCACTAAGTATGAAAGGGAAAGGTGGAGAAGAAATATGATTACGTGACAGATATGGAAGCTGACAGTAATGATTTAACACGTAGTGGGTTTTCCTGAAGAGAACACAACAAATGCAGCAAAACCAATTTCATAGATAAAAGAGAAGGATGACTGATTTGTACACCAAAAGGATTCTCTTACTATAACAAGACCAATCAGTATAAAGCCATCAGGACCAGTACTAGTGCCATAAGCATCAGGACAGCATAAGGTCAGCATATCCTGGGAAATTTCAGGTTGGCTTCAGACTTTCCTCCAAAACTCAAGACGCCAAAAGACAGTGGAAAAATTATTTGCAGACTATGGTAGGGAAAGTCTTTGAGCTAGGCACTCACAAATACTACTTACATTGTAGGCTTTAGTTGATGGAATACATATTAAAAGAAGGATCAAAGAATGTAGGACTATGAAGAGAAAAAAACTATACAAGCCAGATGTCAGAAGCCACTCAATCTCATACACGACCAGTGTTGTCATATCATAAAGAGATTAATAACTTCTTTATGATGCTTCAAAATTGTCCTTCAAAGAGAGACTATAAATGAAATGTGTCCTGGCATGCTAAAGGTGAAATTGGTGCATTTTTCCCTAGATTATATTAGCCACTAAATTAAAGTGCTTTTATCTTCTTATTTTGACCCAGTGTTTATATTATCCAAGGACAATAAGCCTCTTTAGATAGTATTCAAAATAAATACTCTGCTATATGATTCCTGTATTATACTTGGAAGATGGAATATCGTCTCCCTCATTTAGACTTAGAAGAAAGTTGAATTTAAACGTAGACAAAGCCAGAAATCAACCTTTCTCACTCTACTCTTATTCCTGGGTTCTTTTCTCTTCCCTTAAACTCCTTGGAATATGCAACTTCAAGGCATTCCACCAGGAATGAGAAGACCTGGATTCTATTCCAGGCATTGCTAGTAATTGGCTTTGTGACCTTGAGCAAACAACTTAGCATCAGAGCCTTTTTCCTCAGCTGTACAAATGGCTAGATGATATCAGAAATTCTTTCTGTCTCTAAAGTTCTGTAAGTCTGGAAACTGCTAGTGACATTTATGCCCTCAGTATTTCTCTCTCACCCTTTCCAAAATGTTTTAGTTTGTGGCTTAGTATCATTATTCATATAGACCTTTCAAATCCTTTCCAGGATTTTCTTTTTTGTTTCTTGCCAGCAGCTGGCATTTCTACATTTACTTTACAATAAGTATTATGTATACATTTATTTGCACATTATACATTGAAATAGGATTAGTATGTCATCATGTACAAATTATTCTTTCAAATTCTCTACAATACAAAGAGTGATAATTTGGATCAATTTCATATTTGAGGGTTTAAATATTTAAATGGTTTAAAAGTAACCTGGATTTCACAACATTGCATTTTTCCACAAGGTTTCAGCTATTCTAACACCTGCTTAAAAATGTCAGGCACTTCAGGATGTCTGAATATCACTATAGAGCTGAGTACACCAGCATTAGTCTTTTGAGTCCATTAATTTTATGTACATAACAGTAGGAATTTTTCTTAAAACATAAGTTTTACATGGAAAGGTTCAAACCTATGCTGAATATTTATTGCTTTTGTATTCTGTCATCTAACTGTGTTATTTTATATATTTTAAATATGAAATACAGCATGAAAATTATAATGTTAAATTATTTTAAGTATATTTATTTATTTTGAGAGAGAGAGAGAGAGAGTAGGGGAGGGGCAGAAAGAGGGAGAGAGAGGATTTCAAGCACAGAGCCTGACGTGGGGCTTGAACTCACAACCATGATACCATGATATGAGCCGAAATCAAGAGACAGATGCTTGGGGCGCCTGGGTGGCGCAGTCGGTTAAGCGTCCGACTTCAGCCAGGTCACGATCTCGCGGTCCGTGAGTTCGAGCCCCGCGTCGGGCTCTGGGTTGATGGCTCAGAGCCTGGAGCCTGTTTCCGATTCTGTGACTCCCTCTCTCTCTGCCCCTCCCCCGTTCATGCTCTGTCTCTCTCTGTCCCAAAAATAAATAAACGTTGAAAAAAAAAAATTAAAAAAAAAAAAAAGAGACAGATGCTTAACCAACTGAGCCACCCAGACACCCTGAAAATTATTATATTGAATCACTATTATATTATTATTATGTTACTATGATAAATATTCAACAGAAAGGATTGATAAATACTAGAAAAAATGGTAAACTTGGAGTGAAATCTTTCAAATTCTTTCCCTAGTTTTTGGCTCTCTATATAATTTTTTTTTAATATTATATTTGAGAGAGAGAGAGTCAGTGAGTGAATGGGGGAAGGGCAGAGAGAGGACAGAATCTGAAGCAGGCTCCAGGCTCGGAGCTGTCAGCATAGAGCCCAAAACAAGGCTTAAACTCAAGAACTGTGAGATGATGACCTGAAATGAAGTCAGATGCTTAACCGACTGAGCCACCCAGGTGCCCCTGGTTCAATATATAATTTATGGTCAGGCTTACCATGACAAGAAAAAGAAAAAGAACCTGCAATAAATAATTAGGACATCCATGAAAAAGGGCATTTAAATAGGTACTACTGAATGATAGTACATAGTATATAGCCCAAATAATTTCTCCTGTAACTTAGCCACATATTATCTGAAGTTCTGATAAGATTTAGAAAAGTTAATATGATTTATAAAGGACACATGGAAATTAAGACAACTGGTGGGGAAGAGAGGGTAGGGGGAACAATGTTATTGGATAATTCTGTATAGATATGGTTTGGCAATCTCTTCCTCAGCCCCAGGATCTTCCTTCTGTCCTAAGCATGGAGGTAGAAATGAGGGAACATTTCTTTTGTGTCTGGTACTTATAAGTATCTGCTCATACTTTGAAAACAACCTCATGAAGTAAATATTATTATTACTTTACAGAAGAAACAAGAAACTCAAGTTTCACACAAGTAAAGTTTCACACATGGAGATATCCATGACGAAATTCCAAGGTCTCTAGTTAGAGAAATGGGTTCCCAGCCTTACTGCTCCACATGGGTGTGGTTCTGTGAACTCTGCAAGATTATTTATGTTTCTGAGCCATGTTTTTATCAGTAAGACTGGGTTAATATCTGCAGACACATTTGCTGTGAGAGTGAATTAAGATCAAGATAAATTTGAAGTACCTAGTTCAGAGACTTGCAGAGAGCTGTCTCTCCATGACTAATCACTTACCAAAGAAGACTCGAAGTTGTTTTAAAGTCCACTTTCCCCCTTGAGAGTCAGTACACCAGGTTAGCTACTAGTGTTTCATGCCAATTGAAAAAGAAGTCTTGAAACATGTCCACAACTTAATGGAGTTCGGCAATAACAGTAGGCCCAAATGGATTTGGGATTTTGTTTAGATGCCATGTGCTTCCTTAACAGTGACAATAATTTTATGCATCTTTAGACCACTTAGTTGATTAGGCCCAGAAAGATTGCTAAATTGCTTGGAACCCATGTTCTTCTAGCATTATCCAGACCACAGAATGAAAAATGGTGGTCTCTTTGGGCTTGACCTCTAAATCTTAGTTATATCCCAGTTTCTTTTCACAGATACCCATCTGTGGCTCTTCCATGCATAAATTTGTCCAGAGCCTTAGGAGACATCTTTATTTTCTACCTGTGCTACATGGGAAGATAGAGAGGTCTCAGGTTTTTAACTTCTTGGAAACTGCAGCATTTTAGTATGAGTGGTCATATTATATTGTTGATTATGGAGATGAATAGACAAATGGATACACAGTCACCTGACATGCCCTTGTAGTCATGAATGATTTGTTATAGGGACATGGAAAAGGGAAGTATTATTGTATTCTAGGAGGATGCAGAAAGGAATAAGGAAAGATGTCACAGAGGAAGTGACATTTGAGTGAGACCTTCAAGGATGAGAAATTTAGCCAAGTAGAGATGTGGGGAAAGTGAATCCCAAGCAGAGGGAATAGCAAGAACAAAGATGCAGAAACATTGCATGTGTTAAGGAAAATATGAAGTAAATGGTGGGCTTAGAATATCAGAAAAAAAGAAGAGTATGGGAGGGGGATAACTGATAATAAGCCGAGAGAGAAAGGTTACAGATAGAGCCAGACAGTGGAATTCAGACTTTATTCTGTGGGCAGCAGAGTATCATGAGTGACTTTTTGTTGAGGATTGGCATGGCCCAACCAAAGTCTGATCGACAGCACAGTAGAAGGACTGAGGAGATCCAAACTAAATGGAGAGGTACCACTTAGACTGAATTGAAGGTTCAGGAGAGTAAAGATGAGAACCCGAAGGAGGGTTAGAGACAGAAGATCACATGAAAGATAACACCGAAATTAAGTCATGGGTCTTGATAAATGATAATGTCAGACACTCACTCCCTGTGGCCATGTGTGCCCTCATTCTGTGGGCAGAAGCTCCAGAGTGGCATATTGGCAACTTAGCTGCCCCATTTTCCTGGGTCAAAAGTGTTCCGGTGCCAATGATCAGAGAAGGAGCCAGGGTTGCAAGTTAGGCTTGCATTTATTCCTACACCTTCATCTACTTCTAGTAGTAACTGGAAAATCCAGTGGGAGAAAACAAGCTGTGAGGACCAGATTTTATTTCTGTGCTGCCTGCAGGATTGTTTTGTTTTGTTCATTTTCTTAGTTGAAAAGTGAATAGCATTCATCCTTTAACTAAATGTAGTACTAGAGATGGATAGGGAAATAGATACCATAAATAACCACTTGCGCTCTGCAAGTGGAGGGCCAAATTCCTGTGGCAACACAGAAGAAGGGTAAAGTGGAGAGGATCTTTGCCATGAGATTGTCTGGAATGCTGACCACGTGACCTGGCCTCATACAAGCCTTTGCTCAGAAACTGAGGAAGGTGGCCAGATTAGGGAAACCTAAGGGGTTCCTGTGTTTCCTTCAGGCAAGAAGAAAGCCCTGTCTGCAAGGAGCTGACAATAAAATAACCCTGCCGTTCTCCCTGTGGCACCCATTCGTAGAGTGAAGAACAGGGATGAATCAGCTTGTGCCTGGGGCCAGGGTAGAGGTTAGCTTTCTGAAATCCTGCAGTTTACTCCTAAAAATGCTTTGCTTTGCTCTCTAAACCTAACCAGTGACATTGTCAATACCTTCCTCTCTAGGGTGTTCTTGATGGAAGGAGTTGGCTGTGCCAGCCCTAAAATTGTGCTTCCTTTTCTTTGAAACATGAACAAATTGGCAAGTTTAGTTCACCCTCAAAACTCTAGGGGTCCTGTCAAGGAACAGGGTCTTCTTTTCTGTTCTCCTCACTTCATACTTCTGCATGTAGTTCCAAATCCTGCCTTTTCATATCTTTGTTTCTGCATCAGAGGTGTCAAACTCTTCCTTGGACCAGAATCCCCTGGAGGGTTTGTGAAACTTTGATCACTGAGTCTACCCCATAGACTTTCTTGTTTGGTGAGTCTGGGTTTAGGCACAACAATTTGCATTTCTAAGTAGTTTCCAGGAGATTCTAATGCTGCTTGTCAGAGGACCACATTTGAGAACCAATGCCTCAAGAATCCTTCTGATTTGTGTGAAGTCCTTTTATCCTACCCTTTAGCATATTGGAAAATCATTGCTATGAATGTCTGGAGTGAGGTCTGGTTCCTGTTTTGTCATTAATTTGCTCTGTGAGAGAAGTGCTTTCCCCTCTCTGGACCTGATTTCCTCTTCATTAAAATGAGACATTTGGAATCAATGACTGTTAAGAGTTTTATTAGAGAAGTGCTAATTAGAGAGGGCTGGTTGTGTGGTGTAACCTGAAGCCAAATTAATATTTTGTAAAGACTGGATATCACAACACAAAAATTTGTATGTGAGAAGGTAGAATAAATGGGTCTAGAGTACCACTCCTAATTTTACTCTTTATATCAAAGATCAAAAAATGTTTTCTATGAAGGGCCAGATGGTCTTTGCATAACTGTCAAGGCCTCTGTCTCACATACTGAACTCTGCCATTAGAGTGTGAAAACAGCCAAAGGAAATATGTAAATGAACAAGGGAAGGTGTGTTTTAATAAAACTTTATTTGCAGAAACAGGTGACTGGCTGAATTTAGACTGTAGGTGTCAGTTTGCCAAACCCAGGTTATATTATAATTGAATTTACATAAATAATCTTACCTAAGTTTTTATTTACTTATTTTAAGAGAGAGTGTGCATATGTGCGTGAGTTGGGGAGGGGCAGCGAGAGAGAGAGAGAGAGAGACAGAATCCCAAGCAGGCTCCACACTGTCAGCACAGAGCCTGATGTTCGGTTTGATCTCATGAACTGTGAGATCATGACCTGAGCTGAAATCAAGTCAGACACATAACAAACTGAGCCACCCAGGCACCCCAAGACCTCCACCTTCTTGATTTAAAAGTTTCAAAACTGTGGCAGAAAAGTGGTATTATGCAATCTGGAGTAAATAATGTGTTAACTATTCAGTAATAAAATGTGTAATTTATAGTATAAAACCTGTAACTTTCCATGGCGTAAGAATAAATCCCTTTTTTATTTGATGGGAAAGTGTATGTCCCTGCTTCTTAAAATTCAGGAGCAATTTAAATAATATAGTAGTCATTGTTTATAGCTGAAATCCATTATAAAATTACATAAAAGCATTTAGCTTCTACAGCAGAAGGGTGAAAAAATACATCTTTGGCATTTAGATGGGGCTTGTTCTGACCAATCCAGCTAGGACTGAGGTCAGGCTCTGGGAATGACCCCAGAGATCTAGCATGAGAAAGATTACTCACCAACTTTGAGCTCAATTGTCTTGCCAAGTTTAGATGCTGGTGTGGCTGTGTTCTGTTAGCTGAGGTTTTGTAATGGCATTCTCATTGAATTAATGGAGCCACCTGTGACATTTTCATTATTAAAAATGATTTTCTTGACAGTTACTCTGTAATTCAAAAGGCAGAATGAACATAGCCATTGTTCTAAAATATGTTAGAACCTAAGAGGGGCCTATTTGGCATTTTCACATAATTGATGAGATAGGAAATTGCTTTATTTTGCTCTAACCCTGGAGGCTATCCACTTATTCTTATTCATTCTTTTAATCCCCACATGCAGAGAGAAACCTAACATTCTGATTGGGCCTTATTGCCTGTGGTACAATAGCCTCTTCTAAAGCAATGTGTCCCTGTTTACCGTGGTTTGTGGATAGAGCTTTTAGGTTATGGAGGCCCAATCATTCTATACTTGGGGAGAGTAATACTGTGACCTCAGTAGCTGACCTGACCATATGATTTTATATGGTAGCTACCGTTACTTTTTTTTTTAGCTTGTGTTGGTTAAATCACTAGGGAGTTATTCTGGGCAATGGTTACATGAGCAAA
This sequence comes from Leopardus geoffroyi, assembly GCF_018350155.1. Lineage (NCBI taxonomy): Eukaryota > Metazoa > Chordata > Mammalia > Carnivora > Felidae > Leopardus > Leopardus geoffroyi. Next base: position 77,291,394 of record NC_059329.1, read on the forward strand.
ATACATAACTGAGTTAAAATAAGGGCCTATTGTTGGAAGAGTCCTAGAATCTGGAGAGTCCTTTGTCCAGACTAATTATAATCTCTGACTCAATGCATTTGCTTAACTTGAGTGTGTGTTTGTATAATCTGTCATCCCTTGGTAGTTAGAAAATTATGATTTCTTGTCATTTTATGCAATAGTAGCTAAAATGCACATGCTTTGAGGAAAAGCATTTTTCAACATGTTATGTCGTTATATACATAGCCAGCAGGTCTCCTTTCCATTCTCCATAAAAAAATGTAAAGCATTTAAAGATTTCCACTTCAGCTGACAGTAAACTTGTCTCAGTGAGCGCTGTCCTATTCAACATTGTTATCGATGAAGTAGATGAAGACCCTGAGGGCAGATCCATCAAGTTTGCAGATGTCACTAGGCTATGAAGGAGAACGAACTATGGTGGATGACAGAAACAGCATTTAGAAAACATTGTGACAGGAAGAGAGATGAAATGAATCTAACAAGGTAAAATACAATAAGGATAAATATCAGGTTTTATAGTTGCTGCCCCCAAACAACTGAGTACACAAGATAGGGATAGTGCTTAATGAGGTTTTAGTCTTCATTAAGTTCAATATAAATCAACATCATGACATACCATAGTAAGTAGGGAAGTAAATATTGAAACCAGGCTACTTTAAAGAACACATAGAGCTTAAAACAAGGTGACCATGAGTCCCAATTCACTGCTGGTCAGACTGTTACTGAAGAATTATATTTAGTTCTTTTACTCAGCTACCTCATTTGAGAAATGGGAGTGTAAATTGTACTCCACAGATTTATCAAGACTAAATATGCTGGGATGTCTGGGTGGCTCATGGGTTAAGTATCCAACTTCAGATCCAGGTCACGATCTCGTGATTTCTGGGTTTAAGCCTCATATCGGGCTCTCTGCTGTTAGCGTGGAGGCTGCGTCAGATCCTTTGTGTGTGTGTGTGTGTGTGCGTGTGTGTGTATGTCTCAAAAATTAAAATAACCTTAAAAGATTAAATGTGCTAATGCATATAAAAGCACAATGTACGGCACAAAATAAATGTTAAAATCAAGGTAGAGTATTGTTATTATTATATTGGAAATACTTAAACTGTTGAAGAAGAAGACAACTATAACAATGAAAGGATTCAAAACTAGTGGTACTAGTCAAAAAATTAAGAGATAATCTAGAGATGAGATGATTCAGTGGAAACATAATGCTCTCTTCTACAAACGGAAGAGTTGAAAGTTGAAAGTGTGGCAGAGGGGATTGGGAGTTCTGTGATTAGCAAGAGTGTGAACAAATATCAGTGGATAGAGGCAACAAGAAGTCCAGTTTTTAACATTCATACATGAACAGAGATATATACATTGAATGCCTTCCATAGTGGTGGCTTCCAAGTTCCTTGGAGAACTTTAAGCATAGGCTTGATGACTTGATATGGTTGCTCTAGAGAAGTTTCAAGTGTAGACCCAGGAAGCTTGGTTATGTGTCCTGGCTCTGAGATTCTTTAGTTTTTAAATATTCAGCAAAGCAGTCATAACCACACATGGTGGCCACACGTCTTACATTTTCAGTGTCTTCATTGTCTGAAGTGAGAAGTTACTGTAAGCAACAGATGTATAATGGGTGCATGCTGCAATGTACGATCATTTTTTGTAGTTTATTTTTGAGAGAGAGAAAGAGTGAGCACAAGCAGGGGAGGGGCAGAGAGAGAGACAGAAGCTAAAGTAGGCTCCAGGCTCTTAGCTGTCAGCGCAGAACCTGACACAGGGCTCGAACCAACCAACCATGAGACCATGACCTGAGCCAAGGTCAGAGGCTTAACCTACTGAGCCACCCAGGCACCCCTGCAAATGTACTGTGTTAATGTTTGAGTGCTGTTGAACTTCAAGTCTTTACAAGTGTTCAGGGCCATTACTCCAGAAATTGTACTGTGCCTATTATTTGGACACCTAGGGTGTAAGGGGCACCTGATATAGCCCCTTGTAATAAACAGCCTAAAGCCTATCTTGTAGAAGAAAAATTGTTTTGAAACCAGAAGCCCTGGTGATGCCCCTTAGAGATCTTTAACTCCATACTGGATAAGTCATTTAGCCTCTCTTGGCCTCACTTAATTTTTCTGTAAAAAAGGGTAAAGTCAGACTTCCTCCCAGAGTTGAGACAGAGATAAAATTAGATGAATACATTTGAATGCATTTGGTGGTATCATTGTAAACTGGGAAAAATACAGGAGCATAGTTTTCCCATTAAACGAGTTCTTGAACATATATGCATTTTTAAATCCTTGGTTTAATTGTAATTTTACTTAGAAATGTAATTTTTTGGAAACATTTAAGAAAAAAAGAGTTTCAAGGAACATACGACTTCTTGAATTTAGAAATATCTCCATTTTTTAACGTTTATTTATTTTTGAGACAGAGAGAGACAGAGCATGAACGGGGGAGGGGCAGAGAGAGAGGGAGACACAGAATCAGAAGCAGGCTCCAGGCTCCCAGCCGTCAGCCCAGAGCCCAACGCGGGGCTCAAACTCACCGACCGCGAGATCGTGACCTGAGCTGAAGTCGGACGCTTAACCGACTGAGCCACCCAGGCGCCCCAGAAATATCTCCATTTTTACATGAGCTGCTCTGCAGGCAAAGTTAGGGAAAGACAGGGTGTGTATATGTGTGAGTGCACACACGTGCATCTGTTTTAAACAAAATGAAAGGTGGACAGGGGAGTACTTGGACTCTAAGAAATCCTTCCTATGTGCTCTGTTTATAAGGTTTCCCTTTCCTAGTGCAGCCACCTTGTTTCCCTAATGATGTAACCTCCTTAACCTCACCTCTAAACAGGATGGAAAGATCTTCTGCCGACGGACAGCTTGTGATTGCCAGAATCCAAGCGTTGACCTTTTCTGTTGCCCAGAGTGTGACACCAGGGTCACAAGCCAATGTTTAGATCAAAATGGACACAAGCTCTATCGAAGTGGAGACAATTGGACTCATAGCTGCCAGCAGTGCCGGTGTCTGGTATGTCAGCTTCCCTTAGAATGTTTTCTCCCTTTACTCTGGAAAGGTTGCAAACTCAGTTGCTTATGGGTTTTAGTTTCTGCTATTTTTGATCCTATTCAGGAAACTTGAGTCTTGTGGCTACTACGGGGCATATGCTCTGCCTAAAGACATTCAGATTCTACTATTTAAAACAATATACAAAGACAGGGTGGGGGGATGGGTGATATAGCTGACAGGGACAAAGGAGTGCACTTCTGATGAGCACTGGGTGATGTATGGAATAGTTGAAATCACTATACTATATATCTGAAACCAATATAACAGTGCATGTTAACTGTCCTGGAATTAAAACACAAAACAAAAAAATCAATATACAAGACTAAAAGAATGTGTTTATGGGTCAGATTTGGCTCAACTTATATTAGTTTACACCTACTTTTTGGCAAATCCAGATGAAGCAAAATCTCTGCATGATAGAAAACTTTCAAAGCCTTGACCGGGACTTGTAGTTCTTAAAGAGCCAAATCTTTGATTTCTTGGGACCTAACCATTAAAAGTTTCAACAGGAGACATAACAGAACATGGTAGAAATATCAGGGATGGAGTCATAGAGACTTAGAATTCAGTCTTGCTTCTCCCACCTGCTAGCTCTGTGTTATTAACTCAGGCAAATCCTCACCTTGCACTGATCATTCTTTCCTTGTACACAAGTGGAATACCAATTTTGTAGGACTGTTAGGAAGATGAGAGAACATATGTGAAGTGCAAATACAGTTCTTGGCACATAGAAGGTACTTAGCATACAGAAGTCACTACTGATAACATTTTCTAGATGTTTCAGATGCTAAACCTTCATATAGAACAAGTAGAGGTAATTTTGGATCTTCATATAAAGATACTAATGGTATAATCAGATTTGAGAATGTCCGAAGAAAAGAATTTCTGGACCTAGTTCTTTCTCTTTCAAATCATACCACAAAGTTTTCAAAGGATGCAAAGACTGTTAGGCTATATAATCCTAGTGAATCTTATGTTCCTTCTTTGAGGGAGTCATAACTATTGGAACCAAGTCACAACCAAGTCTACTTGTAATAGAACCTATAAGCAGCATTCCATACTTTAACATTTTCTAAAATTAGTGATTTAGTCCGTGAATACTGTATGAAAATAAGCATTTAGAGAAATTGTACTGTAAATTTCTCTCAGATTTTCTGAAGTCTCCTGGTGAATGTGCAGATCATCTTAGTAGAATACATTTTTCTGAATCACCCCTAATACTGAGGATGAGAATTCAGATATATTCAAATCAAAGCCATTTTTTTTCAAGCTCCCATCTGAGGGCAACTGAACCCAACACAACTATATCAGTCTGGAAAATTGCATTTCTTTTTCAAGAAGTCAGTCATCAGGCACTTAGAAGAATTGGGATTATTTCATTGAATTTCAGAAGTGTTTCCATGTCCATCCCTAGCCCCTAAGGCTAATATCTCCTGGGAAAACTGAAGATGTTGAACACGTAGCTTAATAATTATTTGAGTATACTGTGGGTCATATTTACTAAATAGACTCTGGATGATATAATGGTGAGCATGATAGACCTTGTCTGTTATGTAGCTGACCAAATCGTTAGGCGTGAGTTTTCATAAATTATAATGAATTTCCATGATAACTGAAGAGGCGGCTAGAGAAATAGTTATAGGCAGCTCAGTGGAGCCACAGTTGCCAGACTCTGAAACACAGAGGTTCCATCTGAACTATAATACCTTGCTACATGTTAGTGATGTCACTAGCTAACTGTCACATTCAAAACATTCTGAAGTAGTTCTCCCAGTCTCAATTTTAAATTTGATACTAAGAACTCAGTTTATGATGTTGTTGAAATATTACAGTGCTTCACGTTCCGCTTTGACCTTAAGAGAAGTTAATTTCTCTTAAGACACTAGCCATCACCTTATCACCTATGCACTTATTTGTTCATTCAATTAGCATTTTTTTGACCAAAACTGTGCTAAGCATCAGGGAGATAAAGAAACAAGCCCAAAGCCTAAATGCTCAAAACTTAATCTGGAGTTGTACTGATAAGGAACATAAATGTGATGATAAAAAATAGTTATGGGGTGCCATTGGTACACAGATGTGGACCTGCCTCTTTCTCAGGCTGCAGTATAGACAGTCAGCAAAAGTACCATGGAGGAGGTGATATCTAATCTATAGGAGCTCTTCAAGGAGGAAGCACATTATACCCATAAAGGTGGAAGTAGAAACATACAGTGAGGACAGTGATGATAATTACTCTCCCTCCCCACCCCCGGCGGGACTTTGGGAGCATAATTGTTCATAAGAATAAAGATAAACCATTTCTGGCTCTCTCTCAACAGGAAGGAGAGGTAGACTGTTGGCCACTCACTTGCCCCAATCTGAGCTGTGAGTACACAGCCATGTTGGAAGGGGAGTGTTGTCCCCGCTGTGTCAGTGACCCCTGCCTGGCTGATAACATTGCCTACGACATCAGAAAAACTTGTCTGGACAGCTATGGCATTTCAAGGCTGAGCGGCGCAGTGTGGACAATGGCTGGATCTCCCTGCACAACTTGCAAATGCAAGGTAATTGGATGTCCTGAGGACAATTGGGCCTTGAACAGTTGTCACAGAGTACCTGCGGGAGGTTCATTCCTGATGTTTCTGAATGCACAGGTTCTGAGGGGCATGATGGAAACACAGGCAGGCATTTCCATCTCAAGGGAGGTTAATATGTCTGAGTGGATTGGAGCCACACTGTGTATATAAGTAAATTCCAAATGAACATGGACTAAAACAGTCCTCTCTCTTGCCTTTGAACTACAGAATTTTAACAATTGACACTAGGTCCAATTATGGCTGATTTAAGCTATTTTGACCTGCATATTAAAAAGGAAAGAAAGAAAAAAGATCTCTTTTTCATGCTGGAAAAATTTATAAGCCCTTTCATGAAACTGTCAGTGTTAGAAGAAAGTGCTCTATGAAGTTGTTTGCTTTAATTATCACAGTATCTAATGCGGGGACTTGAAGTTCTTGCTGCAGGATTTAATTGTGATTATTTTCCTGTCATTTTGGAGGAATTCCCATGAGCGATCCTCATACGTCTTTGATATTAAAAACTGACCGCTTCATCCCTACAAAGCTTGAGAAGAGCTATGGCTACAGCTGACTTGAAGCTGGGGTCAGGCAGCCATCTCTGCCAAAACATTGAAGATTCTCCTGATGAAGCACATTTAAAATATTAGTCTATTCGGTTCTGTCAAATCCTGGGAAAGTACCATCTTTAAATTCAGCCCCAATAGGAAAAGGCCAATATCAACCTGCACATAGCAAAAGAGCCACAGTCCCGTGTGTACTTTAAACCCCAGTAAACTTAGCGACCAGGGGATGTGGAGACCTGTGTTATGTATTAGTATTTCTTTGAGGTCAGGTTTGAGATTCATTTAGGGAGATTATCAAGGTATATTAACATTAAATATGTACTGTTCCCTTCATAGTCACCACTGAGAGACTCTGTTCCTATTATGCAAACCTTTCTGGAACCCATTTTGGAGTTGCCTTCATGTTCTTCTACTTTTGATTTGCTTTGTCAATGACAAATTATCTTTGAGGGGTATGTTTTTGAAAACAATTTTATTTAGAATAAGTCCAGTGACTAAGTTGCGTGAACAACCTGGAAATACAGGGGACGAATCCCAAACATGGTTTGGGAGGTATAAACTTGCATTGCCAGCAGGAGCTAGCAAAGGGACTCAAGAGGATCTCCTATGTCTTTCCTTCCCCCACCTCCTCTAGCATTTTTCTGGTAGTTTTTCAGTAGCATTCATGGAGCTTATCTCAAAATGGAGATGGTCATTTTGGATATGAAAATGCACACTGCTGATTGATTTATATCCTCTGTCTCAGTTGGCTAATGCTTTTGTCTTGATGCACAGAATGGAAGTGTCTGCTGTTCTGTGGATTTGGAGTGTCTTCATAATAATTGAAGTATTTAAAATGGACTCATCATTGCGGGAGAAAAATGGACGAAGTGACCATCCAGCATGGTGAAGAACAGGAATTGGTGTTTTGTTTCGTTTTTTACCACAATTACCAAAGTCTCCATCTGAGGAAGGTGTTTGGGGGTTGCCTTTTGGATCTATCACTTTGTTCATTCTTGCTAACCTAGTCTAGGTGACCTACAGTGGTTGTTATAAGAAGTTTCCCGTGTTGTAAATCACGTTTCCCTCATCAAATCATTTGCAAATACATTTAAATGATCTCATGGTAAATGTTGATGTGTTTTTTGGTTTATTTTGTGTACTAACATAATAGAGACTCAGCTCTTTTTATTTTTTTTCTTGAGTTTTGGATCAAATTCTACAAATAAAGTTGCCTGTTGTGATTTTGTCCCATCCACTGCATACTTAGTATCGAGACCCCTGTGAAATGTTTTGATCATACTTACATTTCAGACTGTTGAACACACTTAGATGCTCACTCATTCAGTTTAAACAAGGTGAAAGAAATTCTGATATAGTAAAGAGGGCCAAGGCCACAAACATGATTATATAATTATTGTTAAAAGAACTTTCTCCTCCCTCTTGCAAATAAGACAAAAGCTTAAGTCACAATTTAGAAGCATCAATACTTACCACCTTTCCAGGCACTGAAAAATTGATAACTTACAAGGGACTTGCATATCTATTAATTCAAGTTATCATCCTAGCACAGGTGAATGGTATCATTCCTACATTACATTACGTTCTTAATGGCTCCTGAGCAACAGTTTGTTTGGTTGACTTATACCATGTTGGGACTGGTGGCCAGCTCTCCTAATGCCTGCCCAGTGCTGTTTTCTTCTAGACCACACCACCTCTCAGGTGGTGAAGGATACACCTTTAAGAAAAGTTACTTGTACGTTCAATAGTTCTTTTAGAACAGTGAATGTTTTCATTTGAGCCACCAGCATATTTTTAAGAGTTGGCAGTTATTGAATGGTACAAAACGAATAAAATGTGTAAATAACATTTTATCTGAGCTGAGAATTCAAACTTAGGTTGTAGTTTCAGTTAAATCACATCATAGTGGTTTATAATACCTAAGGCTCTTGAATTCATTATTATTCTGAATCAAGTTGTTTCATGAAGTTTTATTCACTTTCCTAGTATCAAAAAAGATGTTATTCATGCTAACAATATTTTAAATCCCCCAAAATAATAAAATTATTCATTAAAAATGACAAGCTCAGATTACCATTGTTCATTGATATTTGCCAGAGATTCTACTCAATATCAAATATTTTTGTGAAGATGGAGTTCACTACATGAAATTAATTGCATGTGAATTAAATTTTGTCAATAGTTTAAATACTGTATTTGACAACTACTGTTAAAATGTGGTAAGTTAGAAGATATCTCTCCTTTAACTCCTTAAATGCAATCATGGAATGGAGAACTTGAAAATGATTCTTTTAAAAATACGGGTGCCTGGGTGGCTCAGTCAGTTGAGCATCTGACTTCGGTCAGGTCATGATCTTGTGGTTCAAGAGTTTGAGCCCCGCATCAGGCTCTGTGCTGACAGCTCGGAGCCTGCTTCAGATTCTGTGTCTCCCTCTCTCCCTGCCCTATCCCTGCTTGCTTTCTGCTTCTCTGTCTCTCTCTCTCTCAATAAAGAAAATATTTATGACCCAGTATTAAAAAAAAAATCTTAAGGGGCAGCTGGATGGCTCAGGTCACGATCCTGCAGTTTGTGAGTTTGAGCCCTGCGTCAGGCTCTGTGCTGACAGCTCAGATCCTGGAGCCTGCTTCAGATTCTGTGTGTGTCTGTCTCTGAAAAATGAGTCATATTAACAAAAAAATTTTAATTGTTTAAAAAATGTTAATTTAAAATTATTAAAATTAAAAAATTAATTTTCACTGGAAAAACTAAGACATTTACAAGAATCATTCATAACTGTATAGGTCAGTGTTGGCAAACTATGGCCCTGGTGCTAAATCTGCTTCTATACTTCCCTGGAACACAGCAGGGACCATTCATTAATACATTCTCTACTGCTGAAGAGGTAGAATGGCAGAACTGAGTAGTTCCAACAGAGACCTTGTGGCTCACTTGGTCTTGCCCTCTACAGAAAAAGTTCACCAGCCTCTGGTAAAGAAAATGACTAACACTGCTGTGTATTTTAGAATGGGTTTCCATTTTTACCAATAAATTTTCAAAATTTCACCACTGTCTTTATTGCACAGCCATCAGTGTTGATGGCTTATCCTAAAATAGGTTGGTTTTTTTTTTTGTTTTTTTACAACTACAATCCTAAAATGTCTTCGTTTCATTTTAGATCTGGTGGGTAAATGTAACCTGTGCCAACTTGATAACATGTTATTGATATTTAGTAGCACAATTTACACTACTGCCAGCTCCTATCAATAAGGGGTTTTCTTCCTATCAAATAATTGATGACATTTTCTTATCAAAAATTATTGAGTGCTTTATACATAAGATACTCCACTATGCTCTGCTCAGAAAATAAAGATGAAAAAAATTGTCGTTAAAGTTCACCATTATGTGAGCCTTTAGAGGTGTTGAGGATCTTTGAATCTTTTAGGGGATCCAGTTGAAATAACTGCTTGAAATACCTTCTTGATTCAGAAATTTTAAAAAAGTTACTTTAAAAAAAAATGTGGTAAATCTCTTGATGGAATTTGGTTAAGTCTTGTTCTATGATGTGGAATGTAAAATGGGTGTCCATTTAATGAAACAAAACTATATTTAACAAATCTGCCTCCTTACAGACCCTAACATTGCCTGCTCCACCACAAGGGTCAAGAAGCTAACACACAGTCTGGTAAGAAACAATGATCAATACATAAGTAATTGTTTAGCTACCTTCCAATTACCTGTAGTGTCAAAACATTGTGATTCAGGAGAGTAGAATATGAGGGGAGATGAAAGTTCTATGAACTAGATAAATCTATTAAAAAAAATTTACCTCATTCTTCTATGTTGCATATGAAATATATGCATATATGCATGTGTATTATATATGTTTTATATATAAGTAGAATATCAATATATAATATATATTCACGTGCAACCTATAATGCATATATTTTAATATTTATATTCATTTATGTCTATGTGTGTGTGTGTATATATATATATACACAATATATATATATATATACACACACACACACACACACACACACATACATACATACATATCACCAGACTTCCCCTCTTCTGAGCTTTACACTTCTGTGCTTATGTCACTATTGTGGACTTTTAACAGACTATATAGGCTAGCCTATGTACAATCTTCATCTTATACCATCCAGCATAGTGCCTTGCATAGAGTACATCTTCAATTAATTGTAAAAATTGAATTCATAATCATCTTTTACAGTATCAAAAAGTTATCATCGGAGAGTGGAAACAATCCACTCTAGTGGCTTTCAAATGTTCTTAAGCGGTAAGACCTGTTTGAAAAATCAACATGTATTCTGTGCTCCAATATAAAAATTCAGTAAAAGCAGTTTCTCTGTTTGGAGCAAGGGTTGAGAACCCCTTCACACATGCCACACCATAGCTCACAAACTTCAACAGCACAGTTTCAAAGTCATTGACCTGAACTTCATCTTCACCTCTACAGATGAAACCAACACTCAGAGAGGTTAAGTGACTTTCCCAGAGTTCATAATTCATCATAGACCTAGAGCTACCACCCAGTCCACACGGTTTTCCCTGTGCCGTCCTGCTAACGACCCCAAATGTTTTCCCACATTTCATTTTCAAGTGAGCTTTTCTTACTCCTTCTAAATGGATGACATTAAAAGACAATCATTGAGGAACTTCAATATCTGTAATTGTCTCTGTGTTCTGTATTCCTCCTGATTGTGATATTGCTTTATGAAATTCAGGTACTAAGAACTGAGAAACATTCTAATTAAAAGCCTGACAGCATGCCTAAACCCACAGTAGTAACAAGCCATTTTACCCAATCTCATGCTCTATAGGAAAATTTTAAAATACAATTTTTGTGAGCACAATTCATTCCAGAAACATGCTTGTAATCCAAAGCACCTGTATATCAAAGTGAATTTCCCCATAAAAAATAATGGAAACTCAGATGACTCATTCCACAACTCCAAAATATTCATATAAAAATGATTATAATACTGCAATATAATACAAAATAATAAAGAACATATAAAATATAAAGCAAAATAAATTAACCTGCACTTACCTCTGAAAACCTTCATGGCTGGTATAAGGGAGACAAGAGAGAGGAGGGTTATTGTGTAGGACGACTTTCATTATCACTAATAGAACCACTGCTACCTGTTGGCTCAATGGAATCTTTTTCTGCATGGGGGACATTGTATTCAATAAACCCTTGTCATATACTGTATTTAATGTAACTGTCAATAAGGCAGCAGAGGAAAGGGTTTATATCTGTAGGCAGCCTGGCCTAGAATGAAGCAAAGCATTCCTAAGCTTACTCTTGTATGGAAAAGCAAAGGACTATCCATAGGTGTTTTGAAGTGACAAAAAAATACAGTAGTTCCAGTTGTGGGCACCTTCCAACATTCTTAAAAGTTATTTATGCCAGACACCAGAGCCTGAGACCAAGCATCAGCAAGTTACTCGCAATCTAAGGTTTTACTGTACTCCTTAAAGTTAACACACACACACACACACACACCCATCAGAATAGTACAAAATCTGGCACTGAAAGGCGATCTTGCATATAGTCTGCTTTCTGATATTATTCATTTGCCCATTTACATTTTTTAATGTTTATTTTGAGAGAGAGAGAGATCATGAGCGGGAGATGGTCAGAGAGAGAAAGAATCCCAAGCAGGCTCCACACTGTCACCATGGATCCCATGACCTGAGCAGAAATTGAGTCAGATGCTTAAACAACTGAGCTGCCCAGGCACCCCACACTATTGCTTTAGTAAAGAGCTAAATGAATATAAAGGAGGGAGGTGGGAATACTTCTTTTAAATGCAAAATAAAAATATATTCTTTTGATCAAAACATCAAACACCATGCAGCTTGGGAAATGAAGATACTGTAAAGAAAACAGAACAAAAATCTGGGGTACTACATTCCATATTTACAAATGGTGATGTATTACCTTCAATCATGTCTGTGAACAGAGCTTTAATGATTCTATTGTGGGCCAGGGAAGAATTTTTCTTAGATAATTTTACATATAAAATTTGAAAATGGCATTGAAGGAATGAGTCACTGCACTAGAAATCAGACTGACAAAGGTTTTAATCAGATTTTTAAACCTCAACTATTATTGGGGACAATGTAGAAAAGTACCCAGAGTAAGTTGGAGGGAGTACAGTGACATAAATAGTGCATCTCAAAGGTCTCAGTAGATTGTGAGCCAATTGTTGATAGTCGACTATATGGACCCAGGCTTTTCACTTTATTCAGAGAAGCCACAAATTGGGATTTTACTGTGTGATGTTATGAGTCTTAAATTCTGAATCCAACTTTAAAAGAATGAATTCAGGACATACAAAACATGTTGGTGGACTGATGTAGCTCGTAGTATCAATTTGTCACAGACCTCTGGTTGAGAGCCACAGGAAACCCTTCAGTTAACTAATGCTACTTCAGAATTTATAGGTCAGCAAAACAGTTGCTTTTCTCTTTACCCCCTCTCCCCCTCCCTCCCATTTATCATTCACTTTAATCGTATGGCATTGAATGGTATCTAAGCCCCAGAATTTCCTTGGTGTGTTCTATATCTGCCTCTGCAAAGTGTGTGTATTGACATTTCTGCTGATTAGTTCAATTCTACTGGAACTAGAACACTTCTTAAATGAGTGGAACATCAGCATCCTACCTTTTAGAAGGCATCATTTGTAATCTTAAATATTTCCATTTCTGAAACCAATGATGCGTGTGTAGAAAGTACTCATTTGGAAGGCTTAAAATAGGAATTTGTTACTTTTTATCAAAACTCTTCATTTCCCAAGCCACAGATATGGATTAATTCACACAAGTGCACTGACGATGACTAAGTGTTGTCGCGCTTGGTGGAGGAACAAGACAGTTAGACTCACAATCTTTCCTGTTCCAGCTTCACTCTGATTCACGACCTGACAAATCCTAGCAGACCAGGGTACCCCAGGTAGGCTATGGCAGCAGAAAGCATATGACCTGCTGGCAGGCTCTTGGAGTGTCATCTGCAGAGATAAAGAGAAACACAGAATACCTTCTCATTAACAATGGCAGAGCATCTTGGCAGCTGCAGTACATCCAAGAAAGAAATGTTTGTCATTTATCTCTGTTACTCAACAGATGAGAAAAAATGTGGACAATCAGTATAAATAAAACAGACTTAAAATTCTTTGCTATCAAAGAGAGTGAAAAGTGATATTGGAGAGTATCAGATTAAAACTAGCCTTGGGTATGAGTCCCCTGTGGCTGCTATGACAAATTATCACAAAGCTGGTGTCTTAAAACGGGAATTTATTTTCTCGCAGTTTTAAAGGCGAAAGGTATGAAAGTATCAACAGAGCCATTCACCCTCCAGAGACTCCAGGGGAGAATCCTTTGCCTTTTCCAGCTTCATATGGCTCTACTTGATCTTGGTTTGTGGCTGCAACACCATTCTCTGCCACCTTGGCCACATTTTCGCCTCCTCCTCTTCTCTGTTTGTCTCTATGCTAGGTGTCTCTTACAGGGATTTTCATCATTGGATTTAGGGTCAACCTAATAACACAGGAGTTCTTCTCGAAACCCTTAATTACATTTGCAAAACGCCCTTTTTAAAGAAGGTAACATTCACACGTTCTGGGGATTAGAATGTGGACATAACTTTTGGGAAGCCACAATTCAGTTTAGCACACTTTGATCAAGAAGGCCAGAAAACAAATCTTGATTTAACCCCTGTATGTGTCAAAGAGTTGTGATTCCTTCTTTCTCATGCACTGGGGTAGAACGATGTCTGTGTAATCCTCACTCCCATTTAGAGAAGACGCCCTTCCATCTACAGTGTCCAAAGGACCAATAGGCTGGAACTTACATATTCCAGTAATTATTTTCTGCAGAAAATTAAATTTATGGTCTAAGGGAGAAAAAAACCATGAAAGGAATCCAGTAGGCAATTATAAAAACTAAGGGAATGATGAGGTCATGGGTGCTTGGCTTTAGTCAATAATGCTTGGATAGTACTTGGTGTCCATTCACAGTCCATCAACAACATTGCAAAAATTAAGAAGTAGAAAGTTCAGCTAAATGCTCATTTCTCTTTTTAAAAAGGACTTCTGGAAAAAGAAAAACCTTCTGACCATACAACAAAAAAATAGTCCATCAGATATTTATCTGGAATTTCAAGCACATTGTAAAATCTTCATTAATTCTGTGAAAGTCAATTTCAGGTTTCTCTCTCAGACTTAACAGTATGCCAGATAAAGCTTGAGACTAATGGTCTTTAAGCCCTGTATGTGAGTATGTGTTGCAAATATCTCCCTTTTCCCACCAAGGTAACAGATCTCCCTAGTATACCTGATGGCACTATAGCATATCAATTTCCTCTCTTGATTGTGCAGTGGTGTTGGTTAAATTATAGTTTATCACACATTCTTCCCTTCATCTCATTCAAAGGTAGTTTAAAAGAACCCATCTCTGGGCATTGTGAAGAAATGTAGGCATTTTGTACCAGGAGATGGACTCACAAACCTATTTTAATTAATTATCAAATTAATGTTTAATGGGCAACCTAACAGGCTCTATATTTTTGGAGCTGAGAGAAGAGGACTAATATAGAATTAATGTACTATCTAATAAGGATGGTACTAAATGGTACACAAATGTTGTCTCACTTCATACTTAAACCACTCCTAAAGCCTGGGGATAGTGATCCACATTCTACTGATGAGAAAATGAAGACATGAACATGTTTTATAACACACAGCTCTGTGTAGGGGTTCTGTGCTTCTGAAACTAAAGCTATATGGAGTAGCTGGGAAATATTTAGAAAGGAAGACTTGAAGTTGTCTTGAAGGATTAGGAACAGGAAGGTTTTCCCAGAATAAGGACAAGGAATGAAATTGGCTGGAGGAGAGTGGGTACTGAAAGTAGGCAGCATAAGTAAAGATTAGAATAGCCTTTTATGTCAGGCTGAGTGATTTGGACTGGATTGTACAGGACCTGAGATGCATTCTGGTTCTAGTAGGACCACAATTTTTACTGTAATTCGCAGTAGGACCTTGCTATGCCTGGCACGTGCATGGCTAGAAGGCCATCTCACTCCAAGATTCAACAGCTATTAATTTTCACTTTCACTTTCTATGGAAGATGGGTAGTGTTACATTCAGCTGTCTGCAACCATCCTGCTTCTGCCTTCCTGCAGACCTGTGACTCTTCATTTGTTCTCAGGAGTAGGGTTGCATTGTGAGCTGTGAAATGCATCCAGCTGTCCAGTCCCTGGCAGAAGCCTGTTCATCATCTGCCCTTCTAGTCTGGATCTAGATGGTTTAATCACACTGCCTTTCAGTGGGGAGATTTATCTTTCTAGTCACTTTACATAGCAATCTAAGAAAAGACGAGAAATCACTCTCCCCCCACAATGGGCAAAACTAGTAAAAAAAAAAAAAAATGCCCACTGTCTGGAGCATGAAAGAAATGATATATTGTGAAAATTCAAACTTTAAGAGTAAAACAGGGGAACTCAGACCAAGAAAATAGTTTAACTGGCCTTTGAGAACTTCCCATGCAATGCACAATAGCAAAAGTGAGAGCATGAAGTGGCTTAAATGCTCACATAACAAATCAGTGTATCTGGCTCAAGCTTTGGAGCCCCCAAACTAAAGACAATGGGAGTTGTAGTATCTTGAGAATGTCCCCCCTGAGCACATGCATATGTCTGGCTCCAAAGAACTCTCTTCATTAAGAAACCAGCTGCCAATAGTTTATGCTTTTCCTTTCAATTATTTATGAACTTATATGTATTCTAGGTATCGAATGTTATTTTACTGAACACCTATTTTGGACAACGTTATCTGGGGAAACAGGAATGGAAATGGCAAGGTACAGGCATTTGGAGGAAAAAGAAGTCACTTCCAGACAAAAGGGTACAATACACAGCATTACACTATTGAAGAAGACATTGCTGGGTAAAACAGCTCCTAAGGCTGGGCATTCGTTTTGCTAATGTTTAAGACAAAGACTAGGTGAGCTATTTTTAAGGAGCTCTGGGAAGCAAGGCATGAGCAGTAACTGGTGGTGGTGTTACAGTACAGTTGGAACTAGACAAATAAGGCATTCCTGAAGATCTGGTAGCATAATCGGGGGGCAGTCAGCAGGTGTGTAGGAGACTGGGGGTCAGCAACAGAAAATGCAGAAAGAAAGAAATGTTATCAGTTGAAGTTTGCTGACACTTGAGCAGATGTGCTGCACTGTTATAAGGTAAGAGGTGTCTAACAAGAGAGTTTGGTGCAAGGGGATGAAGTCACAGTACATGATTTTGATGCCGTAGTGAGTCTGAACGAAGCCACCAGCACCGTACAGAGTGGGGAACAAAATGACAAGCGGAAGAATAATGAAGACAAACCATACCCAGGAGACACAAGACAAAGTGGAAAAAGCATATGTCTTGGAGCCAAAGAAGCCTGGGTTTGAATCCCAGTTTTTTCCCTTCTTAGTCCAGTCAACTGTGACCAAGTTACTAACCTGTCTAAAAAGCAACATCCTCGTTTGCCAAAAAAGGGGATTAATACCACACACCAATGAGGGATTTTATGAAGTTCATAAACGTTATAGGTGCTCAATGAATAGTAGTTATTTGGAAAATCTCCTTTGATGTTTTTTTCTCATACTGACGCCCTCAGATGCCTTGCCCTCTCTTGCCTCACCCTCGTAGGCAACTGCATAAATTGCTGGCCAGAAATTGAGTTATGCCTTTCTTGAGAGTTCAAAACATCTTAGCTATATTGATGAGCCATCAAGAAAATACACAGCTTATCCAGTTTTCTTTTTCCTCCCTCCAAGGATATGAATGAGTAACTTAAACATCTGAAGGTGCTTTGAGGGAGGAAAAAATTCTAAAAGGATGACAAACTGCTAACAAGCCAGGTAAATCTTACAACTGCTCTGCACTTGAATTCTGCTGTCAGGCTGTGTGGGGCAGTGGAACAATGATAAAGGGGTGTGCTGTCGATAGACGATTACAAGCAAGTAGGTAATGATTGGAAATGATTACCTACTGGCCGAAGGACCAAAATCTAATGGTGAAGAGCAGTCAGGTAATTTGAAGTCATTTGATTTGACAAATATTATGCAGCTGAAAAGGCTGAGTATTGTTTCCCTAGGAAAACCTTCAAGGAAAGAAACATTTAACCTTTGAAGGCACATGCAGAACACCCTATTCCTCTGCACACTTAAGAAATGGAATGAGTTTCTGAAGAAATAATATGCTTGGTGGCACTTTTCAAATAACAGGACGAAGAGAGTTTTGAACAACAGATGAGACTGAGTAGATTGATTCAAATTTTCCCTATTTTGGTGGCTTCCACAAATCTCCCAGCTCTTGCCATGTATGTGTTCATGTCCATGAAGGCTGTCAGGTGGTCTGTATTGCAGTGGTACAGTCAAGCCAGATCAGCCAGTAGCCACTGAGTGCTCACAACTTAACTATATTCCATGGAGATTGGTAAAAACCAAATGCAAGAGTTCAGAATGAAGGCTTGCTAAAAGAGTCCCAATGAGTGACTGAAACAGGTAAGTCACTTCCTTTCCCTCCCAGATTTTAATACTCATTGTCATAAGGCAAAGAATCAACAAATGACTATTATTTCCCAGAGATAGATTTGATAAAGTGTAGGTATTGTTTTTAGAGGAAGGAAGCAGCTCACATAATATTAAAAGCACAGGTGTGAGATGCTTCAATTATCCTTTCCTGATAGAATTATTTAGATAATTTAAGGAAGAAACAACAAAAATAAGTACTCAGGTTGTGTACATTATAGGGGGGAAATTGTAGATTGAATCTCTAGGGCTAAGATTTTTTGAACACAAAATTTGACCTGGTTTGCAGCCACAAGTATTTATTATGTGCCAACTGTGTGTTGATCAGGAAAGGAAGAGAATGAAGGAATAATGGCCCTTGTTTCTGAAGAAGTTTAAAATGTGTAAGGGGTTATAGACTAGGACTTTAAAATCAGTGCACTAAGGGTTGCAACTGAGGCCACCATAAGATGCTAAGGGAGTAGAAAGGAGGAAACCTTAACTCATCCTTTTTGGGTAAAAAGTTGTCAGGGAAGTCCTTAAAAGAACTGGGTGGAGATGAAAATATCCAAGGGAATACTGCAATAAATAGTGTTCCAGAAGATGAGAATAACATGGGAGAATACCTGGGAGAGTGATAGCGTGGCATCCATAGGTGGTTCCATACTTCTGGGACATAATTGTGAAATGGAAAGTAGGGGGAGATGGTAAGGACATTTGAAGAGAGAAACAGGGGCCAAGTTTTGGAGGGTCTTGTTTGTGAACATATGAAAGAATTGGACAAAGAGCAGGAAAAATGATTTCATAATCCAAGTTTGAAATTAAAAATGGGAAAAAATACTTTAGTGTTGACATTTCAAGTAAGATCCTGATGACCATGACAACTTCCTGGACCATGAGCATCTGCCACAGAAGTGTTAAATACTCTAGAATTTTGCTTCAGGTCTTTTGAAATAAAGAAGCCAAGAAGACTAAAGAATGACAGGTCAAGCACACTTGAAGAAAAAGCAACATTATGGAAAGCAGAGCACAGGTGATCCCAGAAAAAACAAACAAACAAAAAAGACTGACGAAACTTTCTGGTTATAGTCCTTTACAATACATTCTTCTTACCTTGGCCTCTGTCCTTATGTCCTTGCTACTTTGGGTTTCTAAGGCTGTAAAAGCTCTAGCAGAATATTGTCAGTTGAGGTTAGAAAGTGTGTTTTTGACTAAGTGGAAGGGTGAAAGAAAAGCGGCATGAAGGTTTAAATAATGGAGGAAGGTGTGAGTAAACAGGCCAGAGATCGTCTCCCCTCCAGTCTTCATTCTGAGGATAAAGAGAGTGTACTTGAAGAATCAACTGTATTCCCAAGATTGTCCCTGAAGATAGGGAGCGTATGCACTTATTCTCTCTTTAGTTGTTTCAGGCATACATGTGTTTATTTATTCCTTTATGCAATTTTCTATTCATGTATTATTCTACTTCCTTACTTAAGAAGATAATTTCAATATCTACTTGCAGTGTAAATAAACTAAAACTAACCAAGGAGCTCCTAAGTGTCGCTACAACACTAAAAAGGTAAAAGGGCTTACTGTAACTAACATTTATTAATGTCTTGCTATGAACTAGCATTGCTGGTAATTTCCTTAATGGTCACAATAAACCTTTGGCAGCGGTACTATTTTTAACTCCATTTTACTAATGAGGAAACTGAAGCAGAGAGAGATTAAATAATACTCCTTAAGGTTGCAGAGTTCCCAAGAGGCAGATTTGGGATGAATCTACCAGAAGAGTTAAACTTTAACTGACCAAGAGACCCCATTATGCTTTTCCTCTTCCTACACTAGAAAATAATTTTTCAATTTTGCTTCTTCTGTTCACCCAAATTATTTTTCCACTATGTTACCCAACCTCACTTTGTCC
Source organism: Leopardus geoffroyi (assembly GCF_018350155.1). NCBI lineage: Eukaryota > Metazoa > Chordata > Mammalia > Carnivora > Felidae > Leopardus > Leopardus geoffroyi. The sequence continues at coordinate 77,311,059 of NC_059329.1, forward strand.
TTTTTCCTCTGATCATTGAATGTTTCAGTCGGGGTCCAGAGAGAGAAAAACAAAACAAAACAAAATGGGAACCACTTTAGATATTTCCAGCAGAAGGAATTTAATACAGGAGATTATTTACACATGTGTTGGAATAACTCTGAAGCTAAACAGAAGAAACCAAATCAGAGATTAACAGCATCTGGAAGCTTTTGGAAGGATAACAAGAGGACGTAGTGTTAGCAAAGTGCAGGAGCCAGAACCAGGGCCAACTGGCAGAAGCTGGAAGCAAGGCGGGGGCTGCCATGTTGGAATAGGAACCACAAAGCCTGTCTGGTGATAGCTAGAGTGACAGAGGACATTGCTCAAGGCAGAGACAAGAGAAAAACCTGGCTTCTTCTCTCCTCCTACATTCTAGTCTTCTGATGCTTCCCTTTAATACAACCTATCTACAAGTCAGAGAGAAAAGGAAGTTTGCAAATGTAATCAACAAGGGAAGGACCAAAGAGGACTATGAGAACAAATCAGCAAATGGCAGGTTCCCCAAAGGGCTGATTTACCAGTTTGCTCCATCAGCCCATTTTCTCAATAAAACCACAGATATGGCATATCTGTGCAGCACATAAATAGTAAAACTCAAGCATCTATTTTCAAAGATATGGTTGCTGACACACCATACTGTTATGCACACTTTTGAAAGAAACAGGGTCACCTTTCCCTTGGATGGCAGCCAGTAACATTTGCCAGTGGTACAAGTTACAAAGAGATAAGAAAATGGTATCTTTGTTGAAATTTAATGATCTAAGGAAGTTAAGTCTCACTTTCAACGACACAGTTTGACATATTGTGTCATTAACCCCTGTATGTATTTCCTCCACAACTTCTTCTTTTTTTTTTTTTTAATTTTTTTTTTCAACGTTTATTTATTTTTGGGACAGAGAGAGACAGAGCATGAACGGGGGAGGGGCAGAGAGAGAGGGAGACACAGAATCGGAAACAGGCTCCAGGCTCTGAGCCATCAGCCCAGAGCCGGACGCGGGGCTCGAACTCACGGACCGCGAGATCGTGACCTGGCTGAAGTCGGACGCTTAACCGACTGCGCCACCCAGGCGCCCCTCCTCCACAACTCCTAAAGTAGGTTCCCAAAGGGCATCACTATTCGTGGCAGAAATGATTTAAATTTTGTCATGTTAACGTAGCAAATCATGTAACATTTCATATGGGCATATATTTGAAAAGAAAAACATAGTTCCTGAGTGAAAGTTAGAGGGCACTTGCTATTGCAGGATTGACAATATACTGACGTGTTTAGACAGAGAGCTAGCTGCCTTCTTGAACAGTTTCTACAGTATGTAAGAGACCACAGGGTGTCTGAGATAAGACAGTAAAAGATTCTCTCCCTCTCTCTCTGTCTCCTCCAAAATTTGGCATTTAGCTACATTTACACTTTTGTAATACCCTTGGTGATATTGCTGTCACTAAAAGTTCTGATTGAAAAAGTCTGCATGAAGTAGCCCTCCTACCAAACTTCCTTATTAGCATTGCATTACACTGGACCACCACCTGACGCTATCCTTTACTTCCAAAGACTTTCATTTCTAGTTGTGTTTATACTCACTACCATAGATGAGCATGTCTTGAATGGCTTAGTTCACTAGAGTCTTCTCCAATCCAGTTGGTCAGAAGCTTCTATGAAGGACTTATTTAGAAATAGACTATTTGTAAGGATAACTTAGAACTCAAAGAGTAATTTGTTCTAGCAAATCCCTGTTATGTTCTTAGTGTGTTGTCTTTTTCTATGTCTAAACTTGCTAGATGAGTAATTGCTGCATCACTGTATTTCATTTTGCCTGTGTAGACAGCTTGAGGACATTTAACATAGTTGATTAATGGAATGGGAAAAGACTGACATAGCAAATTGGCTGAATTTCTGAAACAGGAACTTATTTTGCTTCCTCCTTCAGCTTTCCCAGTCTGGTCTTGTTTTGATAGAAATTCACGGTTTCAGTCATTTTGAAAGTCTTGTTTAAAAGATATACCTTAGAACTGCTGATGCATATCAGTGAAAATACACTATAGAGAATCCTAAGTTTATTGAAACTGTTCTCTGAGTTTGGAAGCAACTGAACAATAGTAAAGAAACAAAAAAGAGATTTAAAATTTTAGATTATTTCAGATAGAACTGTTTGGAGAATTGGGAGCATAGCAGTAGTGGCTTCATAAAATTCATTCCCAGAATTAAGTAGATTTACTCGTGGTTTTGGACAAAATCAGATCTCCCACACATGCAGAGCTTGCCACTGTGAAATTTAATGCATGAAGAAACAGGATAGAACGCACATTGTCTGCAGGGAGACTAGTGCCAAAATGCAAGGAGGGAGGAAAGGACTGAGCTTTGCATGCATGTAGCTTCTTTCCTTACCTGACTAATCATATTAGTAATTCCTTCTCTCTTGGGATGTAGCAGGTAAATGGGCAAAAGAAGTCAGGTGCTTCTACAAAAAAGGAATAGCAAGTTACATCCTGTCAGTGTCATCTTTTATTCAGTTTACAACTTGTTCTCTCTTCCTTCCTTTTCCTTTTTCATTCTTCTTTGGTGTCAATTTTATTTATTTCATACAGCAGGGGTGTCTGGGTGGCTCAGTGGGTTAAGCATCCAACTCTTGGTGTCAGCTCAGGTCATGATCTCATGGTTTGTGAGTTTGAGTCCCACTTCAGTCTCTGTGCTAATAGTGTGGAGCCTGTTTGGGGTTCTCTCTATCTCTTGCACCCTGCCCCAGGTCTCTCTCCCTCTAGAAATAAATAAATAAACTTTAAAAAGTCTATACAGCAAATATTTATTGAACACCTGCTTTAGATGATCTCTATAACAGAATCGTCTTATTCTCCATTTCCTCCTCCATATTTAACCTGTGCCTATGTGAGCAATGCCAAATCTATTGAAGGAAAAAAGTGGGGTTAAGCTTTTATACTATGGATATTTACATGCACATACATACATACATATATACATACATACATAGTGAGTTCTCTGTTGGGTATTAATTTTAATTCATTCACTTAATCATTCAAAACACATTTATTGAAAAGTATGTAATACTTTTCAAGTGTTGGAGTGTTGGGGATAGCACAGTAGCACAGTAAATAAGAGGGGAGATGTGTTTGCCTCAAGGAGTTTCTATTACAGTTAGGGAGATTGATAATAAGCAAACAGACATAATGTACTCTCAGGCTTCAAGAAAAATAACACAGGGTAGTGAGGGAAGATCTGGCTGAGGAGACCATCTGTAAGCATAGGTCTGAGTGAAATGAAGCAGTGTCCATGCAATTGTATAGGAAAAGAGCCTTCAACGTTTCGGAAACAGGCTCCAGGCTCTGAGCCATCAGCCCAGAGCCCGACGCGGGGCTCGAACTCACGGACCGCGAGATCGTGACCTGGCTGAAGTCGGACGCTTAACCGACTGCGCCACCCAGGCGCCCCTAGGAAAAGAGCCTTCAAAGCAGGTGCAACAACTATAAAAGGTTTGGTATAGAAACAAATTGACTTAAAAGAATTATATAGAACATGGTATCCCAAAACCTCAGAACACAAAGTCTTTTTAAGCACAAAGAAAATGTTTACCAAAATTGACCATACATTGGTTCATAATTCAAGTCTTGATCATTTTTTTAAAGATTGGATTTATATGTGATGTATTTTCTGAACAACCATGGAATTAGGCTGAAAATCAGTTTAAAAACATTACTATGTGTTTGTAAATTAAAACTATTTCTAACTAGCTGAAGTAAGAGCATCTTATCTATTGGAATGGATATCATAATGCATATTAAAATTATTTTGAACTTAATAAAAATACCATATGTTAAGATTTGTGGGATGCAGCAGTTAAGTAAAGGGGACATTATAACCACAGATGAATACATTGTAATGAAGAAAGATTAAATTTAACAAGATAAGAACACATCTAATGAAGTTAGAAAAAATGTATCAAAGGAAGAGAGTGAAAATTAAAAGGAGGAGAATATTAAAAAACTGAAAATAAATATAAAGCAAACATTTAATAAAAAGGATCAACACAAGCAGTAATTCTTAGATATCTGATAAGACCACTATACCTCTGATGAGATCTACCAAGGTGAGAGAGATGAGAGAAGAAAGCACATATAATTATCATCAGGAAATAAAGTGACATCACAAGAGATGCTGCAGTTTTAAAAGAAAAAAAGAGGATATTGCAAACACTTACTAAGTGACAAAAGAAGTAGATAACCTACATACTTTATATCCTTTTAAAAATGTAAACTCATGCTCAAATACTTCTCAAAAATGAACTCTAGGCCAACTTTGTCCCATTAAATTCTCCCAAGCATTCAAGGAAGAAATAATTTTAATTTTATGTAAACTATTCAAAAAAAGGAATATGAGTGAGGCTAGCATAATGTTAATACTAAAACCCAACAAGGATACTATAAAAAAAATTAAAGGACAAAGCCACTGCAAGATAATAGAAACTATGCATTGGTCTCGGCCCCCGGTTCCTGCCACAGAGCTCTGGAAACCCTTGCAATTAAGTAATAAGAGTACTAGAAGCATCTCTTGTTCTAATATTTGGTCTTTGACCCCATTCCTGACTATCAGAGGGGGCCATTAAGAGGATGTGACTGTTGGTTGAACTATGAGCTGGACCCAGCCAATAGGAGGCTCCTCATCCCCTCCCCTTTCCTTGGAATGTGTGCTCCATCCACAATCCCCACATTAGGAGGCATTTCAAGGATATAGCCTTAAGAGAGTAAGGTGTTGTTGAGAACATCTGGACAGTACATGTGACTGAACCCCATTAAGTCCTCTACATGAACTTTTAAGATTCTGGTGGGCAGATGTAGATATCTACTTGTCTTGTGACTGCCCCAAACTGTGTATTATGTTTCCTTGCTTATTAAACCTGCCACCTATCAATGTGGAGTGACCTGTATTTTCCTTTGGTCTCTAGTATGGGGCCAGTTTTAGATTTTATCCAGGGAACTTCCAAGGTTGTAAACCAACACTGACACAGGACTCCTAAAACACCTGTCAATTACTAAGTTGTAAGAGCACTAGAACCATCTTTTGTTCTACTGAGGCTCTGAATGGGCTCCTGGAAGGCTCCTGACAGGGACTGGTCCCCAGAAAGACCAAGCCATGATTAGAAGCTTGGAATTTTCAGCCCCACCGCCATCCTCCAGAGAGAGCTGGAAATGGAGTTAATGATTGGTTATGCTTATGTAAGGAAGCCTCCCTAAAATCCCAATAGTATGGTGCTCATAAGCTTTCAGGCTGGTGAACACATCCACCTGAGGAGGGTGATGTGCCACTACTCTAAGGGACAGAAGCTCCTGTGTTCAGACCTCACCCCATGTATCTCTTCTTCTGGCTATTCATCTGTATCCTTTATCATATCTGTTAATAAACTGTTAAACATAAGTGTTTTTGAGTTCTGTGAGCTGCTCTGGCAAATTACTGAAACTGAGGCTGGGGTCATAGGAACCTCTGATATGTCACCAAATTGGACAGAGTTTGTGGATAACCTGGGTACCTACTGCTTGCAATTGGCATCTGAAGTGTATAGGAAGAGTCTTGCACCACTAAGCCCTTCACCTGTGGGATCTGACACTACCTTCAGGAAGAGAGTGTCAGAACTGAGTTAAATTATAGGACAGCCAGCTGGTATTGTGGAGAATTGCTTGCTGTGGGAAAAACCCTCACACATTTGGTGACCAGAAGTGTCAGAAGTGAAGTGTGCTGTGTAAGTACCAAAGGAGACTCCCAGGAGAAAGACTCATAGGAGGAAAACCTGAGGTTTTCCTTTGACAGTCACCCAAAACTGATCCTAAACATAACATTAGAAGACTGAATCCAGAAATATGTATGTGAAAATGATGATACATCTTATCCAAGATTAATATCTCAAGAATGAAAAGTGATTTAACTATAGCAAATAAGTTGGTATAATTCATCTTATTTACAGATTAGAGGAGAAAAAGCATATCTCAATACTCAATAGAGGCAGAAAAAATGCTTGATAATATTTAACATCCATTAATATTAAAAGAAAATACAAAACTAAGAATAAAGGAGGATTTCATTGATCTGCCAAAACACAACTACAACTGAAGTAGTGTAAATATAATATTACATTGTGAAATATTAAAAATTCTCCCTTTGTGACCTGGAATGTGACAATGATATCCACATTACCATTTCTATTTAATTTCAAATTTAAAGTTTTAACACTGAACTGGGAATAAAATGATACAAAAAATATAAGAATTAGAAAAGAATGTTTATTAAATTATCAAAATTTTAATTAATATTATATTCATGGAACATCTAAAATAATCTATAGAAGAATAATTAGAAGAGGTAAATTATTAATTTTTTATAAATTATGAATAATTAATAACATATGGTTTAAATTATTAAAGAAAGTTATGCAAAATTCGTTATGAAATCAAGATAGAAAAATAAATTTTAGTACTACATTCTAGCTATGAATAGGTTAAACAAAAACAAGTAAAAACTAAATAAGACTTATAGCTTATAGCACCATCAAAATCTATTAAATATCTAGTAGAGTCTAACAAAACTTTTGAAATTCCTTCAAGGGAGAATAATAAAATTTTACTGAGAAAAAAATGAACACAAAGTAAGAGATGTAATATATTTAAGGATTTGAAGAGTCAAAGTTTTATAATTATAATTTTTTCTCAAATTGGTATAAGGAATCAATATTATCCCAATCAAAACCCCAACTTGTGTTTTGGCAAGTAATTGTAACATTTTTACGGATATTTAATGACAAATAATAATCAAGATATGTCAGAAGAAAATAATTAGGTAAAAGACTTGTTCCATCATATGTCATTGTTTACTATAAAGCAACAGCAATTAAGAATGTGTGATATTGGGGGAGGAGGGAAGATGGTAGAACAGCATGGAAGTTTTTTTTTTGCTTCTCACATCCATGAAATACAGCCAGGTCAACATTAAACCATCCTGAACACCTAGAAAACTGATTTGAGGATTAACACAACAATCTGCACAAAACTAAACCACAGAACTCAGCAGATACCTGCCATGGAGAGGTGAACTGGGGGAGAGAGAAGCCTCAAAGGGCAGGAAGATGTTTTTGCGGGCATAGAGAGGATGGAGACGGGGGAAGAGTACAGGAAAAACACCCCCCAAAAGCAGCTGGAGAGAAAGTAGAAAAGTGGAAACAGCCACAGGGACTGAACTAAAAAGGGAGAAAGGAGAGGGTTTAAATTCCAAAAATAGTCTATAAACAGGAGTAATGCAGAGTCTGAAACCACTCAGCTCGATACCTGATGGTGCTCTCGTGGGAAGGGCGATTCCCCAGGAGCAGAGTGAGGTCTGGTGGTCCTTGGGCCATAGGGAGAGGTGGTTCCCTGCTGGGAGGACATTTGGTAGAGGCTTTGTGGCCACCCAGTCCCAGCAGAACCCAGAGAACAACCACATTCGCTGGGGCTGGAACAAGGTCATTAAGGGTGAATTCTGGTGTGAGATGCATGTTGTGATTTGCCATAGTCCCTGAAACCCTGCTGCTACGTGATTGCATTAACATTCTCTGGGGTAGGCTGGCACCAGGCCATGGTCTCTGGCCACTGGCAGCAGCATGGTCCCACAGCATTCCTGGGTGCAGATGGAGACCCTCCCCTAAAAGGTCTGACTGGCACAAAGCCACAGACCCTCAGAAGTGAGGGGTTGGGAAACACAGCATCTGAGACAAAACTCAGGAAGGAGGAGAGACCTGGCAACCTGACAGCTTGGTCACAGACAGTGTAAAAGCAGGGAGCGGACAGAAGCCAGAAACAAAGGATGGGTGCATGATTGCTGATCGGGGAGAACAGAGTTCTGATACTAGAGACTGGGTAGCTGGGTGACACCATTTTCACCCCTCCCACGTATGTGCATACATGCCTAAAGCACCACAACAATCCACCCCAGTAAGCTAAGCAGTGCCATCTAGTGGAAAACGGGGCTGTTACATTAAGCCCTGCCCAACCTAGCAAACTTCGCTCTTCAGGAATACCACTAGTCTCTCTGCCTGCTTAGTTTATGGATTATAAATTGCTTGATAGCTTGACTTCTAGGGGAAAACAATGTAATTTCAATCATATTTCAGTCTGTTCCCTGGTACATCAATTGTCTTTGTTCTCTCTTTTGTTTCTTTTTCTAGAATACAGAAAGAGAAAATATTTTCATTATCAATTTTTATTCAAATACTTATAATTCTTTTCTTCTATATTTTTTATTTTTGTAAATTTTTCAAATTCTATTTTAATTCCATCATTTCATTTTAATCTATTTCATTGTATTCATTTTTTCAAATTTTCAAACTTTTTTCTTTTTCTTTTCCTCCCTTTTTTCTCTAACCTATCAAGCTCTTTTAAACAGACCAAAACAAACACCCTTAAGATCTAGCATCATTTATTTGATTTGTGTGTGTGTGTTGTTTTCAATTTTTTTAAATTTTAATTTGTTTGCCTTATTAATTCCTTTTCTTCCTTCAAAATAACAAAATGAAGAAATTCACTCCAAAAAAAGAGGAGGAAGAAACGACAGCCAGGAACTTAATCAACACAGATACAAACAAGATGTCTGAACCAGAATTTAGAATCACAATAATAAGAATACGAGCTGGGGTCGAAAATAAATTAGAATCCCTCTCTACAGAGATAAAAGAAGTAAAACTAGTCAGGATAAAATAAAAATGCAGTAACTGACCTGCAATCTTGAATGGATGCCGTGGTGGCAAGGATGAATGACACAAACAGAGAATAAGTGATATAGAAGACAAACTTATGGAGAATAATGAAGCAGAAAAATAGAGGGAGACTAAGGCAAAAGGGCATGATTTAAGAATTAGAGAAATCAGTGACTCATTAAAAAGGAACAACATCAGAATCAGAGGAGTCCCAGAAGATAAAGAGAAAGGGGTACAAGGGTTATGTGAGCAAATCATAGCAGAAAACTTTCCTAACCTGGGGAAAGACACAGACATCAAAATCCAGAAAGCACAGAGGACTCCCATTAGATTAAAAACAAAAACAAAAACAAAAAACGGCCATCAACAAGGCACATCATAGTAAAATTCACACAACACTCAGGCAAGGAATGAATCATGAAAGCAGCAAGGGAAAACAGTCCTTATTCTACAAGGGAAGAGAGATCAGGTTTGCAGCAGACCTAATCACAGAAACATAGCAGGACAGAAAGGAGTGGCAGGATATATTCAATGTGCTGAATCAGAAAAACATGCAGCTAAGAATTATTTATCCAGCAAGGCTGTCATTCAAAATAGAAGGAGAGATTAAAAGTTTCCCAGACAAACAAAAATCAAGAGTTCATGAACACTAAACCAGCCCTGCAAGAAATTTTAAGGAGGACTCTCTAAGGGGAGAAAAGATGGAAATAAAAAAAAGACCAGAAGGAACAAAGACTAGAAAGGACCAGAGAACACCACCAGAAACTCCAATTCTACAAACAACATAATGGCAATAAATTCATATCTCTCAGTACTCACTCTAAATGTCAATGGACTCAATGCTCCAATCAAAAGACATGGGGTAAAAGAATGGATAAGGAAACAAAATCCATCCATATGCTGTTTACAAGAGACCCACTTTAGACCTAAAGACACCTTCAGATTGAAATAAGGGGATGGAAGACCATCTATCATGCTGATGGTCGACAAACAAAGCTAGAGTAGCCATACTTATATCAGACAATCTAGACTTTAAAGACTGTAACAAGAGATGAAGAAGGGCATTATATCATAATTAGGGGGTCTATCCACCAAGAAGACCCAACAATTGTAAACATTTATGCTCCAAAGATGTAAGCAACCAAACATATAAATCAATCACAAACATAAAGAAACTCATTGATAATAATACCATAATACTAGGGGACTTCACCACCCCATGTAAGCAATGGACAGATCATGTAATCAAAGCATCAACAAGGAAACAATGGCTTTGAATGACACATTGGACCAGATGGACAACATATATATTCAGAACATTTCATCCTAAAGCAGAATACACATTCTTTTCCAATACACATGGAACGTTCTCCAGAATAGATCACATACCGGGACACAAATCAGCCCTCACCAAGTACAAAAAGATTGAGATCATACTGTGCATATTTTCAGACCACAATGCTGTAACACTTGAAACCAACTACAAGAAAAAATTTGGAAAGATAGTAAATACTTGGAGACTAAAGAATATCCTACTAAAGGATGAATGGGCTAACAAAGAAGTTAAAGAGGAAATTAAAATTACATAGAAGCCAATGAAAATGATAACACCACAGCCCGAAACCTCTGGGACTCAGCAAAGGCAGTGATGAGAGGGAAGTATAGGGCAATCCAGGCCTTCCAGAAGAGGGAAAGCAAGGTCTCAGATACACAACCTAACCTTACACCTTAAAGAGCTGGAAAAAAAGAACAGCAAATAAAACCCAAAACCAGCAGAAGACAGAGAATAATAAAGATTAGAGCACAAATTAATGCTATCAAAACAAAAACAAACAAACAAACAAAAAACATTAGAACAGATCAATGAAACCAGAAGCTGGCTCTTTGAAAGATCTTAAGAAATTGATAAACCACTAGCAAGTTTGATCAAAAAGAAAAAGGAAAATACCCAAATAAATAAAATCAAGAAAGAAAGAGTAGAGTTCACAACCAACACAGCAGAAATAAAAACAATAATAAGGCAATACTATGGGCAATTATACACCAATAAATTGGGCTATCTGGATGAAATAGACAAATTCCTAGAAACATATACACTACCAAAACTGAAACAGGAAGAAATAGAAAATGTGAACAGACCCATAACCAGTAAAGAAATCAAATTAGTAATCAAAAACCTCCCAAAAAAGCCAGAGTCCAGGACCAGATGGCTTTCCAGGGGAATTCTAGCAAACATTTAAGGAAGAGTTCACACCTATTCTCTTGAAACTGTTCCACAACACAGAAATGGAAGGAAAAGTTCCAAACTCTTTCTATGAAGACAGCATTACCTTGATTCCGAAACCAGACAAAGACCCCACTCATAAGGAGAACTAAGACCAATCTCCCTGATGAGCAGGGATGCAAAAATCCTCAACAAGATATTAGCCTACCAGATCCAACAATACGTTAAAAAAATTATTTACCACGACCAAGTGGGATTTATACCTGGGATGCAGGGCTGGTTCAATATCCACAAAACAATCAATGTGACTCATCACATCAATAAAAGCCAGGACAAGAACCCCATGATCCTCTCAATATATGCAGAGAAAACATTTGACAAAATACAGCATCCTTTCTTGATAAAAACCCTCAAGAAAGTAGGGATAGAAGGAGCATACATTGAGATCATAAAACTCATATATGAAAGTCTCAATGCCAATATCATCCTCGATGGGAAAAAACTGAGAGCTTTCCCCGTAAGGTCAGGAACAAGACAGGGATGACCACTCCTGCCACTGTTAGTCAACATAGTATTGGAAGTCTTAGCCTCAGCAATCAGACAACACAAAGAAAGAAAAGGCATACAAATCAGCCAGGAGGAAGTCAAACTTTCACTCTTCACAGATGACATGATACTCTATCATGAAACCCAAAAGATTCCACCAAAAAACTGCTAGAACTGATCCATGGATTCAGCAAAGTCGCAGGATATAAAATCAACGCACAGAAACTGGTTGAATTCCTTACACCAATAATGAAACAACAGAAAGAGAAACCAAGGAATTGATCCCATTTACAATTGCACCAAAAACCATAAAATACGTGGGAATAAATCTCCCCAAAGAGGTGAAAAATATACACTGAAAATTATAGAAAGCTTATGAAAGACATTGAAGAAGACAAAAAAAAATCTTGGAAAGCTATTCCACGCTCCTGGGTAGGAAGAACAAATATAGTTAACATGTCAATACTACCCAAAGCAATCCACATATTGAATGAAATGCCTATCAAAATAACATCAGCATTCTTCACAGAGGAGACAGATAATCCTAAAAGTTGTATGGAATCAGAAAAGACCTTGAATAGTCAGAGCAAACTTGAAAAAGAAAACTAAAGCTGGAGGCATCACAAATCACAGACTTCAAGCTGTATTACAAATCTGTAATCATCAAGACAGTATGGTACTGGCAGAAAAGTAGACATTCAGATCAATGGAACACAATAGAGAACCCAGAAATGGACCCACAAGCATATGGCCAACTAATCTTTGACAAAGCAGGAAAGAATATCCAATAGAAAAAAGACAGTCTCTTCAGCAAGTGGCGCTGGATAAACTGGACAGCAACATGCAGAAGAATGAACCTTGACCACTTTCTTACAACATACACAAAAATAAACTCAAAATGGATGAAAGATCTAAATGTAAGACAAGAAGTTATCAAAATCCTCGAGGGAAAAGCAAGCAAAACCTCTTTGATCTTGGCTGCAGCAACTTCTTACTCAACATGTCTCTGGAGGCAAGGGAAACAAAAGCAAAAATGAACTATTTGGACCTCATCACAATAAAAAGCCTGTGGGTCATGGGGTATTTCTATTTTTCCACAGCGAAGGAAACAATCAACAATAGTAAAAGGCAACTGACAGAATGGAAGAAGTTACTTGCAAATGACATATCAGATAAACAGTTAGTATACAAAATCTATAAGAACTTATCAAACTCAACACTCAAAAAAGAAACAATCCAGTGAAGAGATGGGCAAAAGACATAAATAGTTACTTCTCCAAAGAAGACATCCAGATGGCCAACCAACCCATGAAAAAATCCTCAACATCACTCATCATCAGGGAAATACAAATCAAAACCACAATAAGATTTTACTTCACACCTGTCAGAATGGCTAACATGAACAACTCAGGCAACAACAGATGTTGGTGAGGATGTGGAGAAAAAGGATCTCTTTTGCACTGCTAGCGAGAATACAAACTGGTGCAGCCACTGTGGAAAACAGTATGGAATTTCCTCAAAAACCTAGAAATAGAACTACCCTATGATGCAGCAATTGCATTACTAGGTATTTATCCAAGAGATACAGGTATTCTGTTTCGAAGGGACACATGCACCCCAATGTTTATAGCAGCACTATCAACAATAGCCAAAGCATGGAAAGAGCCCAAATGTCCATCAATGGATGAATGGATAAAGAAGATGTGGTGTGTGTGTGTGTATGTATGTATGTATGTATATATACATACATACATACACACACACACACACACACACATACACACACAATATGGAGTATTACTTGGCAATCAAAAAGAATGAAATCTTGCCATTTGCAACTACATGAATGGAACTAGAGGGTATTATGCTAAGCGAAATTAGAGAAACACAAAAATCATGTGACTTCACTCATATGAGGACTTTAAGAGACAAAAAAGATGAACATAATAGAAGGAAAGCAAAAGTAGTATAAAAACAGGGAGGGGGCAAAACATAAGAGATTCTTAAAGATGGAGAAGAAACAGAGGGTTACTGGAGGGATTGTGAGTGGGGATGGGCTAAATGGGTAAGGGGCATTAAGGAATCTACTCCTGCAATCCTTGTTGCACTATATGCTAACTAATGTGGATGTAAATTATAAAAATAAATTGAAAAAAAAAAAAGAATGTGTTATTGACAAATAAATCATTAGAAGAGAACAGCAAGCCAAGAAATAGATGCACACATATATGGATTCCAATTTTTATAAAGGGGGCATTGCAAAGCAAAGCAATGGAGAAGAGCTCTGCTTTTCAATAAATAGTGCTGGAGGAATTGCATATTCATGTAAAGGAAAGTTGGTTCACTACTTTATGCCATACACAAAGCAAATTCCAGATCAAAGATCCAAATGTGAGCATATGAGAATATTGTCATAGTTTTGTACAATAAGCTATAAAAAGCACCTAAGTATAGAGAAGAAAATGAATACACCTGACCATATTGAAACTAAATTCGTTCATTACAAATCACTATAACAATGTGAAAAGACAAGTAAGTGAGGAGAGAGGCATGCATCATCAACAAAAGGGGCTGTATTCAAATTTATAAATACATTTTGTGATCCATTAAGAAAAAGACATACACCCAAAAGAAAAATTAGCAATAAACTTGAATGGGCATTTCAACAAAGATTAAAGTTAAAGCCAACAGCATGTAAAAGGGGATTCAGTCTCATTCTTAGTCAGGAAATTGCAAATTAAAGTCACAAGAAATGATTAGTACACCCCTACTTAGACGGACAAAAATTTAAAAATCTGACAAGAACTATGAGATGTTTAGGGTTACAGAAACAATCTTATACTGCTGGAAGTATAAATTTTTACATTTTTGTAAAAGTTGGCCTTACCTTCTAGTACTAATGATACATATATTCTATGTCCCAAGAGTTTCAATGTTAGGTATTTACCCTAAAGAAACTTGTGATTTTGAGGATCAAGATACATGGATAAGAATGTTCATAACAGCATTGCTCAAAATGTCCTGAAACTGGAAGTGCACAAAAAAATTTATTAACACTAGTGTGGCTTTAAAATGTGGTATGTTTGTATAAAGTGAAATTGTATACATCAACACAAATAGATGAATGCAGCTGCAAAAACAACATAGCTTATCTTAAGAACATAAATTTGAACAAAAGAAGACACACACAAAAACATATACAGAATGATTCCATCTACATAAAGTTCAAAATATGCAAAACTAATATTATGGTATGTGTGTATACACATATATACTTAAATGTGATTATCTTTAAAATTAAGATGATAAACCTCTAGAGTGAAGCAGGGGTTTGTAATCAGGAAGGCAACACAGGAGGACGTCAGGGTCTCTGGTATGCTTACATCATTCTAATCTTGATAGGTGTGGTTTTATACAAGTTAATTCATTAACTATTCACTTAGAAGTTAGGATTGTTTCAGTGCATGTTTTATTTTAAATAAAGATGGTATCTCATCCCTCCAAAAAAAATAAAGGAAATGTTGAAGCCTTGCCTTTGAAATAGTTTCAATCTGATAAGGGACCAAGGTGAAAAACAATTATTTTTTCCTGGTTGAGTATAATAAAGGCTATGATAGGATTGTCCTTTCTTCTGAGATGACACGTATAAATGACCAATTAAACTTTGCCTGAAGCAGGAGTCTAAGTACTAAAAAGCTTGTTCTTGGGGCGCCTGGGTGGCTTGGTCGGTTAGGCGTCCGACTTCAGCTCAGGTCATGATCTCACAGTCCCTGAGTTCGAGCCCTGCGTCGGGCTCTGTGCTGACCGCTCAGAGCCTGGAGCCTGTTTCAGTTCTGTGTCTCCCTCTCTCTCTGCTCCTCCCATGTTCATCCTCTGTCTCTCTCTGTCTCAAAAATAAATAAACATTAAAAAATAAAAAAATAAAAAGCTTGTTCTTTCTCATACTAACCCATATATAGATGCCTTTCCTACACTTCCATACAAATAGGACACCTATTATATAAGGATTGGTAGTGTAGGAAACAGAATAAATGTTCCAAATCATGAATTCCATTATTAAAAGCCTGAACAGATTAAATCAGGACATATTAGAAATTACACATGATCTGATGGAAGATGGCTGGCTTACCTCATCCTGCTGATCACTTAGATTCTGCCCACATCTGCCTAAATAACCCAGAAAACTGCCAGAAGACTGCCTAAATAACCCAGAAACTGCCAGAATGGACTCTCTGGAGCCAAGCATAGACAAGAAGCCCACGGAAGAGGGTAGGAAGGGGAGAGAGGAGGCGGTGCACGCTATACAGACTGGCGGGAGGGAGCCAGGGCAGTGGAGGGGCAGCCCGCCCACAAGGCAGAGCCCCCAAAGTCTGGCTTGCAAAAGTGGAGGGGCCAGACTCCATGAGTTCTGACAGCCAGTGGGACATAACATCTGGAATGTTAAAACTCAACAGCTCTGCTTGGAGAGTGGGAGGGTGAGAGGACACTGTGAGGGAGAGGTGTTGAGCCCCGGAAGACAGAGCTCAGCTCAGTGGGGAACAAAGGCTCTGGCAAGCACCATATCCCTCTCCCATCCCCCAGCTGAAATGCCAAAGGGAAACAGTGCCCAGCACCAAACTTGCTTGCACCATGCAAACGCCCAATGCTGTGCTTCTGTGGATCCTCCCTCCTGGTGCTGCAGGGCCCTTCCTACAGGGGACCACTGATAGCAAAGGGAGCTAAGCCTGCCCCTCCCTCCCCTGTTCACCTTGTGGATCCACCCCGGCTAATACGCCCTTGGCCAGATCCAATCAAAGCAGCACAACAAGCCTGGCAGTGTGCAAGTAGCCCAGACGGGGGCCACACTACTCCACAGTGATTCCTGCCCCTGGGAGAGGGGAAGATAAGGTACATACCAGTCTGACTGCAGCCCCAGCAGTGGGCTGGGGGCAGACATCGGGTCTGACTGCAGCCCTGCCCTGCCCACCAACACAAGTTACTCCAGACAGCACAGGGGAAGTGCCCTGCATTTTGGAGCTAATGCAGGACTACCAAAAATGACAAAACGGAAGAATTCTCCTCAAAAGAAACTCCAGGAAGTAGCGACAGCTAACGAATTGATCAAAACAGATTTAAGCAGTATGATGGAACAAGAATTTAGGGTAATAGTCATAAAACTAATTTCTGGGCTTCAAAAAAGCACAGAGAACAAAAGAGAATCTTTGCTTCAGAGATCAAGGGACTAAGAAATAGTCATGAGAAATTACAAAATGCTATAAATGAGGTGCAAAATAAAATGGAGGCGGCCATAGCACGGATTGAAGAAGCAGAAGAGAGAATAGGTGAATTAGAAGATAAAATTATGGAAAAAGAGGAAGCTGAGAAAAAGAGAGATAAAAACATCCAGGAGTATAAGGGGAGAATTAGAGAATTCAGTGATGCAATCAAACGGAACAATATCCGTATAATAGGGATTCCACAGGAGGAACACAGAGAGAAAGGGGATGAAGGTATACTTGAACAAATCATAGCTGAGAACTTCCCTGATCTGGAGAAGGAAAAAGGCATTGAAATCCAAGAGGGACAGAACTCCCTTCAGACATAACTAGAATTGATCTTCTGCATGACATATCATAGTGAAACTGGCAAAATACAAGGATAAAGAGAAAATTTGAAAGCAGCTAGGGATAAACACGCTCTAACTTACAAAGGTAGACACATAAGTATAGTGGCAAACCTATCTACCGAAACTTGGCAGGCCAGAAAGGAATGGCAGGAAATCTTCAATGTGATGAAGAGAAAAAAATATGCAGCCAAGATCCTTTATCCAGCAAGTCTGTCATTCAGAATAGAAGGAGAGATAAAGGTCTTCCCAAACAAACAAAAACTGAAGGAATTCATCACCACTAAACCAGTCCTACAAGAGATCCTAAGGTGGATTCTGTGAGTGAAATGCTGCAAGGATCACAAAGTACCAGAGACATCACTACAAGCATGAAACCTACAGATACTGCAATGACTCTAAACCCATATCTTTCCATAATAACACTGAATGTAAATGGACTAAATGCTCCAACCAAAAGACATAGGGTATTAGAATGGATAAAAAACAGGACCCATCTATTTGTTGTCTACAAGAGACTCATTTTAGACCTGAGGACACCTTCAGATTGAAAGTGAGGGGTCATGCTACTGGAAGTCAAAAGAAAGCTGGAGTAGCCATACTTATAGCAGACAAACTAGACTTTTAATTAAATGCTATAACAAGGATGAAGAAGGGCATTCTATAATCATTACAGGGTCTATCCATCAGAGAAGAGCTAACAATTATAAGTGTCTATGCGCCGAATACGAAGCCCACATATAAACGATTAATCACAAATATAAGCAACCTTATTGATAAGAATGTGGTTATTGCAGAGGACTTTAATACCCCACTTACAACAATGGATAGACCAACTAGACACAGGATCAATAAACAAACAAGGGCCTTGAATGATACATTGGATCAGATGGACTTGACACATATATTTAGAGCTCTGAATCCCAAAGCAACAGAATATACTTTCTTCTTGAGTGCACATGGAACATTCTCCAAGATAGATTGCATACTGGATCACAAAACAGCCCTTCATAAGTATAAAAGAATTGAGATCATACCATGCACACTTTCAGACCACAATGCTATGAAACTTGAAATCAATCACAGGAAAAAGTCTGGAAAACCTCCAAAAGCATGGAGGTTAAAGAACACTCTACTAAACAATGAATGGGTCAACCAGGCAATTAGGGAAGAAATTAAAAAATAGATGGAAACAAATGAAAATGAAAATACAACAATCCAAATGCTTTGGGATATAGAGAAGGCAGTCCTGAGAGGAAAATACATTGCAATCCAGACCCATCTCAAGAAACAAGAAAATCCCAAATACAAAATCTAACAGCACACTTAAAGGAAATAGAAGCAGAACAGCAAAGACACCCCAAACCCAGCAGAAGAAGAGAAATAATAAAGATCAGAGCAGAAATAAACAATATAGAATCTAAAAACAAACTGTAGAGCAGACCTCCAGCCAGGCTTCTCAAAGAAAAGGGAGAGGACCCAAAGAGATACAATCATGAATGAAAATGGAATGATTACAGCCAATTCCTCAGAAATACACACAATTATCAGGGAATACTATGAGAAATTATATGCCAACAAACTGGACAACCTGGAAGAAATGGACAAATGCCTAAGCACCCACCCACTTCCAAATGTCAAGCAGGAAGAAGTAGAAAACTTGAACAGACCCATAACCAGCAAAGAAATTGAATCGGTTATCAAAAATCTCTCAACAAATAAGAGTCCAGGACCAGATGGCTTCCCTGGGGAATTGTACCAGACATTTAAAGCAGCGATTATACCTATCCTTCTCAAGCTGTTCCAAAAAATAGAAAGGGAAGGAAAACTTCCAGACCCCTTCTATGAAGCCAGCATTACTTTGATTCCCAAATCAATCAGAGACCCAGGAAAAAAGAGAACTACAGGCCAATATCCCTGATGAATATGGATGCAGAAATTGTCAATAAGATACCAGCAAATCGAATTCAACAGCATACAAAAAGAATTATTCGCCATGATCAAGTGAGATTCATTCCTGGGCTGCAGGGCTGGTTCAACATTCGCAAATCAGTCAATGTGATACATCACATTGATAAAAGAAAAGATAAGAATCATATGATCCTGTCAATCGATGCAGAAAATTCATTGGACAAAATTCAGCACCCTTCCTTAATAAAAACCCTCGAGAAAGTCGGGATAGAAGGAACATACTTAAACATCATAAAAGCCAGTTATGAAAAGCCCACAGCTAATATCATCCTCAATGGGGAAAAACTGAGAGCTTTCCCCCTGAGACCAGGAACACGACAGGGATGTCCACTCTCACCGCTGCTGTTTAACATGGTGTTGGAAGTTCTAGCATCAGCAATCAGACAACAAAAGGAAATCAAAGGCATCCAAATGGACAAAGATGAAGTCCAGCTTTCACTTTCTGCAGATGACATGATCTTATACATGGAAAACCCGACAGACTCCACCAAAAGTCTGCCAGAACTGATACATGAATTCAGCAAAGTCGCAGGATACAAAACTAATATGCAGAATTCAGTTGCATTCTTATACACTAATAATGAAGCACCAGAAAGACAAATGAAACTGATCCCATTCACAACTGCACCAAGAATCATAAAATACCTAGGGATAAACCTAACCAAAGATGTAAAAGATCTGTATGCTGAAAACTATAGAAAGCTTATGAAGGAAAGTGAAGAAGATACAAAGAAATGGAAAAACCTTCCATGCTCACAGATTAGAAGAGTAAATATTGTTCAAATGTCAATTCTACCCAAAGCACTCTACACATTCAATGCAATCCCAATCAAAATTGCACCAGCATTCTTCTCAAAGCTAGAACGAGCAATCCTAAAATTTTATGGAACCCCAAAAGACCCTGAATAGCCAAAGAAATGGTGAAGAAGAAAACCAAAGAGGGAAGCATCACAATCCCAGACTTTAGCCTCTACTACAATGCTGTAATCATCAAGACAGCATGGTATTGGCACAAAAACAGATGCATAGACCAATGAATAGAATAGAGACTCAAGAATTGGACCCACAGAAGTATGGCCAATTAATCTTTGACAGAGCAGGAAAGAATATCCAATGGAAAAAAAACAGTCTCTTTAATAAATGGTGCTGGGAGAACTGGACAGCAACATGCAGAAGAATGAAACTAGACCACTTGCTTACACCATTCACAAAGATGAACTCAAAATGGATGAAGGACCTGAATGTGACACAGGAAACCATCAAAACCCTAGAGGAGAAAGCAGGAAAAAAACCCCTCTGACCTCAGCTGCAGCAATTTCTTACTTGACACATCTCCAAAGTCAAGGGAATTAAAAGCAAAAATGAACTATTGGGACCTCATGAAGATAAAAAAGCTTTTGCACTACAAAGGAAATAATCAACAAAACTAAAAGGAAACCAATGGAATGGGAGACAATATTTGCAAATGACATATCGGCAAAGGGCTAGTATCCAAAACCTATAAAGAACTCACCAAACTCCACACCTGAGAAACAAATAATCCAGTGAAGAAATGGGCAGAAGACATGAATAGACACTTCTCTAAAGAAGACTTACAGATGGCCAACAGGCACATGAAAAGATGCTCCACGTCACTCCTCATCAGGGAAATACAAATCAAAACCACACTATCACCTCACACCAGTCAGGGTAGCTAAAATGAACAAATCAGGAGACTATAGATGCTGGAGAGGATGTGGAAAAAAGAGAACCCTCTTGCACTGTTGGTGGGAATGTAAACTGGGCAGCCACTCTGGATAACAGTGTGGAGGTTCCTCAAAAAATTAACAACAGACCTTCCCTATGACCCAGCAATAGCACTGCTAGGAATTTACCCAAGGGATACAAGAGTGCTGGTGCATAGGGGCACTTGTACCCCAATGTTTATAGCAGCATTTTCAACAACAGCCAAACTATGGAAAGAGCCTAAATGTCCATCAACTGATGAATGGATAAAGAAATTGTGATTTATGTACACAATGGAATACTACTTGGCAATGAGAAAGAATGAAATATGGCCTTTTGGAGCAACTTGGATGGAATTGGAGAGTGTTATGGTAAGTGAAATAAGTCAGGCAGAGAAAGACTGGTACTATATGTTTTAACTCATATGTGGATCCTGAGAAACTAACAGTAGACCATGGGGGAGGGTAGGGAAAAAAAAAAAAAAAAAGAGGGAGGGAGCCAAACCATAAGAGACTCTTAAAAACTGAGAATAAACTGAGGGTTGATGAGGGGTGGGAGGGAGGGGAAAGTGGGTGATGGGCATTGAGGAGGGCACCTGTTGGGATGAGTACTGAGTATTGTATGGAAACCAATTTCACAATGAATTTCATATCTAAAAAAAATAGGAAGGTCGATGGCAGTTACAGTGTGAATATTTTCTCTGTTCTGGATCCACCCATAGTCCTACAGTGACAAAAAAAAAAACAGCAATTGATTCCTCCTCTGCCCGTGGAAAGGGGGCACAGAAGTTAGCTGTAAGAGAGAGCCCAAACACCAGAAGGAGAACCTGAAACGTAAATGGAAGTTGACAAGAAATCAAGATTGGCTCATCTCTGTGCCTCTGGTTTTCTTTGTGTGCTGCCTGCCTGAAAGGAACACACTTGAGACGAGATATAACAAGCAGCATCTTAAAAGATGCTTAAAAACATAAAACAGAATACTGATACTAGAATGGTTGCCCTACTCTAACATTTGTAAGTTATGACACTCAGGATTCAGTAATGAACCCTGGAAAGAGGAAAGAGAAGACTGGGTTTGGGGAGGGTGGTGACAGAATTTAAAATGTGAATTGACTAAGAAAAGCTAGAATTGTAGTGAATCTACCTGGAAGCTACTAGTTGACATGTTCTCTATCAGGCAGAATGAAGGCTAAGAATCACCACTTAAACAAAATAAAACAAAGAAATTATTTCATTATCTTGGGTTTGGAGCGATTTTTAAAAAAATCTGCAATGTATCCAACAAGTTCCATCTTAGTTTTCAGGATTGTGTATACTTGATCTCAATGGCTGTTCCGGAAGCAATATCCCATTGGCTGTGATATAATGTCTAACCGAAGCTTCCCATGTAAAGCCAATGTTTAGTTGAGCAATCTTAATTCAGAAAAAGCTGTGCAAGATGGACTCTGTAATTTGACAATTCAAAATCTTTCTCTTTTGTGATACATTTACAATGTCTTGTAATTTCAGTTTCCCCTATTGCAAAGAAATTCCTTAGCACTTAACCATTTAAATTTTGGAGAAAGGTAATTAAGGAATAATTTTCCCCTGGTGATGTTTGTGGTCTTAGCAAATGAATCAGCTTCTAGCATGGCAGTAAAGGTTGCATTCAAACTGAGCCTGGTATATAATAATGGAAGCAGATGGTTTACCGAGTTAGGGAATGAGAACTGATTATTGATTTGCTATCCTTGTAACGACATCAGTGGAGAGTGATAATGGACTATACCACTTGTAACAGAGTAAATAGCCATTTTTATATTACTTGCTTTCTTGCAAATTGGCTACTAGCAGTGAGAGTAAAATATATGGCTGTCTCATATCTCGAAGCACTAAACAAATTGCACTAGAGGCATGCAACAAAGCACGGTAGAACATTTGCTGATATTTATAACTTGAGCTCAGGCTAAAAACTCCACATTAAAAAGTTCACAATTCTCCCTGTTTATTTTCCAGTCGTTTAGGTGTTACTTCCTCAATTCTTCGCTACTGCTCTTATTTTGGAATAATGCATAATTGGCTTTTACCTCACAATGTTAAAGAAGCACTCTGGGGCTCTTAACAATTTGTCATTTCCATGACAAAATATAAGCTCTTTTCTGGGCTTGTATTTCTTGAAAAAGGAAAAGTATTAAGATACAGAAACACAGCTTGAAAATGATTCTTCAGCGAAGACTTTGTACTGATTTGGAGAAAAACCTGTTTTTGTCTTTCTCCTTCTCCTTCTTTGGGAGAATGCACAAGCTGGGGAGAGGCAGAGAGAGAGGGGGGAGAAAGAGAATCTTAAGCAGGCTCTGTGTTGTCAGTGCAGAACCCGATGTGGGACTCTGTCTCATGTCACGAGTTGAGATCATGAGCTGAGCCAAAGTCAAAAGTCAGATGCATAAGGATTGAGCCACCCAGGTTCCCCATTGTCTTTCTTCTTTAATCAAAGCTTTTTTCCCTCCCCTTTCTCTCATGCAGTTGGCATTCTGTCAGGGAAGACTACATGGATCTCTGAGTCACTCCTCTAGCAAGATTTCCTCCCTTCCTGTTGGATGTGCTCTGAGTCCCCATACATTCCGCCATTGATTCTATTGATAAGCTGGATGATTTTGTGTGATACTGGGCAACACAATCAATTTATGCCAAGACAAACCAGTGTTTCCATGGTTGGCATCCACAACTCATATAGCTAGGAGGGTTACTTTCAATTTGGGAAAATATTATAGTGTCTCACCAGAAGAGTGTATTTATATTCGAAAACCAATTTGTTCTCTAGCTGTTCTCTAGCTGTATCACTGTTCAGAACAGGGTTCCTAAACCCTGTCACCCCAACCTGGTGGTCCATGTTGTATCCTCAAACAGAGAAGCTGTATTGTTTTAGAGAGTAAACAGATGCCCTTTCTCCTCTCAAAGTTCATTGATAAATGAGAAGTGGAGTATGAGGTGAAGAATAAGAATCTAAAGGCCATATATAAGGATGCAGAGATGACAAAAGGTTCCCTCACTCTGATCCAATGGTGGTAGCTTCCTGGAATCTCATACATGCAGGCACCTTGGAAAAGCAATACCACATTGGATTGTGATATCTGTCCAAGCATAGAATAGTATGTATCACATAGTTCCGACCCATGACACATAGAATTCTTACATTTGTTTCCTAGCTATTGGAGCATTTTGATATGTTGCATACCATCCAGTTAACATTTTATATAGAAATCTTATGCTCTTTTTTCTAATGTAGAACCTCCAGGAAGAGGGCTTAGAACATATTACCAAGATAATATAGATATTATTTAGTAATTAAGACATTGCTATATTCCTTATAACCAAATATATGCTAGTACAATCAAGCTTTCAGTTTGTTCATAAACTCACCGTGGGTGGTTTGTTTAGAAAGGACCAAATCCTCAGGCAAAGCTTAGGCAGAGAAATGCATTACATGTTCAGGTTTATTTTAACATTTGGTTTCCATGAAGTTCACTCTCTCTTTCTCCAGAGATTTGTTTTTATAGCATTTATTTTCATTCAGAGATCAATAGCTATTCCTCATCAATGTTTACATCATCTTGAAATCTAGAGCTTGTTCTTGACACACATAAATATGGTTTCACTGAAATTATTTAGATTTGTTTATTGCTTTGCTCTGTCATGCAAGTATTACTGCACATGCCTTCAGCCAGAAATAGTAATTACTGTTGGATATGCAGCCATGCTCTCACAATAAAACCCAGACTATTTTATAATAAAAATAGATCTATCTAGGTACACCGGTTTTATAAAAGCATGGTTCTTTATATAGATCAGTAGTTCACAACAATAGGTGATTTTGCCCCTCCAGGGACATTTGGCAATGTCTGGTGACACTTTTGATTGTCACATGGGGGATCAGAGGACTGCTAACAGTACCTAATGGATAAAAGCCAAGAATACTGCTACAGGCCCAGGATAGCAACCCGCAACAAAGAATTGGCTGAAATTAAGAGAACTGTTCTAATTCGTAGCATAAAACTCATCTTGTTGGTCATAGTTATAAATATGTTTTTACTGGTCTCCTACTTAGTAACCTAATTAAAGAGCATAATATGAAATCAACCATAAATTCTATTGAAATTTATCATTATAAACTTAGGGTGTCATAATATTTATCACTAATATTTATTTACCAAAATAGACTAAACGTTGTGATGTAAATGAAGCTTTAAGAAATATTAAGGATTAAATCATAGAATGTATTATCTTACCATAGTGAAATTAAACTAGAAATCAATAATAGAAAAATAAGAATAAAATCTTCAAATGTTTACAACTAAAGTAAAACCCTTCTAAATTATGAAAGGTGGATGAAAGAGGAGATCAAAAAGAATATCATAAAATATTTTGAAATGATTATAAAATAATGAAAATATGATGTATCCATATAAAGCAATACCTCGTGGGAAATTTATAGCTTTAAATGAATATTAGAAAAGAAAAATAATCACTAAACATCTCAAGAAGTTATAACCTTAACACAAACATCTTTCAAAAATTACATATGAAATTCCAGCATATATAAAAAGGCAAACACATTATATCTAAGTGGGGTTTATTCCAAGAATGCAAGATTAGTTTTATATTTGAAAATCACTCAGTGGAATTCTCTACTTTAGCAGAAAGAAAATGGCAGGGCGGGGGCATATGGCCATTTTAATATATGCAAGAGAAGCTTTTAAAAATAAAACAGGGTGACTCGGTGGCTCATTTGGTTGAGGGTCTGACTCCTGATTTCAGCTCAGGTCATGATCTCACAGACATGGGATTGATCCCAGCATCAGGCTCTGTGCTGACAGTGTGAAGCCTGCTTGAGATTCTCTCTCTCCCTCTCTCTCTGCCCCTCACCTGCTTGTGCATGCTCTAAATACATAAATAAATAGACTTAATTAAAAAAAAAAAAAAACAACAACAAACGGATGTCCATGGCTACAACATCTAATCTACCTTGTTCTGGAATTCTTGGGGCTGTGTTTGTTTTTTGAGTTTCTTTGTTTTTTGGATTGATTCTTTCTCTCTCTCTCTTTCTCAGTGTTTTTTTAGCTGTTGTTCAAACAGGTTCTGTGGAGTAAGTAGATAATGATTTACTCCACATAAAGATAATGTACAGTGAAAATTGTAACACATTGATGAAAGAAACTGAAGAAGACATAAATGGAAAGCTATCCCCATGTGCAAGCTGAAGTTACAAAGAAGATATCTGATAGAGGGAACATAATAGAGCAGAAGCATAAAGAGAAGGAAAAGCATCATGAGCTGAAGTTCATCTAACATTTAGGTAACAATAATCACAAGTACCATCTATTGTGCCTTTACCATATACCAAGTTTTGTTATACAGCATTATTCAGTCGTTAGACAACCATAGAGATCTTTCACTTAGTCAAGGCAGAGATAGGAAAACAGTCATCATAAATACTAAGGAATTAAGGCATTCGTGATATGAACTAGACCTTACACAATTATGAGAGGAGCTGAGAAAGTCAAAATCTGAAAGAGAAGGGTATGAGGATACCAGAGAAACCATCACTGACCAGTCAGCCTGAGGGACGGGTACAGATGGATACGTCTTTCAGATAATTGCAAGAAGCCAAGCACATCTGGCCACTGAAACAGGCCTGCAGTAGGGCAGCTCTATGGGATACTGCTCTCTGCTTTGCTATTGCTTTTGTGAGTCACAGCCAAACACCTGGTGGTAGGCCTGCAGCCTCTGTTGGTCATCAGGGCCAGCAACTAGGAAAATGAGTTAGATGTGGAATGGAAGATAGAAAGAACAAGCTGAAACCACCAGACATTTCCACACTCATCCTTGAGCATGCCTGATCATGGTGATGTACTAAAAATGATGACTTCTGCTTCACTTCATCTTCCCAATCCCAAGTAAGTTCTTCTTTTGGCCAATAACCTAGAGCCATGTGGTGAAAAGGATGTTGGGAAACACAGATCTTACTTTAACCAAGGATGCATGAAACAAGGCAATGCATTGTCATTTGCCCCTTTTACAGATGAGGGAAGGAAAGCTCAAGCTGGCCCCAGGCTGTTATACATTGAATAAGTACTTGACCTGTGGTCCATAGCCAGGTGCATTTGATACCAAACTCTGATCCTTACCACCACTCTATAGTAAGGATAATTTACCTACCTGAAGGGCTTTCTGGTTCACGTTCCACATTGTTCCACATTCAGTTAGTTTTCTTGAGGGGTTTACTCTGTACGATGTAACCAAGGAACATTATATGCGGTTTTAGTGAAGATTAAATGAGTCTGTATGGAATGAGTACTTAATATTTTCCCCTGTGAGCTCTTGGTTCCTTGTAGCTATTGATGTAACCACATCTTTGATGATGAATGGTCTTCACCTTAAGCAGCTTAATAAAAGGAAAGTGTGGGCCAAGCCTTCTGGACAAAAGTTTAGCTTTGCCACTTAATCTCTGCTCTAGGCATAACCTGTAAATTTCAGTGCTTTTAATCTCTAAATGAGGACAATACTCCCTTCTCCACTTTCTGGGATTTTTGTGAAGATCAAATAAAATTATATATTTTTTTAAAAACAAAGGTAAAAGAAAAGGATATTCACAAAACACAAGAAACATGGTTTCTTGATTCCTGGGCTTGAGCTTTTCCAGTTAGCCTTTAAGACTGACTTCCCGGAGTAATTATCTCTGCTATCCACGGAAATTTTGAAAAAGACACAATGAAAATGTGTGCAACAAATAACCTACAAACCAAAAGAAGCCTTATTATTATTGGATCTCTTCAATTTTAATGATTTCCTTTTGAAAACATTGAAAAGGTAAGTTTGCTGTCATGTCCATCTCCCCTGACTCTACCCCCACCGCTACCGCCACCGTGATGAAAGCTTTAGGCTAAGCTACCTCTGCAATCTTGCTGCTGTTTTGGTGCTATGCCTCAGCACCTTGTGCAGAGGGAGATTTCAGGGTGGTTATCTGTTGAGCTCCCCATTCCTTTAAGGAAGCTGTATTTCTAATCTGTAGCATGAAGACCTTTTGCTTACCCTGTTAGATTAAATCACAGGACTCCTTATCAGCCCAGAGCTGAGAGAAAACTTGCAAATTGAATATAGACTTTACCTGTGAGCAGCATGAAAAATCAACGGAAACTAGTGCATCCTTGCAAGTAATACTGTTGGTCCAGATGTTTCTCTAAACACACTCAGATTGCAATTAGGCCTCCTCCAAATTAAGACTTTAGCAACATCTCAGCTTTAAAGAACTCATAGAGGAAAGTCATTTGCACTGCAATCTTTGTTGTGGTTTAAAAGAAAAAAAAAACTTTTAAAAGGGAAACATGTGGGATATTAAGTCATCATATATAGCCAAGGACTTTCATCTGGGCTTTTGTTTCCCCTAAAGAGTTGATGAGATATGAAAGAAGACCCAAGACAAGTATTCACAGTGTGAGTGATGTTCTTTAACAGCCCATATGCTCCCACCCTCTGCATGGGGTAGTTGACATGATATGGTGAAAAGGGTATGAATATTTTGGCCAGGTAGACTTGAATTTCTGGTTCCACACTTCCTTTTGGGATAATTTTAAGGATAACCTAGTACACATTTTTTCTTTTGGAAAATATTGCCTACCTCAGTTTCTTTTTTTTAGAAAATGTTATATTCTGATCTCTTGGCTTCTGTCTCTACCTGCCTTCCTCCTAGAAAGCTGGACATGCAGAGACCAGTTTTGTGAGCTGGTGATTGGCATGTGCTTAATGCCCCCAGGAACTTGGGAGAGGTTTCTTAAGGACACTTGCCTCTGGACCTCTTGGGACAAAGTCAACCTAGGCTCAAAATAGCGAGGATGCCTTCAATGATATTGAATGTGAACCAAAGACAGAGCGGGTTGTGCTAATCGTAATAGATGCACCCATAAACATGAAATTTTGCCTCTGAAGATGAAGAATCAGGTGTTAGATGCCTGAGCTAATTACCTAAAATGACCACCTGAGGCTAAACCAACTATTTTCTGATTAGCAGTCAGTGCAATGGCTCTAATCTAATAAACTGATGAGCAGGAAGAATGAGAGCAGTGAGAAGGAAAAGGCCCTGTGTTTGTCCTAGGGCCACTCTGAGGCCAGCAACCACCTAGGCCTTCTCTGTCTGGATGACCTGTGTGACCTGGGTCTGGGAGAAGGCTCAGCATAAGCAGAATCACATGAATTGTAGGGGCTGGTGAATCTGGAACTCCAAAGCCTCTTAGAGAAACTTTAAAGGAGGGTAGTCAATTAATTTGGGGTGAGAGGTCTAGTGCTCAGCTTAGGGAGTGAGGGACCATAGCGAGTATCTCTTATCTGCTGTACTGATTTGTCCTGCATTACATTCCTGGGACACGTCATCTGTTTCTGTCTTTCAGCAACTTCTATGCTTTGCTCTACATGATGGGGACACTTTGTGCGAACCTCATCTTTTCAAGAGTGAGAAGAATTGACATCAACTTGTTCCTTCCTTTCTCGACTGTTCTTTCCTTTATGTTTTCTGTTCTTACGGTGAGCACATCATCAGTGCTTCTTCACCTGCATGGCAGCAGTGGCTTCCAAAGGAGCAGCTGAGTCCAGTTTGCAGTCTCAGAGCCTCATCAAGCCCTTTGAAGACATCCACAGCAGCTACTGGCCTTCCCTCCACAGAGAGCTGGATTGCAGGCTCACAGAACCAGTGCTGCCAGCACAACCCAGGCAACAATCTCCTCACAGTTCTGAGTTTCCACTCCCAGGACCCCTCCTTCAGGCTTTGATAAGTCCAACCTCCTGCTCTTGTCCAGTCCAATCAGGGTAGCTGCTTCCTGCAGTCATTACCTTAGAATAAACTTTTTTGTTGTTTTTTTTTTTTTTACCCTTTTAGTCACCTAGTTAGTTGAATATGTAGCTCACTACCCTGATAGTGAATCCTTTCCACTAAAAGTGCTAGTATGATTTATTTCTCCTCTTGTAGCTGTAGAAATTGGTACCAAAACCCACACCATCCAAGATGAGATTGCAGATAGGTTTGGAGATGTCCTTCAGGTTGAATGCAGAGTTGAACACATTGCCAATGGCAAATTGGATGCTGGTAATGCATGGCATGCAGTGGTACCACAATTAATCAAATTTTCACCTAAACTAAATGGTGATGGTATGCCTACTAAATATTTCCACTTCCTGTTGGGACCCTAAATAATAGAGTTTATTTTGGGGATCTCTTAGAAAATTTTACCTACCAATGGCTTACCTCAGTTCTTAGAATAAAATCCAAACTTTATCCCATGGGTTTTACTTATTAGTATCTTGTCCCTTTCCATAGTTGTCTCCTACCCATCATCCCCTTGCTTACAAACCTCTAATTCTCCTTCTGACCCTCACAGGAGGAAACTCTGCCCCACCTAAGGGCCTATGTGATACCAGTTGACTATCCACTGGGATGCATTTTACCCAGGTCATTGTATGGTTGGCTTTAATTCATTCAGGATGTAGCTCTATTGTCACTTCATTGCAAAGTCTTCCCATGGCCACACAACCACTGTGTCTATCTGGAAAAAGAGGTCAGCACCTTGATACTTGAATGTAACTCAAATTAAATGACAAAAATAGAAAAATATTTATATTTCAAATGAATTACAGCCAAGAGAACATACAATTGTATGTCATTGTTTAAGCAATCAAAACTCAGCTACTTAGTTTCATATACGTGTTCTTTTAATTTATATATTTACTTTTTTTTGTAAATAGAAATATACTTTTTTGTGGCAGAGGACCAATAAATAGCATCATGAGATCAACGATGCTTATCAGATCTTTATCAACTTAACATGTTTACTGATTTTTGCCTTGGTCATTTTTCCAAAACAGAATTGTGCCCAGTAGGAATGATCACTGCATACAAAAATGTGTAGGATTAGCATTGATTAGAATTCTATTAGAATTGTGCCATTTCAAACTTAAATTGAAACATTAGAATTCACACATCAGAAAGCGTGGAAATACTAGGTATCTGAACAAAGTTGAAAATGGCCTTTCAAATGGGAAATGATTAACAAACACTTGAAGTGAACAACAAACCCCTCCTCATAACAGGATAGATATAAAAAAATAGATGAATTTGTGGATGTTCTTTTAATATTAATATGAGAAGAAATGTGGCCACTACTTAATTGGTATTAACAAGAGAGAGGATACAAATTTAAGTTACAGCATCTGTTGCTTCTTGGTTGCCTCCTTGCATCTGGCAACTCCTGAAAATCCCCAGCACTTCCCAGAAGACCCTAGCAGCCCTTCTAGGCATTCATCACACACCAGATATAACAATGGTAGAGAGCACTTAGAATCTGGCAACTGACACAGCTGGGGAAAGCTGGGAGCAACAAAAGCAGAGAGAAACAAGGAAAGGTTGGCAATTAGAAAAGGTGAGCACAGCTTTCTTGGCAGGTACTAGTTAGATGATACATGGTAAGAAATTCCCTGCTCGTTCACTAAACCCAACTACTCAGCCAGGCACCCTTCTATTTTGCCAAAAAGCCAAAATGGAATTCAAGATGAGAATTGTGTTTTCTTAATACTAGAAGATTTCTAAGGTATAAGGCTATGATTTGCTTTTCTCACAACTCCTAGATTTAACTCAGCATACATCTGGGACATGTTACAGAAACACAGACTTTAATGCTTCCTGGATTACAGTGTCATTTTGTTTACAGTGGGACTGTAGGTCATTTCAGTGGCATTAATTAAAGAGCTGAAAGGATATTGAAAATGCTAGTCGAATCTTCCACTAACCACACCCCACCACCAAACACAGACACTTGCTATGTTTGCTAATTAAATTATCTGAAAGCAACTCAGTGTTCCCATTTTGGCTACTCTGCTTGGATACCTGGTGGTGAGCCAGTTATTTCTTCACATTAATATGGAACAGACTTAACCTAAGGTCTTCTTTCCAGGTAGTCTGACTGAATTGGATTAGGACTAAATTTTAAAATTCACCTGAGAGAAAATTCCCCTGAGCAGAAAGAGACAGCAGGTGTATTAAATGTTCAGAGAGAGAGATTTATATCTCTACTAGGCTTACTTCTTGCTGAAAACATTGTCCTTTTCAACATGTAAAACACATTTTCAAAGGAGAAAATGTCCATGGGAAAGACACACAATAGAAAGACAAGGTTAAGAAAGAGTCTGATGGTCTCTCATAGACCATTTCTGAGTTGCATGGTTTCCCTTTGTTCTACAAATCTGGTATACTTGTGCTTTCAAAGTGACTAGAGACTGCAGAATTTAAAAACACTTAAGTCATCCAAATTTCTTTCTGAAGTTGGAGGACAGATCATCTTATTTCCATGAAAATAAGAGAATTGAATTAGATATTTTAGCTTATAACCTAAAGAATAGAATCTTCAATGTAGATTTTTAGTTTACCAATTGGTTTGAACATAGCCTACCTTGTTCTCAGAAAGATATAAGATGGTTAAAATAACACATATATTTTGGTAGGTGCAGGAAATTTGAGAAGAAAATGGAGGCAGAAGAAAATGGAGGTTGGAAAATTTAGGTGGGCTGAAAACAATTTAATACAGTAGTGGTTTGCTCCTTGCATTACGCAGAGAGCAAAGTTACCTTCAAGCTTTCTAGCAACCAATGGGCATAGAGAAACATTATTGTTTTCATGGTTCAGATGGCCAAAAGCCAGAAAATGAACCAGTGGCTTCAGAAAAGCAACTTTTACATGGTTTCAGAAGGACACATTTTCTCCCATTTTTTTAAAAGATGGTATACCCGGGGCGCCTGGGTGGCGCAGTCGGTTGAGCGTCCGACTTCAGCCAGGTAACGATCTCGCGGTCCGTGAGTTCGAGCCCCGCGTCGGGCTCTGGGCTGATGGCTCAGAGCCTGGAGCCTGTTTCCGATTCTGTGTCTCCCTCTCTCTCTGCCCCTCCCCCGTTCATGCTCTGTCTCTCTCTGTCCCAAAAATAAATAAACGTTGAAAAAAAAAAAAAAGATGGTATACCCTGTAACATAATGAGCAAAATCTTTTTTCTAAATATAGAATAAGTTTAAAAGAACTGATTCATGTAATGCCTCTCAGTGTAGGCTAGCAGCCATCATTCCAATTATGAACACATTAAACCACTTAAAATTTCCCAGAGAGAATTTGAGTTTGAGTGATATGATGCAGCACGAGTGGGATTCTGATGATCCAGCTCAGAACAGAGGTACATCATACATAATTTAGACCAGTGGCTCTTACCCTGACTGCAGATTAGAAACACGTGAAGTACTTTAAGAAAATACTGCTGAACACATGCCATCCCAGATAAATTAAATCATAACCTCTGCAGCTAAATCACACAGAAAGGTATTTTTTTTTAAAGTTCTCAGATGAGTGTAATGTGTTGCCAGCAATGACTGTGAGGGGCAAACGAACCACGGAGCCTTTGGTCGGTGCCCCATAAATCATGTTCTTTAATCACATTTTGGAAATTAAACCATGGTGGATCTGAATTTTTTTTCTATTAAAAATACCATAAGTACAGGGGGAGGAGCCAAGATAGCGGAACAGCAAGGAAGTTTATTTTGCATCTTGCGTCCATGTAATACAGCCAGATCAACACTAAACCATTCTACACACCTAGAAAACTGATTTGAGGATTCACACAACAATCTGCACAACCTGAACCACAGAACTCAGAGGGTAGGTGGCGAAGAAAGGTGAACTGGGGGAGAGAGAAGCTGCAGAGGGCAGGGAGCTATTTTTGATTATGGGGAGAGGACAGAGATGGGGGTGGGCGGTGAGTATGGGAAAAGCATACCCCCACCCCAAAGCAGCTGGAGAGAAAGTGGAAGAGTGGAAACAGCCGCAGGGAGATGCCATCTGGTGTCAGATGTGTGTTATGACTTACCATAATCCCTGAAACGCTGCTGCTACACGATGGCGTGAACATTTTCTGGGGACAGTCTGGTATCCAGCCACAGTCTCTGGGCCTTGGCAGCAGCACAGTCCCTCAAACATTCCTGGGTGTGGCCGGAACCGGCCATTGCTCGGTGAGACTCTCCCCCAGAAGGTCTGAGAGGCACAAAGCCACAGTCCCTCAAAACTGAGGGGCCTGGGAAATACAGCTGCATCTGAGATAAAAGTCAGGAGGAAGGTGCCGCCTGGCAACCTG
Source organism: Leopardus geoffroyi (assembly GCF_018350155.1). Taxonomy (NCBI): domain Eukaryota; kingdom Metazoa; phylum Chordata; class Mammalia; order Carnivora; family Felidae; genus Leopardus; species Leopardus geoffroyi. The sequence goes on from NC_059329.1 coordinate 77,345,054, forward strand.
ACGGCTTGGCCATGGACGGTATAAAAGCGGAGAATGGGAGGAAGCCGGAGACGAAGGACAGGTGCAGAGTTACTGATCGGGAAGAACAGACTTCGGGTACTAGAGACTGGTAGCTGGGGGACGCCATTTCCAACCCTCCCGCGCAAGCGCATACACACCTACAAGCACTGCAACAATCCACCCCAGGAGGCTAGCAGCGCCCTCTAGTGGAGAAACTAGGTGTTACACTAAGCCCCGCCCAACCTGGCCAACTTTCTTCCTCAGAAACGCAAGTCTCTTCACCTGCTTAGTTTACGGAATATAAAGTGCCACATGATTTGCCTTCTAGCAGAAAATGATGTAACTTCAATTGTACTCACTCTGTCCATCTATTCAATTATTTTTTCTTTTCTTTTTCTTCATATGAAAGGAAAAATATTTTTATTTTCAATTTTTAAAATTAATTTTATTTATTTATTTTTAATATGAAATTTGTTGTCAAATTGGTTTCCATACAACACTCAGTGCTCATCTCAACAAGTGCCCTCCTCAATGCCCATCACTCACTTTCCCCTCCTTCCAACACCTCATCAACCCTCAGTTTACTCTCAGTTTTTAAGAGTCTCTTATGGTTTGGCTCCCTCCCTCTCTAACTTTTTTTTTTTTTTTTCCATTCCATTCCCCCATGGTCTTCTGTTAGGTTTCTCAGGATCCACATAGGAGTGAAAATATATGGTATCTGTCTTACTCTGATGACTTATTTCACTTAGAATTAACCTCTCCAGTTCCATCCATGTTGCTCCACAAGGCCATATTTCATTCTTTCTCATTGCCAAGTAGTATTCCATTGTGTATATAAACAACAATTTCTTTATCCATTCATCAGTTGATGGACATTTAGGCTCTTTCCATAGTTTAGATATTGTTGCAAGTGCTGCTATAAACATTGGGTTACAGGTGCCCCTATGCATCAGCACTGCTGTATCCCTTGGGTAAATTCCTAGCAGTGCTATTGCTGGGTCATAGGGAAGATCTATTTTTAATTTTTTGAGGAACAACCAACTGTTATCCAGAGTGGCTACACCAGTTTGCATTCCCACCAACAGTGCAAGAGGGTCCCCATTTCTCCACATCCTTGCTAGCATCTAGTCTCCTGATTTGTTGACTTTAGCTACTCTGACTTGCATGAGGTGGTATCTCAGTGTGGTTTTGATTTTTACTTCCATGATGAGGAGTGACGTGGAGCATCTTTTCATGTGCCTCTTGGCCATCTGTAAGTCTTCTTTAGAGAAGTGTCTATTCATGTCTTCTGCCCATTTCTTCACTGGATTATTTGTTTCTCAGGTGTGGAGTTTGGTGAGTTCTTTATAGGTTTTGGATACTAGCCCTTTGTCTGATATGTCATTGGCAAATATCTTTTCCCATGCCATTGGTTGCCTTTTAGTTTTGTTGATTATTTCCTTTGTAGTGCAAAAGCTTTTTTATCTTCATGAGGTCCCAATAGTTCATTTTTGCTTTTAATTCCCTTGACTTTGGAGATGTGTCAAGTAAGAAATTGCTGCAGCTGAGGTCAGAGGGTTTTTTTTTCCTGCTTTCTCCTCTAGGGTTTTGATGGTTTCCTGTCTCACATTCAGGTCCTTCATCCATTTTGAGTTCATCTTTCTGAATGGTGTAACCAAGTGGTCTAGTTTCATTTTTCTGCATGTTGCTGTCCAGTTCTCCCACCACGATTTATTAAAGAGACTGTCTCTTTTCCATTGGATATTCTTTCCTGCTTTGTCAAAGATTAATTGGCCATACTTCTGTGGGTCCAATTCTGGAGTCTCTATTGTATTTCATTGGTCAGTGTGTCTGTTTTTGTGCTAATACCATCCTGCCTTGATGATTACAGCGTTGTAGTAGAGGCTAAAGTCTGGGATTGTGATGCCTCCCGCTTTGGTCTTCTTCTTCACTATTTCTTTGGCTATTCAGGGTCTATTGGGGTTCCATACAAATTTTAGGATTGCTGGTTCTAGCTTCAAGAAGAATGCTCATGCAATTTTGACTGGGATTGCATTGCCTGTGTAGAGTGCTTTGGGTAGAATTGACATTTGAACAATATTTAATCTTCCAATCCGTGAGCACGGAAGGTTTTTCCATTTCTTTGTATCTTCTTCACTTTCCTTCATAAGTTTTCTATAGTTTTCAGCATACAGATCTTTTACATCTTTGGTTAGGTTTATTCCTAGGTATTTTATGATTCTTGGTGCAATTGTGAATGGGATCAGTTTCTTCATTTGTCTTTCTGGTGCTTCATTATTAGTGTATAAGAATGCAACTGAATTCTGCATATTAGTTTTGTATCCTGCGACTTTGCTGAATTCATGTATCAGTTCTGGCAGACTTTTGGTGGAGTCTGTCGGGTTTTCCATGTATAAGATCATGTCATCTGCAGAAAGTGAAAGCTGGACTTCATCTTTGTCCATTTGGATGCCTTTGATTTCCTTTTGTTGTCTGATTGCTGATGCTAGAACTTCCAACACCATGTTAAACAGCAGCGGTGAGAGTGGACATCCCTGTCGTGTTCCTGGTCTCAGGGGGAAAGCTCTCAGTTTTTCCCCATTGAGGATGATATTAGCTGTGGGCTTTTCATAACTGGCTTTTATGATGTTTAAGTATGTTCCTTCTATCCCGACTTTCTCGAGGGTTTTTATTAAGGAAGGGTGCTGAATTTTGTCCAATGAATTTTCTGCATCGATTGACAGGATCATATGGTTCTTATCTTTTCTTTTATCAATGTGATGTATCACATTGACTGATTTGCGAATGTTGAACCAGCCCTGCAGCCCAGGAATGAATCTCACTTGATCATGGCGTATAATTCTTTTTGTATGCTGTTGAATTCCATTTGCTGGTATCTTATTGACAATTTCTGCATCCATATTCATCAGGGATATTGGCCTGTAGTTCTCTTTTTTCCTGGGTCTCTGACTGATTTGGGAATCAAAGTAATGCTGGCTTCATAGAAGGGGTCTGGAAGTTTTCCTTCCCTTTCTATTTTTTGAAACAGCTTGAGAAGGATAGGTATAATCGCTGCTTTAAATGTCTGGTACAATTCCCCAGGGAAGCCATCTGGTCCTGGACTCTTATTTGTTGAGAGATTTTTGATAACTGACTCAATTTCTTTGCTGGTTATGGGTCTGTTCAAGTTTTCTACTTCTTCCTGCTTGACTTTTGGAAGTGGGTGGGTGCTTAGGCATTTGTCCATTTCTTCCAGGTTGTCCAGTTTGTTGGCATATAATTTCTCATAGTATTCCCTGATAATTGTGTGTATTTCTGAGGAATTGGCTGTAATCATTCCATTTTCATTCATGATTGTATCTCTTTGGGTCCTCTCCCTTTTCTTTTGAGAAGCCTGGCTGGAGGTTTATCAATTTTGTTTATTTTTTTCAAAAAACCAACCGTTGGTTTCATTGGTCTGCTCTACAGTTTTTTTTTAGATTCTATATTGTTTATTTCTGCTCTGATCTTTATTATTTCTCTTCTTCTGTTGGGTTTGGGGTGTCTTTGCTGTTCTGCTTCTATTTCCTTTAAGTGTGCTGTTAGATTTTGTATTTGGGATTTTTCTTGTTTCTTGAGATGGGTCTGGATTGCAATGTATTTTCCTCCCAGGACTGCCTTCTCTATATCCCAAAGCATTTGGATTGTTGTATTTTCATTTTCATTTGTTTCCATCTATTTTTTAATTTCTTCCCTAATTGCCTGGTTGACCCATTCATTGTTTAGTAGGGTGTTCTTTAACCTCCATGCTTTTGGAGGGTTTCCAGACTTTTTCCTGTGATTGATTTCAAGTTTCATAGCATTGTGGTCTGAAAGTGTGCATGGTATGATCTCAATTCTTTTCAAGCCCTTTATAAAGGGCTGTTTTGTGATCCAGTATGCAATCTATCTTAGAGAATGTTCCATGTGCACTCAAGAAGAATATATATTCTGTTGCTTTGGGATGCAGAGCTCTAAATATATGTGTCAAGTCCATCTGATCCAATGTATCATTCAAGGCCTTTGTTTATTGATCCTGTGTCTAGTTGATCTATCCATTGTTGTAAGTGGGGTATTAAAGTCCTCTGCAATAACCACATTCTTAGCAATAAGGTTGCTTATGTTTGTGACTAATTGTTTATATATTTGTGGGCTCTCATATTCAGCGCATAGACATTTATAATTGTTAGCTCTTCCTGATGGATAGGCTCTGTAATGATTATATAATGCCCTTCTTCATCTCTTGTTACAACCTTTAATTTAAAGTCTAGTTTGTCTGCTATAAGTATGGCTACTCCAGCTTTCTTTTGACTTCCAGTGGCATGATAAATAGTTCTCCATCCCCTCACTCTCAATCTGAAGGTGTCCTCAGGTCTAAAATGAGTCTCTTGTAGACAGCAAATAGATGGGCCTTGTTTTTTTTTTTATCCACTCTGATACCCTATGTCTTGGTTGGAGCATTTAGTCCATTTACATTCAGTGTTATTATGGAAAGATATGGGTTTAGAGTCGTTGCAATGTCTGTAGGTTTCATGCTTATAATGATTTCTCTGGTACTTTGTGATCCTTGCAACATTTCACTCACAGAATCCCCCTTAGGATCCATCTTGTAGGGCTGGTTTAGTGGTGATGAATTCAATTTTTGTTTGTTTGGGAAAACCTTTATCTCTCCTTCTTTGTGAAAGACAGACTTGCTGAAAAAAGGATTCCCAGCTACATATTTTTTTCTGTTCATCACATTGAAGATTTCCTGCCATTTCTTTCTGGCCTACCAAGTTTCAGTAGACAGGTTGGCCACTATTCTTATGTGTCTACCTTTGTAAGTTACAGCATGTTTATCCCTAGCTGCTTTCAGAATTTTCTCTTTATCCTTGTATTTTGCCAGTTTCACTATGATATGTGGTGAAGAAGATTGATTCAAGTTACGTCTGAAAGGAGTTCTCTGTGCCTCTTGGATTTCAATGCCTTTTTCCTTCCCCAGATCAGGGAAGTTCTCAGCTATGATTTGTTCAACTACCCCTCAGCCCTTTTCTCTCTCTCTTCTTCTTCTGGAATTCCTATGATATGGGTATTGTTCCATTTGACTGCATCAGTTCTTAAATTCTCCCCTCATACTCCTGGATGTTTTTATCTCTCTTTTCTCAGCTTCCTCTTTTTCCATAATTTTATCTTCTAATTCACCTATTCTCTCCTCTGCCTCTTCAATCCATGCTACGGCTGCCTCCATTTTATTTTGCACCTCATTTATAGCATTTTTTAGCTCCTCATGATGATTTCTTAGTCCCTTGATCTCTGTAGCAATAGATTGTCTCCTGTCCTCTATGCTTTTTTCAAGCTCAGCGATTAGTTTTATGACTATTATTCTAAATTCTTTTTCCGTTATATTGCTTAAATCAGTTTTGATCAATTCATTAGCTGTCGCCACTTCCTGGAGTTTCTTTTGAGGAGAATTCATCCGTTTTGTCATTTTGTGTAGTCCCTGCAGTAGCTCCAAATTGCAGGGCACTTCCCCTGTGCTGTCCAGAGTAACTTGTGTTGGTGGGTGGGGCCGCAGTCAGATCAGATGTCTGCCCCCAGCCCACCGCTGGTTCTGCAATCAGACTGGTGTGTACCTTATCTTCCTCTCTCCCAGGGGCAGGACTCACTGTGGAGTGGTTTGGCCCCTGTCTGGGCTACCCACACACTGCCAGGCTTGTGGTGCTGGTTTGATGGGATCTGGCCAAGGACGTATTAGCTGGGGTGGATCCACAAGATGCACCGGGCGGGAGTGGCTGGCTTAGCTCGTTTTGCCATTGGTGGTCCCCTGTGGGAGGGGCCCTGCATCATCGGGAGGGAGGCAGGCCTCTCCGAGGGATGGATTCACAGAAGACAATATTGGGCTTTTGTGTGGTGCAAGAAAATTCGGTGATGGGAACTCAGTAAAATATACTTTATGCCAGGCCTGTAGAGGAGAGCTCCCACCAAACTTCTTAGTGATGCTGATGATGCCTCTCTGACCAGTGCTTTCCTGATGGGCTTGCAAAAATGGTGCAGCCAGAAAGTGGCCCCTCAACTTCCTCAGACCCACTCTGGCTTAGGAATGGCCTGTGGGCAGGATGGGAAAGCTCTTTATTTTTTCAATTTTTATTAAAAATACTTTAATTTTTTCTACTATATTTTTTACCTTTGTGTAAAATTTTCAAATTCTATATTACTTCCATAATTTCATTTTATTCTATTTCATTGTATTCATTTTTTCAGAATTTGAAACGTTTTCCTTTTTTTCTTTTTCTTTTTTTTCCTTTTCTTATCTTTCATCTATCAAGGTTGTTTCAACAACCAGACCAAAATACACCTATAATATAGCATCATTTATTTGATTTTTTGTGTATTGTTTTTAATTTTTAATTTTAATTTTTTTTACCTTATTAATTCCTTGTCTTCCTTCAAACTGACAAAATGAAGAAATTCACCCCAGAAGAAAGCCAAGGAAGAAAGGACAGCCAGAGACTCAATCAACACAGATACAAACAAGATGTCTGAACCAGAATTTAGAGTCATGATAATAAGAATAGTAACTGGGGTAAAAAATAGATTAGCGTCTCTTTCTGCAGAGGTAAAAGAAGTAAAAACTATTCATGATTAAATAAAAATGTTGTAACTGAGCTCCAATCTTGAATGTATGCCGTGGTGGCAAGGATGAATGACACAAGCAGAGAATAAGCGATATAGAAGACAAACTTATGGAGAATAATGAAGCAGAAAAATAGAGGGAGACTAAGGCAAAAGGGCATGATTTAAGAATTAGAGAAATCGGTGACTCATTAAAAAGGAACAACATCAGAATCAGAGGGGTCCCAGAAGATAAAGAGAAAGGGGTACAAGGGTTATGTGAGCAAATCATAGCAGAAAACTTTCCTAACCCGGGGAAAGATACAGACATCAAAATCCAGAAAGCACAGAGGACTCCCATTAGATTAAAAAAAAACAAAAACAAAAAACGGCCATCAACAAGGCATATCATAGTAAAATTCGCAAAACACTCAGGCAAGGAATGAATCGTGAAAGCAACAAGGGAAAAACAGTCCTTATTCTACAAGGGAAGAGAGATCAGGTTTGCAGACCTATCCACAGAAACGTAGCAGGCCAGAAAGGAAAGGCAGGATATATTCAATGTGCTGAATCAGAAAAACATGCAGCCAAGAATTATTTATCCAGCAAGGCTGTCATTCAAAATAGAAGGAGAGATTAAAAGTTTCCCAGACAAACAAAAATCAAGAGTTCATGAACACTAAACCAGCCCTGCAAGAAATTTTAAGGAGGACTCTCTAAGGGGAGAAAAGACGAAAAAAAAAAAAAAAGACCAAAAGCAACAAAGACTAGAAAGGACCAGAGTACACCACCAGAAACTCCAACTCTACAAGCGTCATAATGGCAATAAATTCATATCTTTCAGTACTCACTCTGAACTTCAATGGACTCAATGCTCCAATCAACAGACATAGGGTAACAGAGTAGAGAAGAAAACAAGATCCATCTATATGCTCTTTACAAGATACCCACGTTACACCTAAAGACACCTTCAGATTGAAAATAAGGGAATGGAGAACCACCTACCATGCTAATGGTCGACAAAAAAAAGCATGAGTAGCCATACTTATATCAGACAATCTAGACTTTAAACACTGTAAAAAAAGATAAAGAATGGCATTATATTATAATTAAGGGGTATATCCACCAAGACCTAACAATTGTAAACATTCATGCTCCAAAGATGTAAGCACCCAAATATATAAATCAATTAACCACAAACATAAAGACTCATTGATAATAATACCATAATAGTAATGGACTTCAACACCCCACTTGAGCAATGGACAGATCAGTTAAATAGACATCAACAAGGAACAATGGTTTTGAATGACACACTGGACCAGATAGACTTAACAGATATATTCAGAACATTTATGGTAAAGCAGTGGAATACATCTTCTTCTCCAGTGCACATGGAATGTTCTCCAGAATAGATCACATACTGGTACATAAATCAGTCCTCAACAACACTGTGAAACTCGAAACCAACCACAAGAAAAAATTTGGAAAGATAACAAATACTTGGAGACTAAAGAACATCCTACTAACGAATGAATGGGCTAACCAAGAAGTTAAAGAGGAAATGAAAAACTACATGGAAGCCAATGAAAATGATAACACCACAGCGCAAAACCTCTGGGACGCAGCAAAGGTGGTCGTGAGAGGGAAGTATATAGCAATACAAGCTTTCCTAGAGAAGGAAGAAAGGTCTCAGATACACAACCTAACCTTACACCTTAAAGAGCTGGAAAAAGAACAGCAAATAAAACCCAAAACCAGCAGAAGACAGGAAATAGTAAAGACTAGAGCAGAAATCACTGCTATCAAAACAAAACAAAACAAAACAAAAACAGTAAAACAGATCAATGAAACCAGAAGCTTGTTCTTTAAAACAATTAACAAAATTGACAAGCCCCTACCCAGTTTAATTAAAAAGAAAAAGTGAAGGACCCAAATAAATAAAATCAAGAATGAAAGAGATCACAACCAACACAGCAGAAATAAAAACAATAATAAGGTAATACTATGGGCAATTATACACCAATAAAATGGGCTATCTGGAAGAAATGGAAAAATTCCTAGAAACATGTATACTACCAAAACTGAAACAGGAAGATATAGAAAATGTGAACAGACCCATAACCAGTAAAGAAATCAAATTAGTAATCAAAAACCTCCCAAAAAAAGCCAGAGTCCAGGACCAGATGGCTTTCCAGGGGAATTCTAGCAAACATTTAAGGAAGAGTTCACACCTATTCTCTTGAAACTGTTCCACAACACAGAAATGGAAGGAAAAGTTCCAAACTCTTTCTATGAAGACAGCATTACCTTGATTCCGAAACCAGACAAAGACCCCACTCATAAGGAGAACTAAGACCAATCTCCCTGATGAACAGGGATGCAAAAATCCTCAACAAGATATTAGCCTACCAGATCCAACAATACGTTAAAAAAATTATTCACCACGACCAAGTTGGATTTATACCTGGGATGCAGGGCTGGTTCAATATCCACAAAACAATCAATGTGACTCATCACATCAATAAAAGCCAGGACAAGAACCCCATGATCCTCTCAATATATGCAGAGAAAACATTTGACAAAATACAGCATCCTTTCTTGATAAAAACCCTCAAGAAAGTAGGGACAGAAGGAGCATACATTGAGATCATAAAACTCATACATGAAAGTCTCAATGCCAATATCATCCTCAATAGGAAAAAACTGAGAGCTTTCCCCGTAAGGTCAGGAACAAGACAGGGATGTCCATTCCTGCCACTGTTATTCAACATAGTATTGGAAGTCTTAGCCTCAGCAATCAGACAACACAAAGAAAGAAAAGGCATACAAATCAGCCAGGAGGAAGTCAAACTTTCACTCTTCACAGATGACATGATACTCTATCATGAAACCCAAAAGATTCCACCAAAAAACTGCTAGGACTGATCCATGGATTCAGCAAAGTCGCAGGATATAAAATCAATGCAGAGAAACTGGTTGAATTCCTTACACCAATAATGAAACAACAGAAAGAGAAACCAAGGAATTGATCCCATTTAAATTGCACCAAAAACCATAAAATACGTGGGAATAAATCTCACCAAAGAGGTGAAATATATATACACTGAAAACTATAGAAAGCTTATGAAAGACATTGAAGAAGACACAAAAAATCTTGGGAAGCTATTCCACGCTCCTGGGTAGGAAGAACAAATATAGTTAACATGTGAATACTACCCAAAGCAATCTACATATTGAATGCAATACCTATCAAAATAACATCAGCATTCTTCATAGAGGCAGACAGACAATCCTAAAAGTTGTATGGAATTAGAAAAGACCCCAAATAGTCAAAGCAATCTTGAAAATGAAAACCAAAGCTGGAGGCATCACAAATCACGGACTTCAAGCTGTACTACAAATCTATAATCATCAAGACAGTATGGTACTGGCAGAAAAGTAGACATTCAGATCAATGGAACACAATAGAGAACCCAGAAATAGACCCACAAACATATGGCCAACTAATCTTTGACAAAGCAGGAAAGAATATCCAATAGAAAAAAGACAGTCTCTTCAGCAAGTGGCGCTGGGAAACTGGATAGCGACATGCAGAAGAATGAACCTGGACCACTTTCTTACACCATACACAAAATAAACTCAAAATGGATGAAAGACCTCAATATAAGACAGGAAGCCATCAAAATCCTTGAGAAGAAAGCAGGCAAAAACCTCTTTGATCTTGGCTGCAGCAACTTCTTACTCAACCAGTCTCTGGAGGCAAGGGAAACAAAAGCAAAAATGAACTATTGGGACCTCATCAAAATAAAATCTTCTGCACAGTGAAGGAAACAATTAGCAAAACTAAAAGGCAACTGATGGAATGGGAGAAGATATTTGCAAACGACATATCAGGTAAAGGATTAGTATCCAAAATCTATAAAGAACTTACCAAACTCAACACTCAAAAAACCAAATAATCCAGTGAAGAAATGGGGAAAAGATACGCATAGACACTTCTCCAAAGAAGACATCCAGATGGCCAACCGACACAGTGAAAAATGCTCTATGCCACTCATCATCAGGGAAATATAAATCAAAACCACAATGAGATACCACCTCTCACCTGTCAGAATGGCTAACATGAACAACTCAAGCAACAACAGATATTGGCAAGGATGTGGAGAAAGAGGATCTGTTTTGCACTGCTGGTGGGAATGCAAACTGGTGCAGCCACTTTGGAAAACAGAATGGAAGTTCCTCAAAAAATGAAAAATAGAACTACACTACAACCCAGCAATTGCACTACTAGGTATTTATCCAAAGAATTCATGTATGCTGTTTTGAAGGGGCACATGCACCCCAATGTTTATAGCAGCACTATCAACAATAGCCAAAGCATGGAAAGAGCCGAAATGTCCATCAATGGATGAATGGATAAAGAAGATGTGGTATATATATATATATATATATACATATATATATATATGCCGTTATATATATATAATATATATAACGTATATAATATATATATATATAATGGAGTATTACTTGGAAATATAAAAGCATGAAATCTTTCCATTTGCAACTACGTGGATGGAACTAGAGGGTATTATGCTAAGCATAATTAGTCAGAGAGAGACAAATATCATATGACTTCACTCATATGAGGACTTTAAGATACAAAACAGATAAATATAAAGGAATGGAAGCAAAAATAATATAAAAACAGGGAGGGGGAAAAACATAAGAGACTCTTAAATATGGAGAAGAAACAGAGGGAGGGGTTTACTGGAGGGATTGTGAGTAGGGAAATGGGCTAAATGGGTAAGGGGCATTAAGGAATCTACTCCTGCAATCATTGTTGCACTATATGCTAACTGACTTGGATGTAAATTAAAATAAATAAATAAATAAAATACCAGAAGTACATCTACTTATATTGCAAGTTGAATAAAAGTCATGTACTACCAACTGGATGATCGGGACACAGCTGTTCTGTGCAGAGGGGGTCCCTATGGACAAAGCCAAATTTCTCTTAGGAAAATGACTACTGGTAAAAACTAATGGATGAGTAGCTGCTGGTTTCCCTCACACTAGGAGGGCTCTTTCCTGTTCATAAAGCACTTTTACATACATAATATCAATTGAGCCTTATAAGAGCAACTGGAGCTGGTACATTATCATTTTCATTTCATCAGTTATTTAGCTGAGCTCCAAGAAGTAATTTGCCTAAGGTTACTTGGCTAGTGACAGTCCAAGAACTAGAATCCACCTCTGCTGACAACTAGTCCAGTACTCTCTGTAGCATATATTTTGTTCCTCTAATTTCAAACGTCCAAAACTTGCTCCACTGGATTAATCCCTCTGAGGATACTAAAGAAAGAGGAAAACAAAATATTTTTTGATTCCACATCTTCTTTCAGCACTGCCCTAATATTCTGCTCTCCTCTTCTGTTAAACATCATAAAAGAAATATCCATATTATTTATCTCTACATTCTCATCCTTTATTTTCTTTTCATTGTAACCTCTTTGGGCTTTAGTCCCCAACATGACACTGGACAGTTCTGGAAAAGTCACTGTGGTAGCCAGCCTCCAAAGTGGTCCTCCATGATTCCCACATCCTACTACTGTGTAGTGTCTATGCACCCTTCTGCATTGTCCCATTGTTGGTCCCTTTGATAACACATAGCAGAAGTTATGGTATGTCAGTTATGAAATTGAGTTGCAAAGGCTGCAGTTTTCATGTTGGCCATCTGTGTTCTCTGTTTCTCTCACTGACTCTGAGAGGACCCAGCTATCACAGGAGAACAAACAAGCCACCTATATGGAAAGCTATCCACATGGTGAGGAACTCAGGAATGAGGCCAACAGGTAGCAAGGGTCTAAAGCCTATCAATGCCCATGTAAATGAACGTGATATCAGATCCTCTGCAGAGAACCTTCAGAGAACTAGGGCTCCAGCCAATATCTGAGTGCAACCTCATGAGAAACCCTAAACCAGAACCATCTAGCTGAACTGTTAGAATCCTGAGCCCCAGAAACCATGTAAAAATAATAAATATTTATTGTATTAAGCTACTAGGTTTTAGGGTACTTTGTTATGCAGCAATAGATAACTAATACAATCACCAATATTTTTAATCTTGCCAAATGCAATGCTAAATTGTCTTAGGCAATATTTCTCACAGTTGATCACTATTTAAAATGCTTTCATTTCTTGGGGCGCCTGGGTGGCGCAGTCGGTTAAGCGTCTGACTTCAGCCAGGTCACGATCTCACGGTCCGTGAGTTTGAGCCCCGCGTCGGGCTCTGGGCTGATGGCTCGGAGCCTGGAGCCTGTTTCCGATTCTGTGTCTCCCTCTCTCTCTGCCCCTCCCCCGTTCATGCTCTGTCTCTCTCTGTCCCAAAAATAAATAAACATTGAAAAAAAAATTTTTTTAATGCTTTCATTTCTTGAATTTCAGGACACCTTCATATCCTGGTTTTCCTTCTACTTCAATTATCCTGTTCTTATTTATTCTTCTTTGGTGCCACCTCTTCCTTTCACCCTAAAAATTCAGACCCCTAATTTTCAAACCTCTTCTTGAGTTATACTCTATTAATACATAATATCCATAAGCTCCATGGTTTAATATTATCTCAATACCATTGACTCTTGAATTCATACCTCCATTCCTGGTCTCATAAAGCTTTGGATTCAGGCATCATCACAAAGTCTCCCTTGAGTACCTAATACTCAAACTCAATGTGTTTAAAGCAAAAATCAATTTCTGTCCTCACACTGATTCCTCAGTCAGGATTTTCCATCTCAGTGAATGGCACCAACGTTGCCCAACTCATCAGGTCAAAACCCTAGGAGAGATGCTTGATTCTCCACTTTCCCTTAGCCTAATCAGAGGACAAATTGATTTCTTGAACATAGTGGCATCAGCATCACTAAGGAACTTGTTAGACATGCAGGACTGTAGGTCTCAGTCATATGCACAATTACACATGAGAAGCACTAATTCAGAGGACATATTCATCAACTAAGTTGTTATGTTCTGTAGATCAGTATCTCCTTAATCTTGTGTATAAAATTAGGGAGGATTGGTTTAATATGTGTGGAAAACACTGTATAATGTATGTTTGGTTTTCAAAATTTTTTACAATAAAAAATACATTGAACTCTGCTTAAGCCCTCTTTTTCACCTAAAAACTGGTTTAAATTCCCTCTCTTTTTCTCTCTCTCTGTCTCTGTCTCTCTCTCTCATCCTCTCTGTCTCTCTTCTTCTCTCTCCCTCTCCCTCTCTCTCTGTTTCTTGCTTAGCCAGCATGTATTAATATTCATTGGAACTACTAATCCATTCCATTGAGAAACACTGTGCCTGATAGTCTGTCAGTTATTATTGTTTGGTCTCATATTTTCAATTCATTTGTTCACTCACCCATTATTTAACAAACATTTACTATTCTGCATAGAACCTACTCTGTGCAAGACACTCTTCTGTGTGCTGGGGTGAAAGCAGTGGAAGTGAAAGCTGCATAGTGTCTTTCTAGGGTGTGCATAGCTCGGTAGAGTCATCCTCAGCCATGTGAAATGGGGGTTACAATTACACACCCAACCACTGGTGACTGTGTACCCCTCAGGAAACAGTTGGGCACAGACAACAGGGTGGCATCAGGAACTAATGTTCTTGTGTGGCATCTATCTAGGATGATCTGGCCCTGTGATGACAACACCCCATTCCACTTCCCACATAGCCCAACTGGGCACCTTGTGGCTGTTTACAACTTTATTTTTTTCTTTTGAGCTTCTGTGGCTAATCCTGACACCTCACATTCAATTGGAATAAATCATTAATGGGTCAACACTCTCACAAAGTTTTGCTTGTTTTTCCTGAACCACACTCCTGTCTTGGGGTGGTTGAATATGTCCAGATTACATTTTGAATGCTTCTTTGTTGCAAAATGTTTTTCCACTTCTTTTCACTGGGTTATTTATGATTATTCAGGATTCAACTCCAGCATCTTCTCCTCTAAGAAGCCTGTTTTGAATTCCTTTCCTGGGCTTCTTCTGTGTTTGCATAGCATAGCATCGTGGGTTAAATTCTCTATATATGTCATTATATCTCTTTCATTAGCTCTTAAGTCTCTCAAAGTCAGAGGTCCTCATTTATTCACTGTTAAAGCAACATTACCTAGTTTACCTCCTAGTAGGCATTCAGAGTATTTGATGACTTAAGCTGAAAACATTTGTGTAAGCTAGAATAGTAACTAAGCTAGAACAGCTAAACTGCCAAGACTTTTGGTGAGCTTATGGGTTTTTCTAAGTATACCTTCTTTTTAAAAATGCTACTTTTCTTTATATCCCACATAAAATTCACTGTTGAAAATCTGAAGAGTCCAAAAAAAAAAACACCCATTATCCTACCACCTACATCTATACATGTCCATATATTATTGTATTGCATACCTGTTATGTAATATATAATATATTTAATTTTAGATTATTTCATATTTTCTTTTAAAAATAAGATGTTTGCAAATGACATATGAGATAAAGGTTTAGTATCAAAAATCTATAAAGAACTTGCCAAACTCAACACCCAAAAAACAAATAATCCAGTGAAGACATGAATAGATACTTTTCCAAAAAAGATCCAGATGGCAAGCAGACACATGAAAAGATGCTCAACATCGCTCATCATCAGGGAAATACAAATCAAAACCATAATGAGATACCACTTTACAGTGGTCAGAGTGGTTCAAATTAACAACTCCGGAAACAACAGCTCTTGGTGAGGATGTGGGGAAAGGGGAACCCTCTTGCACCATTGATAGGAATGCAAACTGGTGCAGCCACTCTGGAAAACAGTGTGGAGCTTCCTCAAAAAATTAAAAATAGAATTACCCTATGACCCAGAAATTTCACTACTAGGAATATATCCGAAGGATACAGGAGTGCTGATTCGAAGAGGCACATGCACCCCAATGCTTATAGCAGCAGTCTCAACAATAGCCAAATTATGGAAAGAGCCAAATGTCCATCAACTGATGAATGGATTAAGAAGATGTGGTTTATATATACAATGGAGTACTATTCAGTGATGAAAAAGAATGAAATCTTGTCATTTGCAACAACGTGGACAGAACTGGAGGGTATTATGCTAAGCAAAATAAGTCAGGCAGAGAAAGGCAGATATCACATGATCTCACTCATATGTGGAAGGTGAGAAATTTAACAGATGATCATAGGGGAAGGAAAGGAAAAATAAGATAAAAACAGGGCAGGAAGCAAACCATAAGAGACTCTTAAATACAGAGAACAAACTGAGGGTTGATGGGGTGGGGTTTGGGGAGACAGAGAAATGAGTGATAGGCATTGAGAAGGCCACTTGTCGGTGTGAGCACTTGTTGGTGTTACATGTAAGAGACGAATCACTGGTTTCTATTCCTGAAGCCAAGACTACACTATATGTTAACTAATCTCAGAATAAAAAAAAAAAAAATTCAGACATGAGGAGTACCTTTTATATGTATTTATATATTTATATATTCATTCAATGAAGATTTATTGATTGTCTTGAAAGTACCAGACACATAGTAACACATCCCATTATTTAATCTCTTATTGTTGGACATACAAATTGTTTCATGTTTTTGCTTCATAAAAGCTGATGTGGCGAACACTCTCTTTCACAACATTTTGTGAAAGTTTTAATTTTCATAGGCTCCATCACCCTTTGTTTAGAGAAATACAGTTTTTAAAAAGGGAAAAGATATCCTTAAGTGGGAACTTCTTAAATTATGAAAATTTTCCATCTGGTTTAATGAAAAATTCTGACAGTCGCTTTAGGAAAATGCTGAAGTATTATTTTATATGAAATCCACATTGAACCAGAATTCCCTTGTTTTTGCTTTGTCTTGTTTTACTAAAGGTAATAATGACTCAGGAAAAGTCTCCCCCAGCATTTTCTGACATAAATGCAGTCTAGAGCACTGAGAAATCTGCCACCTGATTTACCACCAACCACCCAGGATCTGTTCCCAGTTGCATTGAGAGGTTTGTGGCAAATAAAGAAAGAGAAGAAACTATATCATGTGACTACTATTTGACTGGTATTATGCTCCATCCTTTAAAAACACTGTGACTTAAATATAACAGGTATTCAATAAACATTTCCAAAATAAAGAGCTGTGATCTTACTAGCTCTCCATTATTGGAAAACTAACTAGCTTTTCACCTTGTCAGTTTCCTTGTCTGTAATAATTACTATCTATAAATTCCCACAAAAGCCCTGTGGAGTTTAGACAAATATTATTTTACATACAAGAAAAATGGTGTCTGAGTTTTCCTAAGAGACTTGTCCAGACTCATCTAAATAGTGGTTAAGCTTGCGCTTAGATCACAAGATCAAATAGCTCATATCTCTTAGCGTTTTCTCATCAGTCGAGTTCATTCCTGTACCAGTGGAGCTGGCATTGAGTGAGGCATGACACCTAAGGATACTACAGGGCTTGCATGGAGCCTCACTAATGGCTGAGGATGCTGGTGGACACAGGGCTAGTTCTGGTGCACTGCTCACTTACTGGTATCTTCACAGTCTCTACTTCAAATCCAGCCTCATCTAATGCATGAATCCCCAGTAAAAACAGCCTCACCCTGTGGCTATAGTTTCTGCTTCCAACCTGTTGGTGCAGATCTTGAGGTAGCCCCTTCTATCTTTAGCCTAGTCTAATCTCAAAATTCCCAGTTGGATTTAATCAAATCAAGACCATGCCAAAAATCATAAATGGAATAGCATCTACTCCAATTTTGAGAATAAATATAGCTGGGATTTTCTGCTAGATTTTTAATTAAATGAAGGAATTTAATTAAATGAAGTAACTAGTTACATAATTAATTCTCTTACTAAACCTATGAGGCAGATAGTCATAAAAGTTGCAGCTTAGGAGCACTTGGGTGGCTCAGTCAGTTAAGAGTCTAACTCTTGTTTTCAGCTCTGGTCATGATCTCACAGTTCATGAGTTTGAGCCCCGCATTGGGCTCTGTGCTGACAGCTCAGAGCCTGGAGCCTGCTTCGGATTCTGTCTCCCTGTCACTCTCTGCCCTTACCCTGCTCATACTCTGTCTCTCTCTCAAAATAAATAATACACAAAACATTAAAAAAAAAAAGAAGTTGTAAACATTTTTAAAAAGTTGCAACTTAAATAGGACTTTCTTAAGATCACAGAGTTAAGACACAGCTAAATTGGTAGTATAGGTGAGATCTGTCTGATTTTGAAGCTGAAGGTCTTAAACACTTGGGGAAGGAAAAAAAAAAAAGAGGTTAGAGTGGGAGAGAGCCAAAGCATAAGAGACTGTTAAAAACTGAGAACAAACTGAGGGTTGATGGGGGTGGGAGGGAGGGGAGGGTGGGTGATGGGTATTGAGGAGGGCACCTTTTGGGATGAGCACTGGGTGTTGTATGGAAACCAATTTGACAATAAATTTCATATATTGAAAAAAAAAAAAACACTTGGCCAGAATTGTACAAACTTCATGTGTCAAGGCATTAGCATCAGGGTCACTACACTGTCCTGTGCAATTCCAGAGACACTTTCCACTTCTATGCATCATACAGGGACCCAAGTGGTTATGAAATTAGTTTTGTGAGTCTAAACTTTCATTAGACAATGTAAAATAGAAAATATCCAAGTGCATTATACACCGTGAAGTAGTGTAAATGCTGCTCTAAAAAATGTGTGTGTGTGTGTGTGTGTGTGTGTGTGTGTGTGTGAGTGAGTATATGTGTCAACATCATATAATGTCTGGGAGCACAGATTCTGGAGCCAGGTCACTTGAGTTCTGATCCTGGATCTGCCATTTGCCAACTGCAAGACCTTGTATAACTTACTTTACCTTTCCATGACTCAGGTTCCTTATCTGTAAATTATAGTTAATAATAGTGACCACCTCATAAAGTTATTGAGAAAATTCAAGAAATTAATATATATATATATTTATATATGCTTATATAAATGCACCATATGCTTATATATTTATATATGCTTATATAAAGGCACCATACTTAGCATGGTGCCTAACACATAGGAAGCACTCATTACTATTTTTAAACTTTTTTCTTCAATTTCTACTACTAGTGTTATTACATGTGTGTACTAGATTATGATTTAAGATATTATTCTTACTAAGATCATGGTCAAAAAATGTGAAGGCCATTGCCCTCAACTGCTTTTACTCCTTTATAAGTAGGTCTGATTGAATTTGAAAATAACCAATGACCCTCTGATAATACATTACTAAATGTGACTACTGTTGTGGGCCCGGAGAGATTAAGTAATTCTACTCTGGCAAGAGAAGAGGAGGAAGCAGCACTTAGGTAATCAGGAATAATTGGTGTGGCCATTATTCCTAATAGTTCAATGGGAACTATTGGAATAAAAGAGGAACCATAGAGAATATAACCAAAAGTGGCACAGGAAATGAGATGGGACAACAGATCCTTTGAGTTTAAGTCTGTCTTCCCGTCCTTATCAGAACAGGATCCCTAATTTGAGTAAAAAAGTTGTACAGTTACTTTCTGGGAATTAGTGACATATAAGGAATTTAGAAAAAACTGTCCTTTTCCATGCCCCCAAAGTCAGAGGGATCTCTCCAAACCAGTACCAGACTTAGGGAGAACAATATAATATGAGACAGTGGATAGTAGTGGCTTTTAAATATAGAGAATTAGGCTGGACTCCCAGTTTTAACATTTATCAGCTGTGTGACTATGACTAGGTCAGAAAGGCCACACATTTCTGGGACATCTAATTTCTCCTTTCTATAAGAATGTATTATACTATTCTGCACACTGTCATCCTTAAAGGGAGGTTGTGGGGATTAAATAAGATAGTATATTTTTAAATATTTAGGGGGGTGCCTGGGTGGCTTAGTTGGTGAAGTGTCCAACTCTTGATTTAGACTCAGGTCATGATCTCATGGTTCATGGGTTCAAACCCCATGTCAGCCTCTGTGTTGACAGCATGGAGTCTGCTTGGGATTCTCTGTCTCTCTCTCTTTCTGCCTCTCTCTCTCTCTCTCTCTCTCTCTCTCTCTCTCTCTCAGACAAATAAATAAAATTTAAAATAAAATATTTAAAATCCATAATTTGAAGGCTTTCCCTGAAACACTATGGATTGAATGCCACACTGAAATCTTGATCACTGTATAATGTGTCCTGATATGGGCCTGCCTATCCCTTCATATTCACTGCTTCCTCCTTTCTTCCTTAAACTCTATATTCTGGCTACACACATACCTATGAAAGGGAACATGACGTTTCATAAAACATATATATCACAAAATATATAAAACATATATTTCTGTTTTTAAAAATGCCATGTTTGGGGTACCTGAGTAGCTTAGTCCGTTAAATGTCAGACTCTCGATTTTGGCTGTTAAGTTGGAGCCCTGTGTGGGGCTCTACACTGACAGTATGGAGCTTACTTGGGATTCTCTCTCTCCCTCTCTCTCTGCCCCTCCCCTGCTTGCTTTCTCTCTCTCTCTCTCTCTCTCTCTTTCTCAAATGATAAATAAATAAATAAAATTCCATGTTCTCTTTCATGTCTCATTTTTCACACCCACTCCTCTATTGGCCCAAAGCATTTTTCCTACCCCCCCCCCCCACCTTTTCACTAAGCCACTTGAACAGAAATTACCTTACCGTGGAAGCACATTTATGTCTCAAGTCCATTTATGTATACCATTGCAGAGTCTCTGTATTTCCCTTGCTCAGTGGCATTATATTTGTTTCTGGCTATAAATGACTCATATCTGTACTAGTATGATAATGTGTAATTGTCACTGACAAATTTCCAGTATTTTTCAGCATCTGGAACATAATAGTTGCTCAGTAAATGCATGCTGATTCAAAAAATTATTATTTATATTCATGTCTTCAAATAAATTATGGTCTTATCTTGAGTGATGGGGGTTGTAACCCAGGAACAAATTGTTGGGCAGTCAGGTGTGGAGATCATAAATTAGGACAGTGAGCCAAACCAAAAGTAACAGGCCATTATTCACTTATAGCCAGTGCAGGCAAGAGGCAAAAGAAAAGACACTGACTATTTGGTGTTCCATTTTTCACCACAGAACAGCACAGACCAGGGAGAGGCTGATGACAGGCAGTACACCCAAGTTGGGGGGAGGTGTGGAAGAGGCATTTCTTACCGCTGTGGAACATCTAACAAGGCCCCCAGCCTTTTTATGGACTGGGGTTTGGGAGAAGGGATAGGCAGAAGGCTAGGGGTAAAAAAGTACTGTGTTTGAGTGGAGAAAAGTGGCCCAGCTGAAGGGCCTGAAGGACGCCTCTGAATACAGGTGTCTGGGCTAGGAAAGCAGACATGTATATGAGCTCAGCTGGCTTGGGAAGCACACATCCTGGATCACAGCTCCTTCCAGAAAGCTGCAATGCACAGGGCTATGCACCAAGTCTGGTGTGGGGAGGACAGGCTACTCTCATGAGGCAAAATCTTCTATTGTCTCTAGTCAATCTTGAAGGGTCATGCATGGATTTTGGCCTCAAGCTGGACACTCAACTCCACCCAGGTGGAGGATCCAGATGAAAAGCATGGGTTACCTCTTCATAGACTGGAACACACTGAGCATTGAGAGTATTGGTCTGTTGGTTCAAAAGATCTTTGGGACAAGATTTTGCGCCAAGGCCAGGATCTGGCCAATAGGATAGCTTTTTCATGCTATGTTTTGCATCTTCTCATATCAGTGATAGTCCGTGCATGTAAACCCAGTCTGGGATGGTGTCTGAATTTCCATGGGCCATCCTCTCATGGAGCTAGAAGGCAATCTCCAGGTTTAGCTGACATGAGTGGTCTGTATGGTGAATGCAGGGGCTTTTTTGATAAGAAGCCACATAGGTTAACAAAGAGCCTATAAGGAGTAGAGCTGATTTTTACCCAAACATCTCCTCCCCACAGGGCAGGGCTTATTTTATATGCCAAGACAACTTAGTAGCCCAACCAAATGACAAGTCCATTAGCCACAGAGCAATCTCAGTCCTCCACATACTTTGCTAAGATGACCCTCATTGCAGGATTTTTCCATCAGGACTTGGGGATGAAGGCAAGTGAGAATGCATGTGGATGGTGTATCTACAGAAATAAAGTATTCAGTAGTGGGAGCCATAACAATGGAGATCTTAAGGACTTGAAGGAACCCACCCATAGCTGGCCCTAGGCAAAGTTCCTGGTAGTGGCTTCAGATCAAAAACCAAAGAGCATTATCTTCTTTCCCTTAGCTTAGTGCCAGAGGATGCAGGAATTATAGCCATCTGTGCACCAGGATGCCAAAAGCCCAAGAAGTTCAATTCTCCTCCACCTCCCATGGAACTTTGACCTTGGCATAGTGTTTCTGGTTTACCCAGGGGGCATATTTTTCCTTAGCCTAACCCCTAATCCTGTTTATTTGTGAAAGCTGAGAAGTCTGAGTAAGGGTCGTCAGGGCTCTCTGACTCATATCTGGGCCCCTTGGGTAGAGCACCAGGAATAGTTCTTGTGTCAATCACAGAGGCCTTCATGTCCATACCCCAAGGTGGCTGCCCATGGGGTCCCTCATGACTTGATTGGTGTCTGGCCATGAATTATCTGGAGGAGGGTGGGAGCAGAGAATCAGGTAGACCAGTAAGCTTGGGGTAAGTAGGCAGGAAGTTGTTCCCTGCTGGGCCCCCTGGGGTAGTGCAGGGTGGGCCAGTTTGGTCACAGTCCTGGCTTCCATGGGGAAATGGTCACACCCAGAAGTCAGTGGGTGGAAGGCACAAATGCCCTACCCCCAAAATGCACTGTGTGGCTTTGGGCCTGGAAGCCCAGTTGTCAGACTTAAATCACCCTTTTTTTTTTTGATGATCAAACTTTGAGGTGAAAGGTTCTGAAAGCCTTTTGAGGAGTCTCATCTCCATTGTACCATGAAGCCTGAGTGAGTGCAGCATAGGCCTATTCAGCCACTGGACAATGTTCGGCTGTCTTTGGCAGCCTGAAGGAGGGGATCTGTGGTAACACAGCCACAAGACACTATGCTCCCTCCCTAAATTGAACAAGATGACCTCCATTAACAGAAGACAAGATAACCAGATTTCTAAGGTCTCTTTTGGCCACTGGGCAAGCCCTCAGAGGCACTATTTTTTTTTTTTTTTTTTTTACTGAAGTCATGAGTCTCAACAACCTTTTGTACTATAGGCATTACTAGCAACAGAGAGCTGCTGAGAGTTAATAATAGTTATGAGGCACAACTTCGCTCAGAGCCCCCGATGGTTTCTGGTCTCATTGTCAGAGGACCCAAGCAGTGGTTAGGGCCTGCTCCTCAGTTTTCTTGGATTTCTAATTTGACCTATTGGGTGAGTTCAGCCACAGCATCCAGGGCTAAAGAGAAGGACCAGTGAACTGAAAAGTGTTTGTAAACAACCTGCTAGCACTCCTGCAGCCCACCTGTGAGGTGATCTGAGTAATACTCTGGCTTTTTGTTCTTCCAAAATGGTATACTGCTCTATTGACCACCCTGCTTACTGTGCCCATTTGTCAAGGGTTGGAGATAGTCAATTAGGTCAATGAGCCAACTCACAGTTACAGTCAAGCCTCTATTCCCTTAGTGTGACAAAACAGACAAGAGATAAAGAAAAAGGCAATGGCTATCGAGGGTGCCATTTTCCCCATGAAAAGAAACTGCTAGAGTCAGATGACAGCAGTGAGCTGGAGGGATTATTTCACTGTCAGGGAGCAGCACAAAATATCTCTGCTTTTTTATCAACCCACGGTTGGGGGTAGGGCAGGAGACAGAGTAAAGGGCTAGGGATGAAAAAGTACTGAGTCACTCAACAATAGCTAAATTATGGAAAGAGCCGAAATGTCCATCAACTGATGAATGGATAAAGAAATTGTGGTTTATACACACAATGGAGTACTATGTGGCAATGAGAAAGAATGAAATATGGCCATTTGTAGCAACGTGGATGGAACTGAAAAGTGTTATGCTAAGTGAAATAAGCCATACAGAGAAAGACGGATACCATATGGTTTCACTCTTATGTGGATCCTGAGAAACTTAACAGAAACCCATGGGGGAGGGGAAGGAAAAAAGAAGAGGTTGGGGTGGGAGAGAGCCAAAGCATAAGAGACTCTTAAAAATGGAGAACAAACTGAGGGTTGATGGGGGGTGGGAGGGAGGGTAGGGTGGGTGATGGGTATTGAAGAGGGCATCTTTTGGGATGAGCACTGGGTGTTGTATGGAAACCAATTTGACAATAAATTTCATATATTTAAAAAAATAAATAATAAATGCAAAAAAAAAAAAGTACTGAGTCAGAGGGGAAAAATTGCCTAGGTCAAGTCCTTCCCTCACTCTGTCCTTAAAGAGTCTGGGAAGCCTCTGAGTTAGGAATGTGGATACTCTATTCATATGAGCACAGCTGGCCTCGTGGGGCTGGTGAACTGAGTCCTCAACTGCCACTCCTTCCAGAAAGCCACAATGCACTGGCTGTGCACCAAGTCTGGTGTGGGGAAAGCAGCACCCTCTTTTGAGGCCAGCCAGGCAAAACCTTATAACTGTCAGTGGTCAGGCCTGGAGGATCATACAGGATTTTGGTCTGAAGCTGGACTCCATGAATAATATGAGTACATCCAGATGGGTGAAGAGCAAGGGTGGAAGTAGGAGGGGATTAATTGTCACAAACAGATCTGAAGCCAGAGTCAAATGAGGCCGCTGCTCTGTAAGTTGGACAAGGAAAGATGGAGAGCCAAATGAGGCTAATATCCCAGAATGAGAACCAGGAAGTCCTAAGAAGGCTGAGACCAGATCCAATGGCAAGTGGGACAAACATGTGTACCAGGAAACCCATGACTTTTACGTATCTCTTAGGTTATTCCTATCATTGACTCCAACAGAGTATGTAGTTCCTAGATTCTAACCCACTTCAACCTTTTATCATAAAAATACAAGTGTGCATTGGAAGGGTGCTGTGTCCTGTAGTGTTGACAGGCTGGCAGTCTCTTCTCCAGCAATGCTTGGAGCCTATACCAGACTCCAGGCAAAGAACACATGCCAGTGATTACAAATGCAGCAGCGAAGGGAGAATGGCCCAGGAAGGAAGGAAGAATGAGATATCTTATAATTTACGGAGCTATGAGCCCTGGCACCTCACTCTTTAATTTTAAAAACACTGTGCAATGTGCTGTACAGACGTAACTTGTTTTTGCTGTCTCCAATTTCCCCTAACTCATTTGCCACTGGTTTCAGTAACCCGGGAGGATAAAAATAACTTTATTTCTGCTGCCTCAGGTTTTCTTCCTATAAATAGTTGGAGAAAAATGGGGGAGAATTGTGTTTTATTTTCTTTATGAAGCTATCATAGGATTTGTATTCCATATAACCAAAGAACTAAATGACAAGAAGTTAGGGAATACAAAACACCCGCAACCAAATGAAGGTTCTAAGGGGAAATGTGAAAATGGATGCATATGGGAAGATAGGAGTTGACAGAGAGAATATCAGCTCCTGCTTTGGTACTTCTCTGATATCTTTCTCATCAATTATTTACAGAAGGAAGATCTACATTAAAATTAATCATGAAATTCTGAATTGCTCCTTTACATTAATAATGAAACAGCTGCACCAAATGCAAACAGACACCGATAATAGAATATGAAATAATGCTTAACACGCTGAGGGAAAGGGACTACTTAAGTGAAACACCAAGAGGCTAATTATTGTACAATTGTGAGGGCGATGGTCTGTGACCCAGATTGGTAGCCTTTACTTGACAAAAACAAAACAAAACAAAACAAAACAAAACAACCCCACATGGGTATCTGTTTCATCTGCAGTTGTCCTGTTTAGAGCTATGTTTGGAGCAGCCCCAACCAATGATGGAGCAGTTGTTCCTGAGGTGGAGTTTGAAGGTAATATGAACCATAGCTTTTGAGTCAGTGCCTGGCCCAGAATGAGGTCTCAGTAGATGCTATTAGCACCACTGCTGTTACTGTTCTAACAATGTCAAGAGATTGGCTAAGCACACAGAATGATATTCACAGATTTGTGTTTCAGGCAAGCAGAATCTTAAGAAGGTTTCTACTTTTTCCTCCATTAATGCTTTATTTATTTGAAAACATTCTACGGTGGAACCTCTTACGTTCTCTCTGCACTATGTCACAACTCATGCACATATCATCCTCTCTGGTCAGAAGACTTAAAATGTCCTTAAAAACCATTCATGGTTACCATGCATGCCTAATGGAGAACTGAGGAAGAAAATGTAATGTTTTCTCCAAATTCAGAGGTACATAAAATTACCTATCTACTTCCAATCAGCAACCAAATGTTTAGTGATGAAATCCCTTAAAAGTAAGAAAAAGTGTTTGTGATGGATTGAGAAATGCTTTCCCAAGGATGAATGTTTCTCCTACAGGTCATGGTTCTTGTGAAACACACTGATGGTCAATGGGCTAATCCATGGTCTGGTAGAAACAGGTTTCTTGTGTTCTCTGTGGCTCAAGTTCCCTGGTGTTCATGTTTCTGTATCAGAGGCCTGAAATCAGATTGTTAGCTAAGGTAGCAATGTGAAAAGTGATCCACACTGGATGTTCTACAGAAAAATACATTCAGAAGGGCCATAAACCCTTCTTTGGAGTTCTCAGGAACACCACATACTTCCTCTCCATAGTAGTTGGAGTCAAAGTACAGAAACTTTCTAATAAACAGGCAGAATCCTTGTTCTTACCCAGAAAATTTGCAACCACTCTCTGAATGATGCCCACACACATAGCAACTATCTGTCAGAAGCATGCAAATCAAGTCTAAAAAATGTATTCTCGTTCTAAAAACGTATCCTTGTTCTCCTCCTCAATATTGCCTTGAAGCATTTTGCCTCATTGGAGACTTTGCAAGGCTCATGACCCACAGCGCCTTAGGCTGATCCATCTTTCTGTTGCTCACCCCTCATTCTCCTGCAGAGCTGCTGTAGACTCACTGGAGCAAGGGGAGTTAAAGTTAGAGACTGAAGCAGGGAGGGGACTCCCAGCTGCTCCTCTCACACGTCTAGACTGTGACTCTTGAGGGTAATTTAAAGCACAACTTCTCAAAGTGTGTGCTCCAGGATGATATTAGATGTTGTGTGACAAAGAATGCTTTCCACAGTCCAGTGGTACTACAAATTCTTCAGAACCTGTAATGTATTGACATATTTTATTTTAGTGTTCCAAGAGAATCAGCCGGTCTCCTGGCTAGTGCAGCCATTAGTTACTTGGAATTATTTCTGGGTGTCGTGCTGAGAAGCCTCAAAACAGGCCATTAGAGGGAAGAAGGGATAGAGAATTTTTCTTCCTAGATTCCTTCCATCTCCTGTCTCCTACTTGTTGAAATTCTCCTTTTAGGAAATGACTTTCCCTGTATTTCAGGGTTGCATCATCCAGCTAGATGGTGAGTGGCAGCCAGGTCCCACACACTGTAGTGTGGCATGACAGGAGCACTTGGAGACTGATCTGCAACTGATTGGCCTCTGGTGATTGAATGGCATGGCCAGTGTGCAGCCCACATCACTGAGGCACAGAGGCAACCAACAAGTAGCAATAGCCTGGGAGGGAGAAGCATGAGGCTGGGCAAGAGAACTTAAGAAAGGTGTGCCTTACTTGCTCTCTTTGCATTTGTGACACAGTCTAGAAGCCTGGTGTGAACAAAAGCCATTGACAAGAAGAGTGTGAGGGGACTACAAGAAGGTAGAAAAGATGGGGCACACGTGCTCTTGCTCTCAAGGAGTCTTAGGTTGGAAGGTAGGGAACAAGAAACCACCGAAGAAGAATCTAGGAAAACACGTATTGGCAAAATTCCAATCAAGTTCTGGATTTTGTGTTCTAAGACTGCAAAGTGAAGGGTGGTTCTGGAAGGATTCAGAAAAATGGAAGACATAGGATGGCTTTATGCAAAAGACCTTGAATGGAATGTGGAAGTCAGGTTGGCTAGGAGGTGAGGGACTAATAAAAAAAGGGCATTTGATGAAATCCAAAAGTAAAAGTGAGTTTTGTTCTGGATGACTTTCATGAAGACAACTACCCAACTTAAGTTTGCTTTTTCTGACCCAGAAATAAGTATTTCTCCTTTGCACCCTCATATGTCCTATACATAGCACTGTAATTTGCTAAATATTACATGTCTCAAACTGGGCTTCTGAGAGTCCCCCTCTTTCTTCTGCCTCTGTTCCCTCTTTTACCTGAGTTTTCCCCCATTTAAGTTAATGACAACCCCATGTCTAAAGTTGCTTAAGCCAAAACATGCAGATTCTTCCTTGACAACTCTCTCACTCTCCACATTTATTTACTTTGGCAGCCCTCTAGACTTGTCTGTAAGAATTACCCAGAATCTGGCAATGCCTCCCAATGTCAGTGTAGTTGACTCTTTTTAAACCACCACACAGAATTACTGTCCCAGTCTCCTAACTGGTATCCCTGTTTTTATTCTGATTTATTTACAACCTGTTGGCTACTCAGTGGCCAGAATGGGCCTTTTAAAATCTATGTCAGTCACCTTTCTGCTAAAACCTCTCCTATGGTTTTCTATTTCATTTAGAGGTAGAGACAAACTCCCAACAATGCCCTTCAGCTGTATATGATCTGGCTTCTGTTTACCACCTGGTGTCTTCTCCTGTTCCTCCTCCCCTCCACCCCCATTTCTTGTGCTCCAGTCACACTGAGATTCTGCTATTCATGAGACACTTCGGGAACAGTTTTATTCAAGGTCTTTGCATGGCTGATCCCTCCGCCTGGAATGCTTTTCCCCGGATGTCTACATGACATGCCCCCTCACCTTGTTTAAGTGTGTTTATGTCAACGTGTCAAGGAGGTTATTCTTGACTATTTAAAATTGCAAACCCTTGCTTCCAAGCCTCCCTATTCCCTTTCCCTGCTTTATCTTTCTTCCTAACATTTATCATCTTCAGTGTATGCTATGATTTTTTTCGTGCCTCCTTGCCAGAATGTAAACTCCATGAAGTCAGGGTTCTTAGACTATTTGTTCATAGCTCTATTTTCAATGCTTAGATGAGAGTTATAGCAGGTACTGTGTATGTACTTAGTAGGTGAATGACAAATTAAATAAAATTTGGTTGCTTGTCTATTTCTATTACATGTCTGTCTACTAGCCTGTGAAATTCTAAAAACATGGAATATTCTATTTTAATCATTAGCACTGAGCACAAGACTTTGCTCTTAGTAAGCCTCAATAATAGTTCAGCCATGAATGAAGGGGAGAATGCAGAGTTAACTTGAACAAGTCACTATATAGAAACATGTTGTTTGGAGAAGATTGGTTTCCAAGGGAAGTAGATGAAAGGGAAGAAATACACATTCGTTGAAGAATTGCTATCTAACCTAGATACATGTTTTCAAAGTAACTGCTTGAGATGAAAAGCAGTTTATTCCCAGTTCACAGATGAGACAAATCACTGTCAGAGGATTCAAGTGCCATAGTCATCACATAGGTAGAGACAAAGCCCTTTCACTTTCTAGTATGTCTACTCCAAGCCAAGAAGGAAATATCCCGAAGTACAAAATATCCTTACGTGTGATTTAATGTTTGGACCAATAATTTCTTCCCCTTCTCCCCTTCCCCAATAATTTCTCTCTCTAGTGAAGGAAGTCAATTGTGTACTTAGCTAAAATTTAAATTTCACAAGATAAGTTTCAGGTCTCTTAAAACATTCACTTATTACTCAGTCTTTCCTGCTTCTCTGGTGATTTTACCTCCAACATCATCAAGGATCTTTCCTCAATTACTTGCATATTTAGTTATTTATAATTAAACCAAACCATCATCCTTATTGAATTTACAGAGGCTAGCGGAATCTGGTAGCAAGCCAGATGTGTGCAATTAGGTTGGATACCACAAGGAACACCCCAATCAGCAGCATGTGGGCTTCAGGCTTTCTCATTAATGCTTCTCTTTGCTTTCTACAAGCTTATATCTGGCAGTAACTTTGTGGAAGACCTGACCTGGCAAAATGAAGGTCTTTACTTTTTTAATCCCAACTGATCTTTGAAGTTTTCTGTATCAATTCACCTAATCAGGAAAGGAATAGTCCCTGGTTCTGAATTAGAGATCGTTTTACTGACATTTTGTTTTTGAATGAGATATAAAAACTAAGCTCCTTCCCTAGCACACACTTCCCAGCTCCAATAATCAGAACTAAGAAAGGAAGCCCTGAGCAATCAAGTCTATATGCTTGAAAATTACATTGCATCACCTCTTAATGCAATGCAGGTTAAGATGCATTTAGGCAGAGTGACTCTTGATCATGTTCAAGGCAGCTATTCAGAAGAGAGGCATGAAATAGAGAAAGGTGCTTTTAACTACATGGAAAACAGCTGAGGTCTAACTGGGGTATATCCCTCGGGGGAAAAATAATTGGAATTAAATGGACCATCTGCACTACCACTGATTGGAAAAAAGGAGTAAAATTCAATATAATTTTACAAGATGACCATGGAAGCAAAAGCATTGTGAAAAAGCACCTCGTTAATAACATGAGCGGAGACCACCAAATTTACAGTTTGTTTGTTATGATAAACTTAGTAGAGACACAAAAAAGTGCTTGATTATGTGACTGGTGACTTACTTTGTCTACGACTTTGTCATTTTTCTGCAAATGGTTGTGAGTACTTAGTTTGAGCACTAGTCAGTGGATCATCTCAGGGAATGGATTGTCTCAGAGAGGTTAGATGAACCAGAGTAAAAGCAGCAGAAGTGAAAGTACAGCAAAACCTCGGTTTGCAAGCATAACTCATTCCAGAAATATGCTTGTAATCCAAAGCACTTGTATATCAAAGTGAATCTCAAGAACCATTGGCTCAATTCTGATCATGTGATGTTCAGCATCATATACTACTCGTATTACAAGAGATCACTCACTTATCAAGTTAAAACTTATTAAAATGTTTGTTCACCTTGCAGAACACTCGGGGGACAAGTAACTCACAATCCAAGATTTTACTTGGACTCCAACATTTTTAAGGAAAGTTGAGAGAGGATACCAATAGCAAGCACTGAGTCTAAAAAAACATTTTGAGATTGTAAGACTATGAAACAAACCACACGCGTGTAGGGACAGTTTAAAAATAGCAAAAGAAGAAAAAAACAAAAAGCAAGGTTTTTCTTGCCAGTCGTTATGTTAAGTTCTTACATATATTTGCATATGTTAATCTTCTAGGAAAATGTGTGAGCCGCATATGTATTAGGGTTGTTCAAGATATAGTTGAGGAAATTGGGACTTAAGCTAAAGTGCTTGCCTAAAGGTCATGCAGCTCTTAAGTAGCAAAACCAGAATTCCCATCTAGATGTATTTCATACAGAGGCACATGTACTCCTTCAGTGTAAACTGTCAAGGTAGAAGAGTCTTGAGTAATTGCCACAAACACTACTTAGGTGACTGTAATATGTCTTAATTTCTAAGTGACTATACCAAGATTGGGTAGGTTAATTTGGCTTGAAGATACATGGTTAGAGTCCACAAATATAAAGATGTTCATAAATGGGGCATCCCAAAAGTCAGATATTGTAAATTTTTCTCCCAGCTTTATGGCAAATTTTTGTGAATTTAGGAATGCCATTTCTTCTTTCTGGGCCTCAGTTTCTCATTTATTATGATAGGATTGAACTTGCTTATCTATAAGGACCATTTATTAATAAATATTCTATGATTCTTCCATATGCTTTTCAATGGTATGTGTCTCTCAGACCACTGGGGCTTCAAGTGATTGTGAGCGGTCCAAGTGGTTTGGCTTATTTCATAATATGCACTAACATTTATTAAGTTCTTAGTATATACAGGTATATGAAACTGTGTTAAATACTGTGCAATCCTTTTAACAAAACTGAGTTGAGTTTTATTATTACACCCATATTATGGGTGAGGAAACTAAACACTCAAAGACTGAGTGAATATCCCAGTGTCCTATGGCTAATAGTTGTAAACCCCAGGATTCATATCTATGTGTTTTAGTCTGAAGGTTTGTGCTTCTAATTATTATCTTTTTTCGCCTCTGTCATCACCAGACAAGGGTAGCCCATTATCTCTCTGCAGGGTAAGTAATTACACATTCTGATGAAACCCATAACACAAGCAATGGGGCTGTAGTGTTATTTAAATTACTACCTTGGAAAAAGTCACTCCTAAAACATTTTTAAGGACTGAGTTTAAGTAGTGATTGGAATGCCATTTATATAATCTGAATCAGTTTAAACCATATGCCAGAAATATTAACATAATGATTTCCTACCTAGAATTTTCTTCAGTGGCAAAATGTTTACTTATAATTTCACTCTTATAAATATAGATGCAAAACCCCAACAAAATACTAGAAAATTGAGCCAAGCAATATATAAGAAAGGATTATACACAATGGCCATGTGGGAATCTAGCTTAGTAATGCAAGGTTGGTTTAATATCACAAAATAAATTAACATAACATACCACATGTATATAATAAAGGACGAAAATTTCATGGTCACTTCAATACACAGGGAAAAAGTATTTGACAAAATTCAGCACCCATTCATATCTATATATTGAATAAAATTTTACAATAAAAAAGAAATTAAGTGCTGATACACTCTATAACATAGATACACCTTGAAAACATTATACTGAGTGAACAAAAACAATCACAAAGGACCACATATTTTGTGATTCTCTTTCTATTACAATGTCCAAAATAGGTAAATCTTTAGAGACAGGAGGTAGACTATTATTTGCCTAGGACTGGAGCAGTGATGGGATTTGTGGGTGGGAGCTAAAGTGGGGAGCTTCTGAGATAAAAATATGATAAAGTTGGTTGTGATGATGGATATACAATTCTGTTATTATACTAAAAGACATAGAATTGTACCCTTTAAATGGGTAAATTGTATGGTATATGAATCATATCTCAATAAAGCTGTTTAAAAAAGGTCCAACCCTTTTGACAGAAGTAGTAATACTATTCATCACTGTTGGTTGGTTTTACTCTTTGGGACCAACTATCCCTCAGAATGAAGACCACTCTTTTATTCCTCAGTTCCTTTTATGTCCAGACTCATAGTCTGGAACTAGACAATCTCTATTTCTTAAATGTGATTCCTGGTTTTCCTCAAAGAACCCAGAATGAAAAGAGAGGATATTACAGGTGAGAGGAGTTAGCAAGTGTTTCATAGAAAAAGTATCCCTTTTTAAAAATAAAATCTCTAGATTAGGAAGTATTTCAAAATTTATTTTGAAAAATAAAATTCATTTATTCTCTCCTAAATCATTGTCAGGAGGTGTCAGTTTACATTCCCATTGCCAATTGACCATTCAGTGCTTTGTGCTTAGCTCCCAAATTGTCCCACTTTATTTTCTACTATTATATAACATAGTTCTTTCTTGAGCAGAAATCCATCTCTATAAGTTGAAACTTAAATGCATTTGGTTTTATCCCTTTAGGCCAACAGATCAGTCAAATTTCTCCTTTCATCATGACTACCCTTCATTGATTTGCAAGTACCTTTCATACCCAGAAGCAAAGATGTGAGATGGAATAAGCACAAGAATTTGATCCAGATAGACAGACTATGGGCCTTGGGCAAATTATTTAACATCTCTGAGTTTTACTTTCATGTCTGTGAAATGTGAACAATAAAATCTACTTTACAGAATTCTTAATGAAATCTGTTGGATAGCTTTTACTTTTAAGTGCCTAGAAGAAAGTAGGTGTTCTAGAACATTAGGGCCCTTCTTGTCACTGTTGGCTGCTTCTATATCTTTTCAGTAAACTTTTCTAGCTATTCCAATCATCCATTATGTAAAATGTTAATAAGTGACGTGTAAATTATGCTTGACCTGTAAACATAGGCTAAAATGGAGAGCAAGCAGAGACCTCTGACCTCATAGAGATTTAGGCAGCTTACTTTGTAGGGAATTCACAATACTTTGTCAGCCTTATAAGCTGAACATGTATCTCCTTTCCTCTGGCCATCCATAAGAAGTTCTTGCTTTGTAAACAAACCCCAACTCACTCAATAAGCTAAGGAATAGAGATTTTTTTTTTAAACTTTGAATTCCTTCCAACCCTACAGAGAGTTTATGTTTTGGGCCTATGCAATTCAGAGTTTTGCTTTCCTGGTGTTTCTAGCCTTTATTCCTTCAGAGGCAAAATTTATTCTAGGAAAAAAAATTACACTAAGGAGCTTGGCTACAGAGTGCCATAGATGTTCAGTCATGATAGTATACAATTTTTAGGTTTAGGAAGAAACTAAACTTTCTCAAGCACATTCAGTGAATATTACCACTGTGATCAGTAATTTCCTTGCAACAATTTTAAGCATTTACTATTATTATCTACATCCTACATAGGAGAGAGCAGAGACTCAAAGGGGAGAGAGCTGCTGAAGGTCTCCAAAGCAGCACGATTCTATTTACAAAGCTCCCTCTCTGGTACATGCACTTATCCTGATTTTATATAAAAACATGAGTTGCCCCACCAAAACTCTTGAATTTGATTGTTGTATTTTGACTCCCTTTACAGGAAAGTAAAAATGAAATAAATGAAAGAGCACCTGGTTAGTAGATCAGAAGAACAATGTTCTCATTCTGGCTATGGCACTGAATGACTGTGGGAACCTGGGAAATTTTGAAGAATATTATTAATAATTACATAGAGATCACTAATTATATAAAAGTTTTAATGAATCATTTTTTAAAACCCTCAAGTCTTCCACATTCTTCTTGCTCCCATCTCTACCTATTCTCTAGGGATGATTCACACTGAAAAGTCATACATCTGTATAATGGTATTTTTATTTCTTTTCCCACTATTATTTTATCAAAGACTGATTCCAGACAGACTTTATGTCAGGAACAGAAGTTAGCCTCCTGAAGAGACCTTGGAAATCTTCCACAGTCTCACTTTGGTACCAAATTTCTGGGCAGCCCAAAACTCTCTCAGGGGACCTGCATCTTCAACATTATTTTCATAATAATACTCAGATGTTATTTGCCCTTCTGACTCCCAACATCTTGGATGTACACAGTAGAGTTTTCCAGAAACTGTCTGATATGTGATATCACAGCAGATTGAATGCAGAAGCAGATATAAGCATCCAGGGTCTTCCAGTAAATCAGACATTAAAGACAAATGCAAAAAGGTAAAAAACAATGTCACTAATTTTCCTTCTTGCTAATTTTTTTCTTTTTTAAAATAGAAAAAAATTTAATGTTTATTTATTTGTGAGATCAAGCCAGGGAGGGACAGAGAGAGGGGGACAGAGGACTCAAACCAGGCTTTGCACTGACAGCAGTGAGCCTGATGTGGGGCTCAAACCCACAAACCACGAGATCATGACCTGAGCTGAAGTGGGATGCTCAAGCAACAGAGACACTCAAGCACCCCTAAAATAGAATTTTTAATTAAAAATGTTATTGTTTAAGTTAACATGAAAGGCGACGTTGTTTTAAAATACATTGATAAAGGGGAGGGGCCAAGATAGTGGAACAGCATGGAAGTCTTTTTTGCATATGGTATCCATGAAATACAGCTTGATCAACACTAAACCATTCTACACACCTAGAAAACTGATTTGAGGATTCACACAACAATCTGTACAACCTGAACCACAGAACTCAGCGGGTATGTGGCGTGGAGAGGTGAACTGGGGGAGAGAGAAGCTGCAGAGGGCAGGGAGCTATTTTTGATTGTGGGGAGATGACAGAGATGGGGGGGTTGGGGAAAGTATGGGAAAAGCACACCCCCCCCCCCCAAAGCAGCTGGAGAGAAAGTGGAAGAGTGGAAACAGCTGTAGGGAGATGCCATCTGGTGTCAGATATGACTTACCATAATCCCTGAAACGCTGCTGCTACACCATGGCATGAACATTTTCTGGAGATGGGCTGGCACCCAGCCACAGTCTCTGGGCCTTGACAGCAACATGGTCCCTCAAAAATTCCTGAATGTGTCTGGCACCTGGCCATTGCTCTGCAAGACCCTTCCCCAGAAGGTCTGAGCGGGACAAAGCTGCAGTCCCTCAGAAGTGAGGGGCTGGGAAACACAACTGCATCTGAGATAAAACTCAGGAGGGAGGTGCCACCTGGCAACCTGATGGCTTGGTCATAGACAGTGTAAAAGCAGGAAGTGAACAGAAGCTGGAGACAGAGGATGGGTGCATGATTGCTGATCCGGGAGAACAGACTTCTGATACTAGAGACTGGGTAGCTGGGTGACACCATTTTCACCCCTCTTGTGCATATGCATACACACCTACAAGTACCACAACAATCCACCCCAGTAAGTTAAGCAGCGCCATCTAGTGGAGAACAGAGCTGTTACACTAAGCCCCGCCCAACCTGGACAACGCTGTTTTTCAGGAACACAAGTCTCTTTGCCTGCTTAGTTTATGGACTATAAGGTGCTCCATAGTTTGACTTTTAGGAGAAAATGATATAATTTCAATCGTATTTCAGTCTGTTCACTGGTCCATCTATTCAATAATTTTGTCTTTTTCTTTTCTTTTTCTAGAATACAGAAAGAAAGAGAAAAAATTGTTTTTAGTTTCAATTTTTCTTAAAAATATTTCATTTAATTTTTTCTGCTATATTTTTTACTCTTTTGTAAATGTTTCAAATTCTATTTTACTTGCATCATTTCATTTTATTCTATTTCATTGTATTCATGTTTTCAAATTTTCAAACGTTTTCCCTTTTTTCTTTTTCTTTTTCCTTTTTTCTTTTATCTTTCCTTTTTTTCTCTAATCTATCAAACTCCTTTCAAAAACCAGACCATAATACACCTAGAATCTAGCATCATTTATATAATTTTTTCTGTTGTATTTAATTTTTAATTTTAATTTTTTTACTTTATTAATTCCTTTTCTTCCTTCAAAATGACAAAATGAAGAAATTCACCCCAGAAGAAAGCAGGAAGAAATTACAGCCAGAGACTTAATCAGCACAGAAACAAGCAAGATGTTTGAACCAGAATTTAGAATCATGATAATAAGAATACTAGTTGGGGGTGAAAATAGATTAGAATCCCTTTCTGCAGAGATAAAAGAAGTAAAACCTAGTCAGGATGAAATAAAAATGCTACAACTGAGTTGCAATCTTGAATGGATGCCCTGGTGGCAAGGATGGAAAAGACAGAGAAGAGAATCAGCAATATAGAAGACAAACTTATGGAGAATGATGAAGCAGGAAAAAAGAGGGAGACTAAAGCAAAAGAGCATTATTTAAGAATTAGAGAAATCAGTGACTCATTAAAAAGGAATAAGTCAGAATCATAGGGGTCCCAGAGAATGAAGAGAGAGAAAAAGGGGGTAAAAGGGTTATGTGAACAAATCATAGTGGAAAACTTTCCTAATCTGGGGAAAGACACAGACATCAAACTCCAGGAAGCACAGAGGACTCCCATTAGATTAAAAAAAAAAAAAAGGCCATCAACAAGGCATACCATAGTCAAATTCACAAAATACTCAGGCAAGGAGAGAATTATGAAAGCAACAAGGGAAAAAAAGTCCTTAACCTACAAGGGAAGAGATATCAGGTTTGCAGCAGACCTATCCACAGAAACATAGCAGGCCAGAAAGAAGTGGCAGGATATATTCAATGTGCTGAATTAGAAAAATATGTAGCAAAGAATTGTTTATCCAGCAAGGCTGTCATTCAAAATAGAAGGAGAGATAAAAAATTTTCCAGACAAACAAAAGATAAAAGAGTTCATGAACACTAAACCAGCCCTGCAAGAAATTTTAAGGGGGACTCTCTGAGGGGAGAAAAGATGGAAAAAAACAAAAGGCCAAAAGCAACAGATTAGAAAGGACCAGAGAATACCATCAGACTCCAACTCTACAAGCAACATAATGGCAAAAACTCATATCTTTCAGTACTCACTTTAAACATCAAAGGACTAAATGCTCTAATCAAAGGACAGAGGAGAGTAACAGAATAATTCAGAAAACAAGATTCATCTATATGCTGTTTACAATAGACCCACGTTAGACCTAAAGACACCTTCAGATGGAAAGTAAGGGGATAGAGAACCATGTATCATGCTAATGGTCGACAAAACAAAGCTGGAGTAGCCATACTTATATCAGACAATCTAGATGTTAACAAATGTAACAAGAGACGAAGAATGGCATTATATCATGATTAAGGGGCCCATCCACCAAGAAGACCTAACAATTGTAAACATTTATGCTCAAAAGGTAGAAGCACCCAAATATATAAATCATTTAATCACAAACATAAAGAAACTCATTGATAATAACACCATAATAGTAATGGACTTCAACACCCCACTTAGAGCAATGGATAGATCAGCTAAACAGAACATCAACAAGGAAACAATGGTTTTGAATGACACACTGGACCATATGGACTTAACAGATATATTCAGAACATTTCATCCTAGCAGCGGAATACACATTCTTCTCCATTGCACATGGAAAGTTCTCCAGAATAGATCACATACTGGGACACAAATCAGCACTCAACAAATACAAAAAGACTGAGATCATATTGTGCATATTTTCAGACCACAACATTATGAAACTTGAAACCAACCACAAGAAAAAATTTGGAAAGATAACAAACACTTGGAGACTAAAGAACATCCTACTAAAGAATGAATGGGCTAACTAAGAAGTTAAAGAGAAATTAAAAAGTATATGGAAGCCAATGAAAATGATAACACCACAGCCAAAAATCTCTGTGGGCAGAGGGCAATCCAGGTCTTCCAGAAGAAGGAAGAAAGGTCTCAGATACACAACCTAACCTTACACCTTAAAAAGCTGGAATAAGAACAGCAAATAAAACCCCAAAACAGCAGAAGACAGGAAATAATAAAGATTAGAACAGAAATCAATGCATTTTAAAACCAAAAACAAACAAAACAAACAGAACAGATCAATGAAACCATAAGCTGTTTCTTTGAAAGAATTACCAAAATTAAGAAACCCCTACCCAGTTTGACCAAAAAGAAAAAGTGAAGGACCCAAATAAAATCAAGAATGAAAGAGGAGAGATCACAACCAACACAGCAGAAATACAAACGATAATAAGACAGCACAATGGGCAAATATATGCCAATAAAATGGGCTATCTGGATGAAATGGACAAATTCCTAGAAACATATACACTACCAAAACTGAAACAGGAAGAAATAGAAAATGTGAACAGACCCATAACCAGTAAAGAAATCAAATTAGTAATCAAAAATCTCCCCAAAAAAAGAGTCCAGGACCAGATGGCTTTCCAGGGGAATTCTAGCAAACATTTAAGGAAGAGCTCACACCTATTCTCTTGAAACTGTTCCACAAAACAGAAATGGAAGGAAAAGTTCCAAACTCTTTCTATGAAGACAGCATTACCTTAATTCCAAAACCAGACAAAGACCCCACTAAAAAGGAGAACTATACACCAATTTCCCTGATGAACATGGAGGCAAAAATCCTCAACAAGATATTAGCCTACCAGATCCAACAATACATTAAAAAAATTATTCACCACGACCAAGTGGGATTTGTACCTTGGATGCAGGGCTGGTTCAATATCCACAAAACATTCAATGTGACTCATCACATCAATAAAATCAAGGACAAGAACCCCATGATCCTTTCAATATATGCAGAGAAAACATTTGACAAAATACAGCATCCTTTCTTGACATAAAACCCTCAAGAAAGTAGGGATAGAAGGAGCATACCTTGAGATCATAAAAGTCATACATGAAAGCGTCAATGCTAATATTATCCTCGATGGGGAAAAACAGAGCTTTCCCCGTAAGGTCAGGAACAAGACAGGGATGTCCATTCCTGCCACTGTTAATTCAACATTGTATTGGAAGTCTTAGCCTCAGCAATCAGACAACACAAAGAAATTAAAGGCATCCAAATCAGCCAGGAGGAGGTCAAACATTCACTCTTCACAGATGACATGATACTCTATATGGAAAACCCAAAAGATTCCACCAAAAAACTGTTAGAACTGATCCATGGATTCAGCAAAGTCGCAGGATATAAAATAAATACACAGAAATTGGTTATATTCCTACACACCAATAATGAAGCAACAGAAAGAGAAATCAAGAATCGATCCCATTTACAGTTGCCTCCAAACCCATAAGGTATGTGGGAATAAATCTCACCAAAGAGGTGAAATATATATACACTGAAAACTATAGAAAGCTTATGAAACACATTGAAGAAGACACCAAAAAGTCTTGGAAAAATATTCCATGCTCCTGAATAGGAAGAACAAGTATAGTTAAAATGTCAATACTACCCAGAGCAATCTACATATTTAATGCAATCCCTATCAAAATAACACCAGCATTCTTCACAGAGGTAGAAGAGACAATCCTAAAAGTTGTATGGAACCAGAAAAGACCCAGAATAGTCAAAGCAAACTTGAAAAAGAAAACCAAAGCTGGAGGCATCACAAATCACGGACTTCAAGCTGTATTACAAGTCTGTAATCATCAAGACAGTATGGTACTGGCACAAAAGTAGACATTCAGATCAATGGAACACAATAGAGAACCCAGAAATGGACCCACAAACGTAATACCAACTAATCTTTGACAAAGCAGGGAAGAATACCCAATAGAATAAAGACAGTCTCTTCAGCAAGTGGTCCTGGGAAAATTGGACATGCAGAAGAATGAATCTGAACCACTTTCTTTATACCATACACAAAAATAAACTCAAAATGGATGAAAGACCTAAATGTAAGACAGGAAGCCATCAAAATCCTCGAGGAGAAAGCAGGAAAAAACCTCTTTGATCTTGGCTGCAGCAACTTCTTACTCAACAAGTCTCTGGAGGCAAGGGAAACAAAAGCAAAAATGAACTATTGGGACCTCATCAAAATAAAAAGCTTCTGCACAGCGACGGAAACAACCAGCAAAACTAAAAGGCAACCAACGGAATGGGAGAAGGTATTTGCAAACGACATATCAGATAAAGAGCTAGTATCCAAAACCTATAAAGAACTTATCAAACTTGACACCCCCAAAAAACCAAATAATCCGGTAAAGAAATGGGCAAAAGATATGCATAGACACTTCTCCATAGACATCCAGATGGCCAACTGACACATGAAAAAATGCTCTACATCACTCATCATCAGGGAAATACAATCAACACCACAATGAGATACCACCTCACTCCTATTAGAATGGCTAACATTAACAACTCAGGCAACAACAGATGTTGGCGAGGATGTAGAGAAAGAGGGTCTCTTTTGCACTGCTGTTGGGAATGCAAACTGGAGCAGCCACTCTGGAAAACAGTATGGACGTTCCTTAAAAAATTAAAAATAGAACTACTTTACGACCCAGCAGTTGCACTACTAGGTATTTACCCAAGGGATACAGGTATGCTGTTTTGAAGGCGCACATTCACCCGACGTTTATAGCAGCTCTGTCACCAATAGCCAAAGTATGGACGAGCTCAAATGTCAATCGATAGATGAGTGGATAAAGAAGATGTGATATATATACACACATATATATATACATACACACACATATATATATACATATATGTATATACACACACGTATATATGTATATACACATAGACACACACATATACACACAATGGAGTATTACTTGGCAATCAAAAGGAATGAAATCTTGTCATTTGCAGCTATGTGGTTGGAACTACAGGATATTATGTTAAGAAAAATTATACAGTCAGAGAAAGACATATATAAAATGACTTCATTCATATGAGGACTTTAAGATACAAAACAGATGAACATAAGTGAAGGGAAACAAAAGTAATATAAAAACAGGGTGTGGAACAAAACATAAGAGACTCTTAAATATGGAGAAGAAACAGAGGGTTACTGGTAGGGGTACAGGAGGGGGCATGGGCTAAATGGGTAAGAGGCATTAAGGAATCTACTCCTGAAATTATTGTTGCACTATATGCTAACTAACTTGGATGTAAATTAAAAAAAAATAATAATAAATAAAAGTGAAATTCAAAAGAAAAATAATAAAATATTTTTTAAAAATCAAAATAAGAATAATATATTGTGGCATGGTAGACAATCTATGAAATTCACATTTAGTATTCATAAATAATGTTTTC
The DNA here is from genome assembly GCF_018350155.1 of Leopardus geoffroyi. NCBI lineage: Eukaryota > Metazoa > Chordata > Mammalia > Carnivora > Felidae > Leopardus > Leopardus geoffroyi. The sequence continues at coordinate 77,386,753 of NC_059329.1, forward strand.
TTGGAACACAGCCATATTTATTCATTAAAAAAATATGGAGAACAAGCAGGGTTACTGGAGGGGTTATCGAGAGGGGGGATGGGTAAATGGGTAAGGGGCTTTAAGGAAACTCCTCCTGAAATCATTATAGCACTATATGCTAACTAACTTGGATGTAAATTAAAAAAATAAATGAAATAATAAAAATAAATAAATAAGTCACCTAAAAAAATAAAAACATAAAAACGACCTTTACAACTCAAACAATTAATTAATTAATTAACAAATAGCATAAAGTTGGAAAACAATATTTGAATAATCATGCTAAATATTTTAAAGGTTTTCTAAGAATTTTTCTAAAAGTCTTTTGTGGTCAGATGTTTTTATTTTGGAGTCTTTTCAACTTGTAATAGTCAATCCCTGTGCTATATAAATCTATTTTTTCCAGAAATATAAAAGATGTAAATTGGGTCAATTCACGTCATGAAGCAAGTACAACTGATTTCAAAACATTACAAAGATGGCACATAAAAGGAAAGCATGGATCAAAGAGACTTATAAGTATTCAAAATAAAATGCTGGTGGATCAAATCCAACAGCACATCAAGAGAATAATGCACCAAAAAGAAAGTAGGATTCACTACTGAATTGCAAATATGATTTATTGTTTTGTAATCTAAATCATGTAAATAGGTCAAAAAGTAAACATCCCAATTGATTATTAAAAATCATTTGAGAAGTTTCAACTCTTAGTCTGATTTAAAAAACTATAAATATCAAAATTACTCTAATAGATATGGATATAAATAGAGATATATATTAGATAAATATAGATATGTATAGACTTTTTGGGAGAGAGAGAGAGAATCCTAAGGAGACCCCACACTCAGCATGGTGCCCCACGCGGGGCTCTATCCCATGACTGTGAGATCATGACCCAGCGGAAATCAAGAGTAGGTCATTCCACCAACTGAGCCACCCAGGCACCCCAGTCTAAAATATTTTGATTATGATATCTATCTGAAAATTGTCATGTCAAAGTTAAGGGAGATACACTAGGGGCGCCTGGGTGGTTCAGTTGGTTAAGCGTCCAACTTCGGCTCAGGTCATGATCTTGTGGTTCATGGGTTCAAGACCTACATCAGGCTCTGTGCTGACAGCTCAGAGCTCAGAGCCTGGAGCCTGCTTCGGATTCTGTGTCTCCCTTTCTCTCTCCCCTCCCCCGCTCACACTCTGTGTCTGTCTCTCTCTCTCAAAAATAAACATTTAGAAGAAAAAAAAAAAGGAGGTATACTCAATGTCTTAAAAAAAACCCACCATGCACTATTATTTCACAATGAAATATTTTATACATATAAAACTATTGACAATGTACCCTTATGGTTCCTTGTACATACAATGCAGCAAAAGAAAAAGAATAATGATTTATATTAAGAGGATTCCCCTCTGATTTAATTCCCCTTTTTGATCATCTTCTTCTCACCTGAGATACAAGCTATCTCGAATTTTTTATTCATTATTTCCCTGATAGAGTTCTAAACAATGTGCTGCCTAATTTTATATGGGTTCTGTCTCTATATAAATTGTACCATACTGTATATACTATTTGCAATCTACTTTTTAACAATATTGTGAGTCTTTCATGCTGATATTTGTAGCTGATTTTCTTTTCTCTTCACTATTGTTTACTATTACATTGTTTGTATTAGTCACAGTGGATGTTTTCCTTATTCTGTAGCTAAATATGCAGGTTATTTGCTTGTCTGTTTGTTTGAATACTTGACTATGAACATTTTTGTCTTAACCTCTTTATGCACAGTGTCCATATACCTGAATAGAAACAGTGCTGTCCAATAGAACTTTCTGACATGAAATGTTCTACAAATCTGTACTACATAAGAAAAATTAGAGCAGTTATATTTATTATCATTACACACATATCTGGATTTTTCCCTGTTTTTCATTTTTTCTTCTGGAATCACAAATGGATTTGTGCTAAGCCTTCTCATCCTATCCTCCACATCCCTTAATCTCTAATTCATAGTTCCCATTTTGACCTTTTTTTGCCTTACCTTTTCAATGCTTATTTTTCCCTTCCTTAGTACATTCTCTTTTATTAATGGCATTATTCTTTGCCTCACTTTTTTTTTCTCTCTTCCTCTTCCAACTTTTTATCACTGATTTCCAAACAATTATCCTTGAAATGTTATCATCTATACTTAAATTTATGAAGTCTAAAATTTATCATTGTCTTTTCTATAATTCTAAACAATGAAAGGATTTAACAATGCTTTAACTCTGATTACCCTATTCCATCCCTACAATATTTTTCATTGGCATTTTTGTACACAATTTAGTATTATAGTATAGCTTCTCAAATAGGCACTAATTTTGCAGAACTGAATTAAACTAATGAAAAAATCTAATTGTATTGTTATTGTTGCATATTGATGGTATTGTTATATGGTTCTGTTTTTTAGTGGGCTTTAGGAGAAACCCATTTCATTCATCTTGACTTCTCTTTAAACCTCAATATAGCTGGATATACATGTGAACACTAAAGGGAAATTTCTTGAAACTTATTTCAACTCATCCTCAGAATTCAGGAAAATATTCTATTAGAAAATGTAATGTATATTACAAGCTAATGAATCATCAGAAGAACCTCAAGATGATGATTCTGTAGAAAATACAGAATTTTACACACTGTATGTTAGCCAATTTAACAATAAATTATATTTTTAAAAATGATATACTCTTTACCAGACTCTGTTTCATTCACTCTCCTTTTTTATTTAGTATTTAGAATAGTTGTTTTGTGCTGATGTTACTTTTGTACTAAATCCTTGACTATCCTGCTTTATATCTTTGATATAGAATGAAGTATTACTAATGAATAGAGAAATGGTGAATGATATGAACAGATTATTCATATATAGCAAACAATATACATAATTATTAAACTTTAAAAATATGCCAGGTTATAATCCATAAAGGAATGCAAATTCATATGCTGGACTATGAGGCTGAGTGGAAAAGACAAGCTGCTTAAAATATGTATAATATAATTATTTGGGGAAAGAACATATGTAAATGAACATATTGTCTTATATCTATATCTAGATATGTATCTATGTATTTGTAGAACTGTATTCCAGCTTCTAAAGATGTGTGTGACACTGGAGTAGTGGGTTACCCTTTATGAACTTGAACTTGCTCATTTGTAAGATGGGCATATTGATATTTAACTTGGAATCCTGTTATGAAAAATAAGCAAAACTTTAGAAATCACCTGATATATTATATTTCAGTAAATATAAGGATGGTCTTTTCTGTGTTCTTCCTGCCACCAAAGAGATGTCTTAAAAATTAATATCTGGGGCACCTGCATGGCGTAGTTGAACATCCTACTTCTTGATTTAAGTTCAGGTCACGATCTCATGGCTCATCTGTCTCCCTCTCTGTCCCTCCCCCACTTGCACTCACTCTCTCTCTCTCTCAAAATAAATAAATAAACATTTAAAAAATTAGGGGCGCCTGGGTGGCTCAGTCAGTTAAGCGGCCGACTTCGGCTCAGGTCACGATCTCTTGATCCGTGAGTTCGAGCCCCGCGTCGGGCTCTGTGCTGACCGCTCAGAGCCTGGAGCCTGTTTCAGATTCTGTGTCTCCCTCTCTCTCTGACCGTCCCCTGTTCATGCTCTGTCTCTCTCTGTCTCAAAAATAAATAAACGTTAAAAAAATTTTTTTTAAATTAAAAGAAGAAAACAAAAGAAAAGAAGAGAAGAGAAAAGAAAGCATGTCTGACTTTGTCTGCAAAATTATCTGGGTCTTTACTAACTCCCTTTAATTTCCATGCTTCCATGATACTGTAGTTATTTGCAAAGATGCAATAAGAATCTGACTTCATTTCTACCAAGATCTAAATGGAGAAACCAGAGTTATAACCATAGTCATGCCAGAAATGTCACATTTGACAGTAAATTGTATTTGATCGGATAGGACAAACCTGCTATTGAGGAGCAAGACCTTCATTTCTTATATAGAAAGGATGTTTTCAAAGTCCACCAGGAAGTCAGTCCAGTACCTGTTCTATGCTTTGGAGTTATATTTAGTGAAGAATGTCATTTCTTAGTAGAGCAGAAATTTTGATAAACCTGGTAAATCTCAAAAAAATAGAATATATCCATTCAGTTACAGAGTCTGTAGTTGAAAGCTGATAGAGGCAAATTGGATAGTTATTGCTTTTTAGGCTCAAAACAGATAAACACATGAGGGCAGTAAAAAATTTTTCTATCTGGAAAAAAATGATCAAACATATGACCCTATGTGCTTTACCTAGCTTCCAGACAGTAGTTAATTTTCTTCTTTAGTTCTGTTAAACAGTAGTTAAAAGTCCTTTATGTATTAATCATCACCTCCTGTTGCCTCTGTACAAATTAATGCATGACATAGAAGAGAATACAAAATTAATGATAATCGGAACACTGTGGAACAAGCTATTTTGGTCAGATTTATTCCTTAGGTGTGGAGGTTAACCACGGAGGGTGGAAGTGAGGTGGGGTGTAAAGGGGAATGGAGGGTGAAGCTAAAAAGTTAACTAACACTTTCCTGAGCATCGCCTCTGTGAGCCTGGGAAAGGCACAATACTCTCCCTGGACTTCCCACTAAACACTCTAACCTCAAGTAAGAAAAGGGAGGAGACCCTTTAGCAAGGTGATTTGCCCATGGGAGTTCTGGGATTCTTTTTTTTTTTAAATATAATTTATTATCAAACTGGCTACAATAAAGTGTGTAAAGGGTGCTCTTAGTTTTGGGGGTAGATTCCTGTGGTTCATCTCTTTTACATACAACACCCAGTGCTCATCCCAACAAATGCCCTCCTCAATGCCCATCACCCGTTTTCCCCTGTCTCCCATCCCCCATTCACCCTCAGTTTGTTCTCTGTGTTTAAGATTCTCTTATGACTTGCCTCCCTCCCTCTCTGTTTGTAACTATTTTTCCCCTTCCCTTCCCTCATGATTTTGTTAAGTTTCTCAAGATCCACGTATGAGTGAAGACATATGATATCTGTCTTTCTCTGACTTATTTCACTCAGCATAATACCTTCAGGTCTCACCCATGTTGCTACAAATGGCATGATTTGCTTCTTTCTCATTGCCAAGTAGTATTCCATTGTATATATAAACCACATCTTCTTTATCCATTCATCAGTTGATGGACATTTATGTTCTTTCCATACTTTGGCTATTGCAAGTGCTGCTATTAACATTGGGGTACAAGTGCTCCTATGCATCAGCACTCCCGCATCCCTTAGATAAATAGCTAGTAGAGCTATTGCTGGGTCATAGGGTAGATCTATTTTTAATTTTTTGAGGAACTTCCACACTATTTTCCAGAGCAGCTGCACCAGTTTGCATTCCTACCAACAGTGAAAGAGGGTTCTCTGGGATCTTTTTTTTTTTTTTTAATGTTTATTTTTGAGAGAGACAGAGACAGAATGCAAGTGGGTTAGGGGCAGAGAGAGAAGGAGACACAGAATCAGAAGCAAGCTTCAGGCTCCGAGCTGTCAGCACAGAGCCCGACGCAAAGCTCGAACTCACGAGCTGTGAGATCATGACCTGAGCCAAAGTCGGATGCTCAACCGACTGAGCCACCAAGGCGCCCCTGGGATCTTTTCTTATCCTTGTATAAGTTACTGTTTTTTAGGTGTTTGTTTTGTTTTGTTTGTTTTTGTCTTTAGCACCCACCCATAATCAGTACTGTCCTGGGCATAGCTAAGCATTTAGCATGCCATGACAATCTGAAATATATAATGTAGGTTGGTAGAGGAAAACAGACCTATTTCTTCTTTTCTACTTGAAAGATTTCTTTAAGAGATAGAGAGGGTCTAGAGATATCTTTGTGGCCTTGAGATAACAACAAACACTTCCATAGTGGTAGCTGCTCCAGGCACAGTTCAAAACATTTATGTTTGATTCCCACCCCCACTCCCCAAACTCTATAAGGTTTCAGAGGCAAATTTACCCTGGAGTTAACAAAGCTTAAATCTCAGAATCAGGTCCCCAAGTTTACATTGTAATTTTGTATGCATTTACCTAAAGGACACTTTCACAATTGTATAAGCCTTAGGCCCCCAACCCCAAGTGGATTCTTGAGGGTAGGGAGACCCACAGAGAATTTAAGCACCTTGCCCCAGGTTATACAGCTAGTGAGGTGACAGAGGCAGACTCATTCCCAGACTCTCCTGATCCAGAGTACACTCTCTATTACTTTTACTCTGCATGGCCTTGGAAAGCTAAAGAGGAAAACCTATATGTCCATGCCTAGGCCTTCCAAGCCAAGCTGCTTTAAGTCATGCATCTCATTTATGAATGAGATAAACCTTAAAAGTTTAAAATTTCTACTTGAATTTGCTATAATTCCATTTTAATAATAAATATCTATATGATTATTGTTATGCCAAATCAACAAACACTGATAGAATCCCATTTTTCAGAGTCTTGCCAACATTAAAGAGCTTTCTGAAAATTATGTTAATTACCTATCAGAGAGAACCTGTGACTTAAATTCAGGTGAATCTAACTAAAGCTCAGCTAAGTAACTGCTATTCAGTATTGCCTAAATTCAAGAGCTCAGAATTTGATTTACTACAACTGTTTTCATTTTACTTGCATTTGTCATTTATTAAAGACTATTACAGGGACGCCTGGGTGGCGCAGTCGGTTAAGCGTCCGACTTCAGCCAGGTCACCATCTCGCGGTCCGTGAGTTCGAGCCCCGCATCGGGCTCTGGGCTGATGGCTCAGAGCCTGGAGCCTGCTTCCGATTCTGTGTCTCCCTCTCTCTCTGACCCTCCCCCGTTCATGCTCTGTCTCTCTCTCCCAAAAATAAATAAACGTTGAAAAAAAAATAAAGACTATTATGTGTTAGAAGCCATGTGTATGTTTTTGTAATTGTCATAACAATCCTTCAAGGTAGCCATATGCATCCTCATTGGGGGGGGGGGGGGTTAGTTGAGACCTGAAGTGTTCAGTAATTTGTCATTTGCTCTGGACCTGGTACAGGCAGAGGGAGGACTGCCTTTGAGACCTGAATCCGAAGTCTAGATTTTCTGCTACATCTACCCTGTCATGGGGAATTGGCGTCAGTGACACTTTATTAACCATCCACATACAAAACTAGTTTCTCCACAAAGCTGCCTCTTGTGTATAAGTTAAATGGAGAATTCCCTGTCCTTGAAAACTCCTTTTGTTGTCTAACTTTGGTTCCAAAGGATTTTTGGCATTTTCTGAAAAGCAAAGAAATACACTCCTACACTGTAAAAATTTATTCAAGGTTTGAGAACCTATTCCCCGGTGAGAGTTCCAAAAATGTTTTAAGCACTCCCCGCATCACTGGATAAAATGTACAGGTTCACAGTGTGCAAATATTGTGACGATACATGTGCTAATGATCACATTGCTGTCGAAATTTACCTTGTACAAGTATTTGCATCTCCACGGGACTATTCTATTAAGATATGTCACCAGAAAGAACAGAAGGATTTTTCTTTGTCCTTAAGTGTGGCTTGAATTGATTTTTCTAAACTGCTCCAAAGTGTGTGCTTTCATTCTATAATCCATCCTAAGTGTTTTAAAATAAAAGAACTATCAAATCACTTGGCAGAACGAGGCCTATTGATGCCCAGAAAGGCCAATTTATATTCAGTTGGTGCCCTGGCAAGCAGCATGATTGATATCATTCAGATTTGAGACCCGGAGTGATAAATAGTTACACATGACCAAGTGCCACACTTCGGGGCTCATGGACCCCTGTTGAGTTATTGTTTTGTTTTGCCCCTGGTTCTTGTAGACTGAAAACTTCGTTTTCATAAATTAATCAGAAATGGCATTTTGCATTTCTGATTTGTTGCCTTTCTCAAAAGGCCTTTACTTGCAGTTTATAATGCTGAGTGGCACAGTTTCAGGCTGCCCAAAGAGATACGAAACAATTGGATAATCAAAAGGTTTCCTGCTTGTTACTGTGGCAAATAAATATAGCATTTTCTGAAAGGTGCGTTCAAATGCAATGACATTTAAGTGCAAAGACATTTAAAAACGTCTTTATTATATGTTGAATAGATCTGAAATAATTTTTATAAAGCTATATGTAAATTAATATAAATAACAACAAAGAAAAACCTATATTCTAACCATCTATTTTAAGGAGAAAAAAAACAAAACAAAACAATTTCATTTGAAATTTCCTCTCTGCTTCTTCTAGATTCGATTCTACATCCTCCCTCATTGGAAGTAATCATAAACATTGTACTCAATTTTAGGTTGACATGAGGTATTGTTTACTTTAAATGGTTTTGAATCATGTGTAAATGGAATCATTTGGTGTGGATTTTTTTGTGATTTATATGTTTTCCTCTACAGCATATTTGCAATATTTATCCATGTTGATATTTATAGCTATAATTGATTTATCTTCATTACTCTATATGATTCAATTATATGAACATGCCACAATTTATTTATCATTTTCTGGTCAATGGAAACTTGCGCGGTTCTTGTCCTTTTGCTATTTTGCTATGAATATTCTTATATACAACCATTCCCACACATATTACAGGGAGTATATGAATGAGAGTTTATGTATATTCATAATATAGTCATACATTTATGTAACATATTCATATATTTGTGGTTTCATAGGGTATTTACATTTTCAACTTTACGAAATTTTTGCCAAATTGTTCTTTAAAGTATTTGTACACTAATTTCAGGCCTTCCACATTTTCACCAGTGCTGGATATTGTCAGGCATTAACATTTTTGTGCATCTGGAGGATGCAAAATAGGATAATACTGTGGTTTAATTTACATTTACCTGATTACTTATGAAAAGGAGCACATTTTTGGACGTTAATTGACCTTTTATTGCATGTTTGTCCTTTAGTGAAGTGTCTGTTATTCACTATTTTTCTACTGAATTGTTCTTCTTATTAGTTTATCATTATATATATAATGAAACTATTTCTTCCTATTTTTCACTTATCTTTTCATTCTCTCTATGATGTTTAATAAACAGAAGTTCTTAATTTTATGGTAGGTAAATCTTTCAGTAATTTCTTTTGTGCTCTGTCCTTTTGTTTATTTATTTATGAAATCTTTCCCTGGCACATAAAATGCTTTTATGTAGTCTTCTAAAATTGAATACTTTTGCCTTTCAAATTGAATTTTTGTATCTGGCTGGAACTGATTTTGTGTGTGATATAGTGTTTGAGTCCAGTTTCCTTTTTGGCTTAATATACACAGGCACTTGTTCTAACATCATTTATTATAAGCTTTTATTTCTTTCCTCCCTTCCGATGCCACCCCTGGTATTCATCCATTCAGCTTATGTTCACTGAGTGGTTAATATATTTCTGGCACCACCATAGGGATTAGGGAACCAGAGGAAACAAAGTAGATTAAAATGCCTACTCAAAGGGAGCCTTCATTTTAGTTGAGGGAATAGGTAACAGCTAATAACAAATATACAAATAAAAGTAAAACTGACTTTTTTTTGATGGTAATCATTGCTATGAAGGAAATAAAAAGAGGAAAATAGGAAATATGGGTTTGGAGGGATTTTCTCATGGGATTATCAGGAGAGACTTTACTAAGAAGCTACCATTAGAGGAAAGATTTGAAGAAAGTGAAGGAACAAGTTATGTGAATGTCTGGGGTGGTGGGGTAATATTTCAGACACGAAGAGCAAACACAGAACTCCAGAGGCCGAAGTGTGCCTGGTATGTTCAGGAGAGCAGTCTGTCTGGAGAATATGAGCAAGGAGAAGATAGAAAATGAGTTCATAGGGGCGCCTGAGTGGCTCAGTCAGTTAAGTGTCTGACTTCAGCTCAGGTCATGATCTCATGGTTCATGAGTTTGAGCCCCACGTGGGGCTCTGTGCTGACAGCTCAGAGCCTGGAGCCTGCTTCAGATTCTGTGTCTCCCTCTCTCTCTGTCCCTTCCCTGCTCATGCTCTCTCTCTCTCAAAATTAAATAACTTTAAAAAAAGAAAAAAAAAAAAAGAAAACGAGTTCATAGAGGGAACATGGGGCCAAGTTTATAAGCCTCTGAAGTATGACATGATCTGAATTACATTGATCACTGTATCCATAAATGAATATCAGTCAGAAATACTATAATTTGGTAATAAGTAACCTCGTATTTTCAGTAACCTCAAATCATGAATGTTTTCTTCTTGCCCCATGTTACACTCATTACACATTATCTAGGTACTACAGTCCATGTTCCCCTTACTTCAGGACCCAGATTGGCAGAGTAGTTAGCATTGTGAGTGCTGCTAGTTTCCATGACAGTGACAAAAAGACTAGTCAAAAGATGTGCCAGCCACTGGAGCTTCCATTCATATGTGATGTGTAGAAGTTACCTCATCATTGCCATTCTCATTTAACTGGCCAATGGAAATGGCACATCCATTTAGGTTTCAAGGGGGCAGAGAAGTACAATCTTTCTACGTGCTGAAGAGAGAACAGAGGTATCCAGTGGATAGCACTACCATTTGCTAACATCTGGCTGCTGTGTTGAGAACACATTGCTGGTGGGCAGAGGCAGCAGGAGGGAGTACCACTGTTGGAAGTCAAACAGGGAGGTAACAGAGGATGTGGTAAGAATTAACTGAATTCTGGGTAAGTTTTGAAGGTAGAGCCAACAAGTTTTTGTGGATGGATTTGATGTAAGGTTAGAGAGAAAGAGGAAGCAAGGATGATTCTGAGGATTTGGGCCTGAGCAGCTGAGTAATTAGATATCATTTACTGTGATGGACAGTGACTCAGGATGAGCAGGGTTTTTTATTTTGGGGGTGCGTGTGTGTGTGTAATCACTTCAGAATTAGATTCTTCCAATCCTTCGAACATCTTTGTAAGCATTTCCATGTATTAAATTTTTCCTGTTTTTAAACAGCTAGGACCATTTCTGTTTTACTCATTTGTTCCTGACTGATGCTGAGGGTCTGAGTATTGAGGACAGGGTTGGAAGGGTCTTTCCAGGAGCATACATCCCCAGCCCCATCTTTGGTCCAGCCAATTGTTATGAGGAGGCCTGAGAAACTGTTGCATCCAGAGCACTTTGAACCTTTAAAGCCAGAGCCTGAGGTGCTGTGCTACTGTCTTTCTGTTCCTGCCAATCACAAACCAGGTGTCTATGAATAGTTGATCTGCTGTTGGGCTCCATTGATACTGGTTTTACCTGTCTTTGTACTAACGTCATATTGTCATAATTAGTAAAGTTTTATAAGTTGTGATATTTGGATGTGTTAGCTTTCTGAATCATAACCTTTTCCTTTCTTTTCAAGAGTCCTTTGATTCTTCCTGGCCCTTTGATCTTTAATTTAAAATTTAGGATCACCTGAGAAGTTAATACAAACAAACAAGATTAAATTTCTTGGGATTTGGTTGGCTTTACACTGAATTTATAAATCAATTTGGGAGAACTGTACCTTTACAATATTGAGACTTCCATTTTAATAACATGATAAAGCTCTCCAATTATTTAGGTCTTTTTTTAAAAAAAAATCTTTATTTATCTTAAGAGAGAGAGAGTAAGGGGAAGGGGGAGGGAGGGAGGGGGAGAGAGAGAGAGAGAGAGAGAGAGAGACCTGAGCTAAAATCCAGAGTGGGACGCTTAACCGACTGAGCCACCCAGACACTCCTAGGTTTTTTAAGTCTTTAAGTAAAAATTTATAGTCTTCTCCTGTACATAGCTTGTACATCTTGTATTAAGTTTATTCTTAAAGACTTTATATATTTATTACTAATGTAAATTGTGTAAATTATATTTTTATCTATAAATTATATAAATTTATAAGTTACATTTTCTGTTTTTTGCAAATTATATTTTCTAACAGTATGCTGCCATTATAGGGAATTGAAATTATTTGTATATTTTATTTTTATTATTATGTTTTAGTTGTGTTTCTTATGAACAATGTATAGTCAGATTTTAAGATAATGCAATTAGTCCATTTACACTTATTATAATTGCTGAAATAGTTGGATTTTTTTTCCATTTTACTTTCTGCTTTCTTTTGTCTCCTCTTTGCTATTATATGTTTTATTCCTCTCTTTCTTAATAAATAGGTTTATTCTCAATCCTTTTCTTTTTCTTTACTGATTGAGAGCTATACAACCTGTTTTTAGTATTTTAGAAGTTACCCTGAAGTTTTGCATACACATTTCCCTTATGAAAGCCTACAATTAATTAACATCTTTTTGTTTCTTTGAATAATAATACAAAGACCTCAGAGTATTTTAGTTCTCTTCATCTTCTCTCTACTTATTCATTATTTTTGTTGTATACTTTAGTTTTCTCTCTTTTCACTTTTTACATGTGTAATACACTATTTTTGTTTTGTACATGTGTTATACACTAATTTTGTATATTTTAGATATACCCAGATATTATTAGTTTCTTTATTCATAATTCCTTTTTACAGCTCTGACTTTCCATTTGGAATCAAGTTGTCTCTGCCTAAAATCTGTGATGGAATAAAGATCACTAAATCCTTTCATAGTCTTCCTATGAAGACGTGGAGATAATTTTTCTCATTTGGATCTGGGCTGGCTTGTGACAGTTCTGTTCAGCACATTGTGGTAGAACTGTAGTAGAAAGTCCCAATCTAGCAGTAATACCATGCCATTTCTGGGCATTTCTGACAACTAGAACCTTCTGTCATGCTCTCTAAGGGCCCTGTGGTGACATGGAGTAAGTATGCCTACCTTGCCAGAGAGACCACATGTAGAGGATGGATGACTACATGGAGAGGGGTGTAGTGTGGCAGAGCTCAGCTTCCCAGCTCTACCTCTACCCCAAAAGCACTAGAAATGTGAGGGAAGTCATCTGGACCCTTCAGACCTTCCCAGTCACAAGGGAAGTACCACCAAGTGACTCCATTTCAGGTCATGAAGAGCAGGATAATCACTCTAGTCCATCCTATTCCTGACCCACAAAAACTGTGTGATATAATCAAATGATAGTTGTTTTACATCACTAGGTTTTGAAATAACTTATTATACAGCAATAGTTAACGAGAACATATGCCTTCATTTTGTCTTTAACTGGAAAGTAGTTTGCTCTGTCTCTTCAAACACATTTTATGGAGGGAAAAAAATTATGTTGGGAGCTATTTTCATCAACACATTGAAAACATTATCTGGCATCCCCTCTTACTGTTGAGAAGTCAGCTCTTAGTCTATGTCAGTCCTTTGAAGGTGATCAGGTTTTTGTTTTATTTGAATATTTTAAAATCTGACTCTTATTTTAAATTTTTATTTATTTTGAGAGAAAGAGAGAAAGCATGCACATGCATGCCTGTGGGAGTGAAGAAGGGTCCTAGAGAGAGAGAGAGAGAGAGAGAGAAACCCAAGCAGGCCATGATCTCATGGTTTGTGAATTGGGAGCCACACCTCAGACTCTGCGCTGACAGCACAGAGCCTGCTTGGGATACGCTGTCTCCCTCTCTCTCTTTGCCCTCCCCTGCACGCTCTCTCTCTCTCAAAAATAAATAAGCATTTAAACATGTAAAAGATTTGTTTTATATTTTATATCTGTCAATTTTAGTATTTGTAATCTTCTCAGGTGTAATTACGGTCCAGGTTATTTTTGTTTGATTTAAGATAATTTGCGTGGAGATGATGGGACTTTGGTACAAGATACACTAACTTGACCTTAGAGAACAGTGGAAACATGACAGGTTTTTCAGCCAGATTGATGAGAATACAAATCTACCACTTGTCAGATGTGTAATTACGAGTAACTGAGTTTCTCTAAACATCAGTTTTCCTGTATGTGAAATGGAAATAAGCATTATCTGACTCATTTGTGATGAACATTAAAAGAGTTTACAAAATAAAATACTTATCCTACAGAATTAGATGATTCAAGAGGATAATATTCTCTTGAGTTGAGATAGCCAGTTACCAATATAAGACATCTATCATTAAGAAAAAATCTTTAAGGCCACTTTTAAAGAAAAGAAATTTAGAGGGTCCCCACACAGAGTAATGCAGACACCTATGCTGTTATATTAAGAAGGCCTGTCTGAGTAAAAGTGACTAAGAAAGTCCCAATATAAAGAGACACTCAATAGTCCATGAAGCATATTCACATTCATTGTTTCACATGATGAAGCATTTGAATTTCACAGAATGTGGTAAATACATCTTATTGTCCCCATTATACATATAATGATACTGAGCCATAATTATGTCATGTAACTGCATCTAAAGTTGCTGTACTAATAGGTAATTGGCATAAGGAAGATTCAAAAACTGATTTCTGGAGTCCCAGAATAGTACCTTTCCACCAACTATGCAATTTCTACCATCTAATGCCCATGCATTTTCCTATCAACATCCTTCCCTTAACATATCTGGATGCCCAGCAACATCCCAGAACACTTCAGTGAATCACTACCTCTCTCCCCTACAATACGCTCCAAGGCCTACACTCCAAGAAAATTCCTCCATCTCCAATTACTCTGCTTTATCAATCATTGCCCTTTTTCAAAGAGTTATTAATGAATGGCATTAGCTAATATAGAACCAAAGATCTCCTGATGAAGTGTTATGTGTTTTGTATACAAGTATTTTTACATATAATTTTATAATTGGTGCATATTTATCTGTGCATCCTATCCCTCTTCTTTATCTCACTGGAAATGAAGACAATGTTTAAGTGTTGTATGTCCTCATAAAGGTGACTTGGATGCTTTAACACAGAAAAAGGGGCAGATAAAAGGAATCTTCTCAGATACAGGAGAGGCTGATCTGAGTGATATTGGGTACCTTACATCCCAATCCACCTCCTAGTGTGTCTCAGCTCCAGACTACCTTACAAAGACTGTGTAGGACCAAGGACTGTTGTTTCAGTCAAGTTAGAGAAAAACTGCTTGAACACTCAAGATAATTCCCTAACTCTTCTTCTATTCAACACAAAAAATGCTACATTAATTCTACTCAGAGAAATGGAGTAAAAACAACAATGATCACCGTTAAATTTCATTGAATGCTATCTATCTATCTGTCCATATACATACATATCCTTATAATTCTTTTAAGTAATTTATATATAACATTTTTATTGAAGTACATTTGACATATAGCATTGTGTAAGTTTAAGATGTTCACTGTGTTGATTTGATATACTTATATATTGCAATATGATTACTTATTTATGCCCTAACTCTATGAAAAAGATACATTTATAGCCTCATTTTATAGATGGGGAGATTGAGGTTCAAAGAAGCGAGGTAAATTCTCTGAAGTTACATTATCTAGTAATCAGCAGAACCTGGATTTGAACCTATTTACATTGGTTCTTCAGTTCCACAGCATTTGATAGAGCTTCAACTGGCAAACTCCATCCCCTACAAATCAACTCCATCCTCCTAATGACAGAAAGACATGACCGAGATCCCTCATGGCTTAACTCAGAAATTTGCACTACCAAAGTTCACTTCTATAGAACAATCCAATTTCCTTTTTTATTTAATTGGAAATTCTAATTCATCATCTATATTTCAAATGTTTTTAAATTTATAGATTTACAGAACGTTGTAAAAATGTATGGGAACTTTCAGTGTACCTTTCACCCAATTTCCCCCCATTGGTACCATCTTGTATAATACAGTACAATATCAAACCAGAAAATGGATACTGTTATAATCTATAGACTTTTTTCAGAGTTCACCAGTTTTACATGCCAAATTGAATGTGTGTATATGTGTGTGTATGTGTTGTGTGTGTGTGTATCTGTTTAGTTCTGTAAGTTCTGTAATTCTTTACAATTTCATCACAAGTATAACCATCACCACAATAAAGATACAGAAATGTTCCATCACCACAAGCCTCCCTTATACACTCCTTTACACTCACACCTACCCTCCTACTCATCATCTATAATTAACAATCAATTTTTAGACAAAGCCTATACACCTATACTTGATGGTTACATAAAGGCTTAAAAAGGAAAAATAAGGAAAGCATAAAAATGGCAATAAAGATTCTACAAAGGCACTAGCTGAGCCCAAAGTTTCTTGATTTGGGCACAAATTGTTTTGGTTGTGTTTGGGTATAGAGTATCCAAATCTTTGCTTGGAAAAACTTAGTTTTAAGCCAAGAAGAGAGCAATCAATAAAAAAAAATCCTCTTCATCATTAGAATGGAGTGGGATGGGCAATTCATCATTCTGTTCTCATTTGGATTAGCCACCAGAAAACATGGGCAATTGTCTTGACTCTATCATTTCTGATCTTATGACTGTGCACAGTCTGAGGCCTCTGTTTCCTTATTTGTTGAATGGGAATAATGCATGGGAGATCACTTTGTAAAGGTTAAAATCCAATGCTAATATGATAGAAGATTGTTTAAGGAGTCTCTTCCTCTTCTATAAACTCTACTTAGCAGTAACTACCCATCCTCTTTTCAAGAAACATCTACATTATTGTTAACTTGAAAATAAAGTGCCCTGCTGAGAGACAGTTGAGGGATGACAGGAATTTGGATTTCTGAGGCACAAAGCTGTGAAATGCCTGACAGAGAAGAACAACTAGTGTCAGATATGCTTGATTTGACAGAGAAAACTGAAGGACACTTTCCCTGGTTCAGATATTCATCAGTATGTGGAGGTCACACAAATAGCATATGACTTTAGTTTCTCAAAGCTAGTCACACACAAACTCCCAAACCTTGACATTGTCTTCAGTTTTAAGTTCCCAATTCTGAGGAAAAATAACGGACAATATGGAGTAAAGTGGACCACAGTCAGTGGATGTCCTATTTATTCTTTTATAAAATTAAGAAGGAACTCTGGTGGAATAGAGACAACTCTGAACTAAGAAAGTAGAAGACACCATTGCAGAAAAAGCCCTGTCACATTAGTGATATGAGGCCTTGTGGAAATCACTTGACCTTCTTGAGTCTTAATTACCTGCAAGATGGTGCAATGCTTACCTGCCCACCTATCTTGTATGTTGTTAATATGAGTAAAATGAAAAAAAAAACATATGTAAAAGTGCTGCTTGAATTGTCAAGTGGTTTATAACAGATATGTGTGTGTATAATGTATATGTTAATTATAGTTATGATGTATACATATGGTGTGTCTATATATACATATATACATACACAGGAATTGCCAAGTGGTATACTTCTGATACACACACACACACACACACACACACACACACACACATATATATACGTATATATATGTGTATGTGTGTATATATATATATATATATATATATGGAGTATATGTATGGTATATATACATGTGTGGATGTGTATATATTCACATATATATACACATATATTAAATATCATCACAATTACTACTGTTATTTTTTGAGAAAAGAAAGATGTATATATGGAATTGTACTCCTGACAGAAACCAAAAAGCAATTTTCAGCTGAAAACTGGTGTGCTATGATACTCAGCGTACATGGGAATGACAAAGCCTGTTTTTCCTAGGAGAGCATGCAGGATACAAGAACTCATAGCAATTTAGAACCAGAAAAGAGGTGAGAGTTCAAGTCCCAATGCCCTCACTTAACAGATGATTAAATCTCAGTCCAAACATAATGACTTAACCCAATTCAGTGACGGATACCAGACTGTGATAGAGGGACAAGAAGAATAATGACTAACTATGGTAAGCTTAATTCTGATAGAGAAAGAAGGAATAAAATAGGAGGTACCATCTGCACAAGGTTTTAAAATATGTCTATCAACAAGGATAGATTGTAATAAGGACACTCCATTCAGAGGGACCGGTGGGAACTGAGACCCAAAGGCAGGAAGGAGCCCTCAGAATACATCCATAAGTTCGCATTTTAGAGATAGCAAGGTATATTCTATGGGTATGTTATACTTTCCACGGAAAAGCAGAAGACTAGCTCCTATATGAGAATAAGAATATGTTGAAGTATTAACCTTTCTAGGAGAAAAGAGAATCACAAATTATTAATTTCCCTCCGGTGCTAGAAATTCCTATTCATTTAATTTAAGGGAATGGGTCTCAAACTTTGCTGTACATTGGGATTGCCTAGGGATTAAAGAAATACTGACACCTGGCTACCACTCTCAGCCATTTTGATTTAATTGGTATGGGGTGCAAACTGGGCCTGGAGATTACTTAAATTCAACATGTGTTTCTACTATATAGCAAAGTTGGGACCAATGGGTAAAGGAGCAAGTAAATAAAGGCACAGCTACTTTAATATACAAGCCAGTTACCTAAGAGAGATAACATGGATGTCTTATTAAACCTTGGCGTGTAGTGATTAATTAATTAATTGATTAATTAATTAAGCAAATCAGGAAATGATGGGACACTAAACAGTTAAGTTTTAATTATAAAGAGGCAAGGATAATTCTTTGAAAATCATAGAAAAACATTTTCTACTGTGTGATTTACAAGAAGCCTCACTCTGGGAGCCAAATTGGCATTTTTACAAGTAAAGTACAACGCATGTATTCATTATCAAGTTGGTAAAGAGATGAGTAAAGAAATTACCACCAGCACAGACCCAGAATTTTCCAAAGCATTAATAGGCAATTGAAAACTTAAAGATTTTTAAATCTATTAATTTTGTTAATGAAATCCTGTCATTTATTCAACAAGTGCTTATTAACTATGTGCCACATGTTGTTTGAGCTACTGGGGAATACGGTAATGCAAAAAATCTAAAAGCTCATGCCTAGTGGAGCTCAGGCAATATTTGAGCAGGGACTCAAATTTGGTTTTAAAAAAAAGTCAGTCAAAAGAATATAGAGAGAAAAAGGCTTTCAGGAAGAGGGAGTACATAGTACATCATTTTGAGAAGAGGACCATACTCAATGTGTTCAAAACAGCACATAGGCCACGGTACTGGATACTAGTGAGGAGTGTTAGCTAATGAGAAATGTGGGTCCTTCCTCCTTTCACTGTCCGTTCCTCCCTCCCTCTGTTTCTCCCTTCCTTCCATCCTTTCTTCTCTTCTTCCTCCTCCTCTCCCTCCTCCTCTCAGTCTCAAGATCCATTAGAGTAGGAGCAGTTGATGATGTGGAAAAGAAGGAAATTGCAGGAGCACGTTAAATTACTTTCATGAGCACAATCACTTTTGGCCCAACATCACAGTATCCTGCTCATTTATAAGATGAGGACACCTACACTTGGAGATGCTGAGCAATTTACCTAAGGACATCCAAGTGGTATAACTGTGAACTCAATTAGTCTGACTTCAATCCAGTTCTTTTTTTTCTTTCTAAACATCA
Organism: Leopardus geoffroyi; assembly: GCF_018350155.1. Taxonomy (NCBI): domain Eukaryota; kingdom Metazoa; phylum Chordata; class Mammalia; order Carnivora; family Felidae; genus Leopardus; species Leopardus geoffroyi. Next base: position 77,406,036 of record NC_059329.1, read on the forward strand.
TTCGCAGCATGAATTAGAGAAAGCGCAAAGATTATCCTCAAGTTGAAAGGTCTGCTCTATCGTCCATGGTGGCTAGGATCTTTTCTGTATTCTAATAATCTAATATGGAGTTATCTGATACCCAACTCTTCTGAAGAGTAAGAGTTTTTTAGTGGTTTTGGTTTTTGTTTCTAGGAAAATCAGGAACTTCTTTAATATGTGAATCTTACCCAACAGCCCATGTGAGGAGCTTCTGAGTAAAGACTTTGAGCAGATGTTTTTGTTGTTCTATCAGAATAGAAAGTAGTAATATTCTTTAGGTAACATAATATGGTAAAAGTACCAAGAACTTGTATTAAAAAGAGGCTCCAGTAATTGGATCCTCGTTCTAGGTTTGTACAAAGACTTACTAATTACCAAAAAAAAAAAAAAAGTCACTTTAGTTTTTGCAATGCTGGAGTTAAAATTGGGGAAACATTCAGAAATACTAGTCACATACCAAGGTGACTTTTATTATAATTTACCGTAATTGTGAATTATGTCCAATTATGTGTCTGGAAAATAAATGTTACTTCCTGCACTATAGAAATAAAGTCTTTCCAACCCTCAAGACTGAAGGTAAGTAAAATGGCCCTAATTGAGCATCAATTTGGAATTGAAAATCATACATCTAGTCTCTGTTGTGTTGGTAGGGTGCTTACATTTGGAATGCAAAAAATTTCCCTAGATTTCATCATCTCATTCCTTTCATTATTAGCTTAAAAAATAACCAGTAGGGGCACCTGGGTGGCTCAGTCGGTTAAGTGTCTGACTTTGACTTGGGTCCATGATCTTGTGGTTTGTGAGTTCAAGCCCTGCATCAGGCTCTATGCTAGCCTGGAGCCTGCTTCAGATTCTGTGTCTCCCTCTGTCTCTGCCCCTCCCCCACTCATGTTCTGTCTCTCAAAAATAAATAAAAACATAAAAATTTAAAAAAAACAGTAAATAAAAGCCAGAAGAAATGTCATTGTTTAACAAAGACACCCCAGCATGAGATGTTCAGATTCTTCTCACCAGCTTGTGTCTGGGTAGTGTTTTCATCCTCCATAGACTAGAAGACAACACAAAGAGATCATAATCTTTTTGTGATAAACAGACGAGTTCAAATCTTATTCCATCCATTTTTGTCTGTGTGCTTTGGGGCATATTAATTTCTCAGGGCCACTGCTTATCTTTAGAAAAATGGAGATGACAAGGGGGTCTTGCAAGCATGAAATATGATCATGTATTTGTAGTAGACATGTGTCTTCCCAAGACTTTTGAACACCTTTTCTAGATTTAGAGTTTTACCATATTATATGTTCTCACAACGTCAGGTTACACTAAAAAAAAAAAAAAAAAAAAAAAAAAAAAAAGCAAAACTCCCAGGCTGCCTCACAACTAAGATGCAAGCAGTTGGTTTAGTTTCTGCCAATAGCATATTATTTCATCCCAGATATCTTTTTCAGAGCTTAACTACAGGGAGAAACAGGCTGGATTCAGGCCTGTATGAGAGGTAGCAGAGAAAGTGTGGCTCTGGATTGATTTGGAGGAGGCAGCGTCTTTCTCATTCTGGAAGGTGGTTCTTGAAAGCTTAGACTTGGGTTTGTTTCCCCAAACCTTCTAGTAATTTCATGAACTACAAATACTCTTTCATAAGTTCATGTTTTTAACCTGAACAGAATGGATTCTATTATTTGCTTCTAAGAACACAACAACTTCAATATTAAAAATAATTATGAACATAGATGCGGGCATCCAAAATTACTCCATTAATGTTACGTCACTTGCTTCTAACACTGGAGGAAAATTGAGTTAGCAAAAATTCCCTTCTGCTCTCCAACTGCGTCTGTTCAAACTCTCTCCTTTCAGTCATCCTGTGGATTGTATTCCTCTGAGCTCCTCTTCAAAACTAGACTGTTGAGGAAAGTCTGTTGAGGCGTTCCTTTCAATATTTTTTAAATGTACATTCCTGAAAATAGCTAAAGCTTTAGAGAAGGAAAATGAGTCACATGTAAGAAAAGGGGGAGATCCTTGGGAAAATGATTGGAGGGTATATAAAGACACAGGAGAAAGGCGATGCAGATGGGAGGCCATGCTGTAGACGTAGGGCATAATGGAAACGGGAAGAGATTCCTCAGAATCAGAGCAGACCCATGAGTAGACAAACATGCCAAACAGGAGTGTGCTGCCTTCTCTTTCTGAAAGTTCCAATCGAATACTCTAAGTAGGAATTGGCAGATATGAAAGCTTGTGAACTATTGTTATTGGATAGGACAAAGCCAATCTGAATTCTGGTTTCCTCCTCCAGTGTTAACCTTCTTAATAAATCTACTTTACTTTCATTGGTAATGATTTTTAAGTTTTATTTTTATCTGTATTATTTCTTTTTCAATTTTTAAATTAAAGTGACATTTAAAACCAGTGACATGGACTTCTGTTAAGTGCATATTTCAACGAATTTTGACAAATGTATACCACCCATGAGCCACCTCCCAATCAAGATATATAGTATTTCCATCATCCCTGGAAGCCCTTTCATGTCACTTTTTAGTCAATCTACCCTCCTCTACCCAAAGAGGTAGCCACTTCTCCCTTTCTAGCATTAAAAAATGGATTTGCCTTTCCTAAAACTTTATGTCGATAGAATAATAGAGCACGTATTCTACTGTGTTTGGCTTTTATGGCTCAACATGTTTTTGAGGTGTGTTAATGTTATGTGTATCATCATTTGTTTCTTTTAGTACAAGTAGTATTTCATTGTAAGAATATACCACAACCTGTTTATTTTCCCTGTTGATAAATATTTAAGTTCCAATTTCTATTTACTGTTTCTTTAATGTGTATTTAACTTTGAGAGAGAGAGGGAGAGAGAGAGTGGGGAAGGGGCAGAGAGAGAAGGAGACACAGAATCTGAAGCAGCCTCCAGACTCTGAGCTGTCAGCACAGAGCCAGATGTGGGGCTCGAACTCATGGACTGTGAGATCATGACCTGAGCCGAAGTTGAACGCTTAACTGACTCCCAGGTGCCCCTATTTACTGTTTTTCTTTGAGTAAAAATAAAAATTTCCTGCCTCTTTGCATGTCTCATAATTTTATTATATTCTGAATATTGTTCATCATAGAATAATGTAAAGTATCACATTTTGTTTTATTCTGTTTTGTCTTATTTATTTCAAAGAGACTATAAGCCTTTGTTCTCTGGCAGGGCAAGAGGCTGTTCATTCTGTTTTCTTCTGGAGTTGAATTAAGCTGGGCTGGACTACAGTTACAATTATGCTGAATCCACCTGTGATTTGATCAATCGTTACTTCCTGATACCAGCAATGCCCTTGTCATCTTACTAGCACTGAGGAGGAGGAGTGGGCTTCATTTTCAGATAGTTTTGGTTTCCTCTGAATTCAGTTCTGACAGGGAGTCTGCATCTGAGCACTAGAAATATATGCCAAAGCACCTGATTGCTTACTAATTTCTAGTTCCCTTTCGTCTGCCACTAGTCCAACAAAATTTTGCAAGGGATGTAGTAGAAGGGAGAACTGTCAGGCTGAATGGTTAATTTTTGTGTTTGGGCTTCTTCAAGGGACCATCCCATTAGCCCGCACCATAATTTAATGCTCAGTCTCACTTGCCTGCCGAACTGTACCCAACCCAGACATTCACTACCACCAGTATGGCTGAATGACTTCTTGCATACCTACTAAAGGCTTATTTCTTATGGGAGTTTAATTCAGCAAACGTCTTTGCATCTACCTATCTTAACTAGCCCCATCAAAATGTATGGGTTTTTGTTTTGTTTGTTTTGTTTGCTTGTTTGGCTGGCTTTTCTTGTTTCAACAGGAATGAAGGTCTGGTGTGTACTCCTAAACTCTAATTTAAAGCAGACGTTTTTGTTCATATTCCTATTTAATTGTATCTATTTTAATTGTTTTAATTTTAGTAACTGCATTCTTTTTAAATAAAGAAGATAAAAAAATATGAAGGAAGGAAGGAAATAAGGATGGAAGGAAGGAAGGAAATAAATGTAAGTCCCAAGACAGCAGGGATTTTCATCCATTTTTTTTTTTTCCATTTCTGTGTCCCAGTTCTTAGAATTTGTCTGGAATATAGTAATTACTCAATAGTCAGTTGCTTAATAAATCTATGAATAAGAAAATGAACGGATAATGAATTAAACATAAATATTTGATACTTTCAGTATGAAGCATTAGAAAGTAGCAACTATTGATGGGAATAAAATTGATGGGAAATGAAACAATTGATGGGAATACATTATGGATTACTTCTTAATTTGTTCATCAATAACTAAGTTTGTATGTAGGTATCATCTGGCTTTGCTGTATCTATCATCTTAACATAGGCAGAGCTGTTCTAATTCTGGTTGTGCCCACTAGTTGAATAACCATTTGAATAACAATTGCCACTATGTACAGTGCGGAATAAGAGCAGAAATCAGCTTGTCTCTGGGCATGGCTGCTCTTCATGACTGAAATGTATCTGCAATTTGCAGGTGAACTCTAGCAACATCTAAAGGGAGAATGAAAATTCCTGCTTTGGTATGAGGGCTTGGATGCTCTGAGCTCCTTGATACTTTTAGTTCAAACTCCTTAGATTGGTTGATGTTCAGGTCTTTTTTTTTAACCTCTCTCACAAAATGGAACGTTGTCTCTCAAACATCTTTAACAGTCTTAGGGCTTTTATGCTAAATAGCTCTCTGTACATTGTATAGCTTACATGGCTATACATGGTAACACTGTTTAAGGTGGCAATTCCAATTAGGTTTTTATACTTTCTACACAAGAGCACTCATGTCCATATTTGTTCTCAGTTCTGTATTGTTTGTTTATGCTAGATTTCTACATTTGAACTCATATTTTAAAGATTAAAAACAATGGGGATAATAGAATGATCATAAACATAGTTTATGAGATCCTAGAATATAAATTTCCTCAGGTATTTTTCTCTGGTTTTCTTAGCTTTACTGAAGTATGATTTACAAATAATATTGTAACATATTCAAAGTGTACAACATGATGATTTGATACATGTTTACATTGTGAAATGACTCCCCCATTGAGTTAATTAACACATCCATCCCCTAATAATACTTTCTGTGTGTAGTACATTATTATATCTTCAACAGCTAAGAACGATATGTGACATATTATAGGCAATTCAATAAATGCATTGAGTTTCTCATTGAAACTACTGTGAACCAGCTGCTTAAATTTATGTTTCCTCTTTCTTACTACAATTCTATGAGTTAAATGTTTTGATACAAGCTTATTGATGAGATAATTGAAGAGACTGAATAACTTACTGTTTTAATCTGTTTAAAATCCTGTAACAAAAGTACCATAGACTGGGAGGCTTAAGCAACAAACATTTGTTTTTCACTGTTGCAGAATTTGGGAAGTCCAAGATCAACATGTCCACAGATTTGGTTTCTGGTGAAAACCTGCTTTCTGTTTCACAGAGTGCTGTCTTCTTCCTGTGTCCTCAAAAGTTGCTCTCTGGGGTATCTTTTATTTATTTATTTGTTGAATGTTAATTTATATATTTTGAAAGAGAAAGAGTAGAAGAAGTGCAGGGAGAGAGAGAGAGAGAGAGAGAGAGAGAATCCCAAGCAGGCTCTACGCTGTCAGCATAGAACCTGATGTGGGGTTCGAATCCATGAACTGTGAGATCATGAACTTAAACCAAGAGTCAGACTCTCAACCAACGGAGCCACACAGGCACCCTTCAGGTCTCTTTTAAAAGGGCACTAATCCCATTCATGAGGGCTCCACCATCATGACCTAATCAAGGCTACCATCTCCATCATGTTAGGGGTTAGGAATTCAACATATGAATTTTGGAGGGACATAAATGTTCAGTCCAATAATATTTGCCCAATATCATAGAGCTAGCAAGCACAAGAGCAAGGATTCAATCTTTGTCTCTGAATTTCACACTTAAACTCTTGCTCTGTCCTATGTTGTCTCCCTAATTCAAACAACTCTTTTAAGACCCACTTAATCTGCCCCATCAGTAACAACTTTCCCATGTGGATCAATTGTTTCAGAAAAGTCCTACAACATTTAAAAGTTAGCAACCACTGATCCTCACTATATTATTTTATTATGTCATATTATTGCATTTTATTTCTTCCCTAACAGATCACAAACTCCCTCCTATTGGAGATAATGTCTTATGATTCTGTGGAGACTCTCAAAGTTCCCCACATGGTAACTCAGTACCTATAGAGGAATCAATGTAAAGATCTGGCCTGCTACCTGTTTGAGAAAATACAGTTTAATGGGAACACTGCCATGCTGTTGATTCATGCATTGTCTATCTCTGCTTTTCCGCCCCAACAAGCAGCTTCATGGGAGAACACCTGAGTTTTGTTTCTGGTACAAACATGCACACTAAGCAGAGCATAAAGCTTGGTGTTAGGGCCCCTCTTTGAGAATTATTGATGCTCTTCTGCTCCTGCAGCTACTGGTTCCCTATATTAATAATTGACTAAATATTTCTTTTGATCAGAATCTAGCAGGTGAACGGTTTTATCTTAGCAGACTCCTCTACCAGAAATGAATTCAGCTTCTGGTTCACTATAAGCCACTAGGAGGCAAATAGAAATCTGTAAAGATAGGTAAACAGGGGGGACATTCCAGAAAGATGAAAAGAATCTGAAGTTCAAAGAATCTTCTCTGAAGTTTCAATGAAGTAGTGTTACACTAAAATATACTTATTTCATAAAATTGTGAAGTTAAGAAAAATTTTAAAAGTATATATACTTAGAAAATATGATGTGCTTCAGAAGGCATTGCTAACTGCATAAACAGCCACTTAGCTAGGTATAGAACTGTGGAGTCCCACACATTTTCCTTAGTAGTTCTATAAATGTCTCCAGATTGTGGGGTTTAAAATTTTTTTTAATGTTTATTTATTTTTTAGAGAGAGAGAGAGAGAGGGGAGAGAGATACAGAATCTGAAGCAGGCTCTAGGCTCTGAGCTGTCAGCACAGAGCCCTATGTGGGGCTCAAACTCATAAACTCTGAGATCATGACCTGAGCTGAAGTCAGACACTTAACCTACTGAGCCACCCAGGCGCCCCAGATTGCATTTACATAGGAAAGATTTGGGGTCCACCTAACATTAACTTAATTTTCATTGGATTTGGGGGGACTCTTTATCTTCAAAGTATTAAGATTCCATCAATCTGTATCTAGAAACTCTCCTTTTTTCTTATTTTAAAAAATATAATGCATAGCTCCATTTTTAGACTGAAGATACTTCAGTTGGGGAACATCATCAAAAAGACATGATTGCTGATTGACCCACGAGCTGGCCCCAAGCACATGGAGGTGCCTCATCCCCTACCCGGTCCTTGGAATGTGGGTCCTGCTGTCTTTTCTAGTTCCCAGGGGCTGCTCGAAGGACACAGCTTTGAGATGGTGATATGGTGTTGAAAACACCTGATGGCATACATGGCTGAGCCCAGTTAGGGCCTCTATATAACCTTTTAAGATCTGGTTGACGGGTGTAGGACCCATGCATCTTGCTCTTGTCCAAGACAAGCCTCGTATGCAAGTTCCCTTTGCTATTATTAAACATTGCCACCAACAGCCTGGAGTGGCCTGCCTCTTTCTCAGTTCTCTCCATGCCCTCTGAGTACAGCGGTCAGTTTCAGAATACACCTGGGAAAGTTCCAGGAGGGTTAGTAACCAACTTACATGGTGGAACAAAGATTTCTTTTTCTCAAACTACCAATCTTCTGCTTAATAAATACCAGAGGTACTTCCAGTGAAATCACAAATAACCATTTTACCTAACACTGTTAGAGGTTTTAAAAAGTGAAGTAAGGCATAAAACAAGTAAGAAGCAATAAAATTATCTTTTTTTCTCTACTTTTCTAAAATAGACAGAATTATTAGTACTTGCAAGAGATTTAATTGTCTTCTTATAAAACTCAATAAAACCAACAGGGAGAAAATTATAAGATTGTTTAATACCCCGACTGAAATAAAATCTACACCCAAAAACAAAAACAAAATACGGTACTATACACTAGCAACAGAAAATTAAAAGAACTAGTAAAAATAATAATTCAAACAACAACACTGAGGAATACAATTACAGTAATATGAAACATGTATGAATTATATGTTGAAAACTATAAATACTTATTAAGAGGTCTAAAAATAGACTCCTATAAAGGGAAAGCAATCATCCCAGGAAAGAACAAAGTAGTAACTAGAACAATATAATCTTAGTTATATGTAGTGTTCTGAGGAGGGATGAACATTTATTTCCTTGTGCATGAAAAGGAAACCTCTTTTATTCCCTATCCCTGCATTCTATTTCTCTTGCCATCTATATATTTTAAATTGTATTGGTCCAGGGTCCCAGACAGTGATTGGACTTCTAATTATCTAATTATGTATGTAATTATACCTTATAACTATTAATAGAATTATATTCATAATTTTTTAAAATCTCAAAAAATAAATTCCCAGGTCCAGAATTCTTTATGTTCATAGATTCACAGATTTCTGATGGGAATATAAAATGGTACAACCTTTCGGAAAAAGCAGTCTGGCAGCTTCTTAAAAAAAACAAAACAAAACCTAAGCATGGGGTGCATGGGTGGCTCAGTCTGTTGAGCAGCTGACTCAATTTTAGCTAGGGTCATGATCCCAGGGTCATGGGATTGAGCCCTGTGTCGGGCTCTGTCCTGAGCGTGGAGCCTGGTTAAGATTCAATCTCTCTTTCTCTCTCCCTCTTCCCATCTCTCCTGCTAGTGCACTCTCTTTTTCTCTCTTTAAAATAAAAAAAAGTTAAAACAAACAAACCAAAATCAACAAGCAAAAAAACCAAACTAAACTAAACATACAACTAGCATACAGCCCAGGGCTTATACAGGAGGACATTTATTCTGTAGAAATGTAATATTATGTTCACAGAAAAACATGTATACAAATGTTCATAGCACATTTATTCATCACAGCCCAAACTGGAAACATCCCAGTTGTCCTTCGCAAGAGAATGCTTGAACAAGCTCTGGTCCATCTATGCCATGAAATACTACACGGTGGTAAAAAGATATGAAGTATTTTAAAAAGCTACAACATGATTGAATCTTCAGAACATTATTCTGAGTAAAAAAGCCAACACCCACAGCTTAAATACTATTATTCCACATATATTACCTTTTGAAATGACAAAATTACAGAAATGAAGATGAGATTAGTGGTTGCCTGGGAGCACTAGACAGGGTGGGTAGAATGTAGTGGGTGGGAGAACAGTGGGTGTGGCTGTAAAAGGGCATATGTGGGGATGTCTGTAGTGATGGAGCTGTTCTGTATCTGGACTATATCAATGTCAGTATCCTGGCTGTGATATTTTACTATAGTTTTGCAATGTATGTCCATTTTGGAAAATTTCAGAAAGGGTATATGAGAAATCTTTGTATTATTTATTACAATTGCATGTGAATCTATAATTATCTGGAAATCAAACATTTAGTTAAAATTTTAAAAAGACACAAAGTAAAAATCAAAGGCAGGATAAAACTGTATAACATGTATAAGCTCTGATTTTACCAATAAAGGGAAAGATTAAGAGAAATATGCCTAAATATTTCAAATGGTTTCTTTTGAATCTATGGAAGTAGTTTTTTATATCCTTCTTTATAAATAAATGTACTTTATAAATTTTCTTAAATAAGCCTAGGCCATTAGAATGAGAAAACAAGAATGATGCTATGTACTGAGCATCAAATTTTGCCAGGCACTATTATAAGTACTTTATAAGCAGTATCAAGATTAAATGAGCTCATATTTGTAAAGGGCAAAGAATACAGTCTAGTACATAATAAGCACTATATAAGTACTTTCAAATAAAATAACGATAAATCATATTATTTGATTTTCCTAAATTCTATAAATAGGGAAAATTATTAGCATCATTTTATAACTAAGAAAAGGAAGGCATAAAGCTTAAATAAATTTTCTTAACTTATACTGCTAGTATGTGTTAGGATAAGGATTCAAATGTAGTCTGTAATCTTGAAGTCTGTGTTCTCTACCACAACAAATTTAATTGGTCCAAACTGCTCTCCAGTTCACTCCTGGTAGTTGTACATCTCACCTGATCATGTGATCTGCAGCTTTTTTGTTTGTTTGTATTAACTTATTCTCTAGCAGGAGGATGAGATTAAAGACATTTGCATTTTTTCTCACTAGTGGTAGGCACATATGATGGAACCAAGAAAAAGTTAATATGCCTAAGTCAGCCAAAAATTAATGTTCCTTTCTTCATAATCAAGCTACTACCTCTTGAAATTCATAGAATAGTGGAGATTCTAATGAATTTGTACTGCCCATCATAGTCAAGGCTGTAGTTTACAGCTTCATGTTGACACATGTGCCCTTGCTTTTGGAATTTTATCTCATATCTCATCACATTTCTCAATTTACAAAATTTGGTATGTCTAACAACTTTTCTATTCACCAGAATGAACTAATGGTCATCTATTATTTTTTTAAAGATTCCAAATAGTTAGTTATTAAATGTTATTAGCCTAACCATATTTTACTTACTACTCTTAATCGCTGTGGACAGATGACGTTGCACCCCTATTAGAACAAAGCCAATTAGAATGTATTTTACAACTTAGAAGAAATTAATGCTAGCATATTGAATTTTATTCCATTTTCTTTGAACACATCATAAAAAATCATCTTTATGACCATAACCAAAGATACTTTAACATTTCTGTGTGGCAATATCAAGACAAACTAATGAGAAGAGATGTAAAAACTTTAAAGTAAGTGTAGACCCACGATTTCACTCAATAGGAAATGATAATAGCAATAGGCTTATAATAGCAATAGAAATAATTCCTTATATTCGTGAAGGTACTACATACCTGACAGTCCAGCAGCATGCCAGCTGAATAACCGCAGGCTTTGATTACCAGACAGACAATGGTTCAAATCCCTATTACATCACTAAACAGCAGGGTAAAGCATAGACTTATTACTTAACATATCTTTTAAAGTTTATTTTCTGGGGAGGAGCCAAGATGGCAGAACAGCATAGAAGTTTTTTGTGTGTCTCACATCCATGAAATACAGCAAGACCAACACTAAACCATCCTGCAAACCTAGAAAACTGATTGGAGGATTAACACAACAATCTGCACAACCTGAACCACAGAATTCAGCAGGTGCACAGGGCAGAGAGGTGAACCTGGGGAGTGAGAAGCCACGGCAGGCAGGGAGGTGCTTTTGAGGGTGGAGAGAGGACTGAGACTGGGGTGGGGAGAGGGAGAATACGGGAAAAGCAGCCCTCCCCAAAAGCAGCTGGAGAGAAAGTGGAAAACTGGAAACAGCCTCAGGGACTAAACTAAAAAGGGAGAAAGGAGAAAGGAGAGGGTTTAAATTCCATTAAAACTGTAAACAAAGGGAGTGCAAAGTGTGCAACTCTGCAGCTCGATACCTGATGGTGCTCTGGTGGGAAGGGTGAATCCCCAGGAACAGAGTGGGGTCCAGGAGGTTCTCGGGCCACACGGGGAAAAGCAGTTCCACTGCTGGAAGGACATTCGGTAGAGACTTTTGAAGCCACCTGGTCCCAGAAGACCCCAGAGAATGGCCACATTCGCTGGTGCTGGAACAAGGTTGTTAAGGGTGAAGCCTGGTGCCAGGTGTGTGTTGTGATTTTCCATAATCCCTGGAACGCTGCTGCTACACTGTCTCACGAACTATTTCTGGGGCAGGCTGGCACCTGGCTGCAGTCTCAGGGCACCAGCAGCATCAGGGTCCAGCAAGAGTTCCTGGGTGCAGCCAATATTCAGCCATTGCTCATTCGGCCATTGTTTGGTGAGATCCTCCCACAGAGGGGTGGAACAGGTCAAAGCTGCAGTCCTTCAGAAGTTAAGGGGTCAGGGAAAACAGCCGCATCTGAGACAAAACTCGGGGGAGAGGTGCTGCCTGGGGCTTGGTCACGGATAGTGAAAAAACAGGGAATGGATGAAAGTTGAAGACAGAGGACGGGTGTGCGATTACTGATCGGGGAGAACAGAGATTCGATACTCGAGACTGGGTAGGTGGGTGATGCCATTTTCATTGCTCCCGTACATGCGCATACACACCTATGAGCGCCACCCCAGTAGGTTAGCAGCACCATATAGTGGGGAATGGAGCCATTACATTGAGCCACACCCAACTGGGCCAACTTCGCTCTTCAAGAACACAAATCTCACAGTCTACTTAATTTATGGACTATAAAGTGCTTCATAGTCTGACTTCTAGAGGAAAGCGAAGTAATTTCAGTCCTATTTCAATCTGTTAGCAGGTCCATCTATTCTATTTTCTTTCTTTTTTTCCTCTTTTTCATGTCTTTTCTTTTTCTTGAATACAGAAAGAAAAATTCATTTTTATTTTCAATTTTTATTAAAAATATTTTTCTTTAATTTTTTTACTATATTATTTACTTTTGTGTAAATTTTTTCAAATCCTATTTTACTCCCATCATTTTTAGTATACTACAGTGTATTATTCACTTTTTCAAATTTTCAAACGATTTCCTCCCCCCCTTTTTTCTCTTTTTTATTACTTTTCTTTTTCTTGTACAGAAAGAGAAAACATTCCTTTTTATTTTTAATTTTTATTAAAAATGTTTTTCTTTAATTTTTTTCTACTATATTCTTTACTTTTGTGCAATTTTTTTCAAATTCTACTTTACTCCCATCATTTCATTTTACTCTACTTCTGTGTATTCATTTTTTTCAAATTCTCAGATGATTTCCTTTCCCTGCCCTTTTTTTCTCTAATCTGTCAAACCAGTTTCAACACCCAGACCAAAACCCAACTAGGATCTAGCATTTTATTTGATTTTGTGTGTGTGTGTGTGTGTGTGTGTGTGTGTTTAATTTTTTAATTTTAATATTTTTTAATTTTAATTTGTTTTAATTTTATTTTTTCTACCTCATTAATTCCTTATCTCCCTTCAAAATGACAAAACGAAGGAATTCACCGCAAAAGAAAGAGCACGAAAAAAACGACAGCCAGGGATTTAACCAACAGAGATACAAGCAAGATGTGGGAACCAGAATTTAGAATCATGATAATAAGAATACTAGCTGGAGTCGAAAATAGATTAGAATCCCTTTCTGCAGAGATAAAAGAACTAAAAGACAGTCAGAATGAAATAAATGCTATAACTGAGCTGCAATCATGGATGGTTGCCGCGGCGGCAAGGATGGATGAGGCAGAACAGAGAATCAGTGATATAGAGGACAAATTTATAGAGAATAATGAAGCAGAAAAAAGAGGGAGATTAAGGCAACAGAGCACGATTTAAGAATTAGAGAAATCAGTGACTCATTAAAAAGGAACAACATCAGAATCATAGGGGTCCCAGAGGATGAAGAGAGAGAAAATGGGGGTAAAAGGATAGGTGAGCAACTCATAGCGGAAAACTTTCCTAACCTGGGGAAAGACACAGACATCAAAATCCAGGAAGCACAGAAGACTCCCATTAGACTCAACAAAAACCGACCATCAACAAGACATATCATAGTCAAATTCACAAAATAGTGAGGCAAGGAGAGAATCATGAAAGCAGCAAGGGAAAAAAGTCCTTAACTACGAGGGAAGAGAGATCAGGTTTGCAGGATACCTAGAAACCTGGCAGGCCAGAAAGGAGTGGCAGGATATATTCAATGTGCTGAATCAGTATCCAATGTGCTGAATCAGAAAAATATGCAGCCAAGAATTCTTCATCCAGCAAGGCTGTCATTCGAAATAGAAGGAGAGATTAAAAGTTTCCCAGACAAACAAAAATTAAAGGAGGTCATGACCACTAAACCAGCCCTGCAAGATATTTTAAGGGGGACTCTCTGAGGAGAGAAAAGATGAAAAAAAAAAAAAAAACAAAAGCAAAAAAGACTAGAAAGGACCCGAGAACACCACCAGAAACTCCAACTCTACAAGCATCATAATGGCAATAAATTCATATCATTCATTACTCACTCTAAATGTCAATGGGCTCAATGCTGCAATCAAAAGACATAGGATAACAGAATGGATAAGAAAACAAGATCCATCTATATGCTCTTTACAAGAGACCCACGTTACACCTAAAGACACCTTCAGATTGAAAATAAGGGGATGGAGAAACGTCTATCATGCTAATGGTCGACAAAACAAAACATGAGTAGCCATACGTATATCAGACAATCTAGACTTTAAAATAAAGACTGTATCAAGATACACAGAAGGGCATTATATTATAATCAAGGGGTCTATCCAAGAAGACCTTACAATTGTAAACATTTATGCACCAAATGTGGAAGCACCCAAATATATAAATCAACTAATCACACATATAAAGAAACTCATCGATAGTAATACCATAATAGTAGGAGACTTCAATACCTCACTCCCAGCAATGGACAGATCATGTAATCAAAAAATCAATAAGGAAACAATGGCTTTGAATGACACACTGGACCAGATGTTCTTAACAGATATATTCAGAACACTTCATCCTAAAGGAGCAGAATATACATTCTTCTCCAGTGCACATGGAACATTCTCCAGAATAGACCATATAGTGGGACACAAATCAGTCATCAACAGGTACAAAAAGATCGAGATCATACTGTGCATATTTTCAGATCAAATACTATGAAACTTGAAATCAACCACAAGAAAAAATTTGGAAATGTAACAAATACTTGGAGACTAAAGAACATCCTACTAAAGAATGAATGGGCTAATCAGGAAGTTAAAGAGGAAATTAAAAAGTATATGGAAGGCAATGAAAATGGTACCACCACAACCCAAAACCTCTGGGATACAGCAAAGGAGGTCATAACAGGAAAGTATATAGCAATCCAGGCCTTCCTAGAGAAGGAAGAAAGGCCTCAGATACACAACTTAACCTTACGCCTTAAGGAGCTGGAAAAAGAACAGCAAATAAAAGCCCAAACCGGCAGAAGACAGGAAATAATAAAGATCAGAGCAGAAATTAATGTTATTGAAACCAAAAACAACAGAACAGCTCAATGAAACCAGAAGTTGGTTCTTTGAAAGAATTACCAAAATTGATAAACCACTAGCAAGGTTGATCAGAAAGAAAAAGGAAAATACCCAAGTAAAATTAAGAATGAAAGAGGAGAGATCACAACCAACACAGCAGAAATACAAACAATAATAAGACAATACAATGGGCAAGTATATGCCAATAAAATGGGCCATCTGGATGAAATGGACAAATTCCTAGAAACATATACACTACCAAAAATGAAACAGGGAGAAATAGAAAATGTGAACAGACCCATAACCAGTAAAGAATTGAATTAGTAATCAAAAATCTCCCAAAAAACCAGAGTCCAGGACCAGATGGCTTTCCAGGGGAATTCTAGCAAACATTTAAGGAAGAGTTCACACCTATTCTCTTGAAACTGTTCCACAAAACAGAAATCGAAAAGTTCCAAACTCTTTCTATGAATCCAGCATTACCTTGATTCCAAAACCAAACAAAGACCCCACTAAAAAGGAGAACTATACACCAATTTCCCTGATGAACATGGAGGCAAAAATCGTCAAGAAAATATTAGCCAACCGGATCCAACAATACTTTAAAAAAATTATTCACCACGACCAAGTGGGATTTGTACCTTGGATGCAGGGCTGGTTCAATATCTGCAAAAATAATCAATGTGACTCATCACACCAATAAAAGCAAGGGCAAGAACCCCATGATCCTCTCAATAGATGCAGAGAAAGCATTTGACAAAATACAGCATCATTTCTTGATAAAAACCCTCAATAAAGTAGGGATAGAAGGAGCATACCTCGAGATCATAAAGCCATACATGAATGACCCAACACTAATATCATCCTCAATGGGGAAAAACTGAGCACTTTCCCCCTAAGGTCAAGAACAAGACAGGGATGTCTACCCTCGCCACTGTTATTCAACATAGTATTGGAAGTCTAAGCCTCTGCAATCAGACAACACAAAGAAATAAAAGGAATCCAAATCAGCCGGGAGGAGGTCAAACATTCACTATTCACAGATGACATGATACTCTATATTGAAAACCGAAAAGACTCCACCAAAAAACTGCTGGAACTGATCCATGAATTCAGCAAAGTTGCAGGATATAAAATCAATGCACAGAAATTGGTTGCATTCCTATACACCAACAATGAAGTGACCGAAAGAGAAATCAAGGAATATATCCCATTTACAGTTACACCCAAAACCATAAAATACCTAGGAATAAATCTCACCAAAAAGGTGAAAAATCTATACATTGAAAACTATAGAAAGCTTATGAAAGACATTGAAGAAGACACAAGAAAAATGGAAAAAGATTCCATGCTCCTGGATAGGAAGAACAAATATTGTTAAAATTGCTTTTACCCAAAGCAATCTACATATTCAATGCAATCGCTATCAAAATAACACCAGAATTCTTCACAGAGCTAGAACAAACAATCCTAAAATTTGTATGAAACTAGAAAAGACCCCAAGTAGCCAAATCAATCTTGAAAAAGAAAACTGAAGCTGGAGGCATCACAACCCCAGACTTCAAGCTATACTACAAAGCTGTAATCAGTATGGTACTGGCACAAAAACAGACAGATCAATGGAACAGAACAGAGAACCCAGAAATGGACCCACAAATGTATGGCCAACTAATCTTTGACAAAGCAGGAAAGAATATCCTATGGAATAAAGACAGTCTCTTCAGCAAGTGGTGCTGGATAAACTGGACAGCGACATGCAGCAGAATGAACCTGGACCACTTTCTTACACCATATACAAAAATAAACTCAAAATGGATGAAAGACCTCAATGTAAGACAGGAAGCCATCAAAATCCTCGAGGAAAAAGCAGGCAAAAACCGCTTTGATCTTGGCTGCAGCAAGTTCTTTTTCAACAAGTCTTTGGAGGCAAGGGAAACAAAAGCAAAAATGAACTACTGGGACCTTATCAAAACAAAAATCTTCTTCACAGCAAAGGAAACAATCAGCAAAACTAAAAGGTAACTGACAGAATGGGAGAAGATATTTGCAAATGACATATCAGATGAAGGGTTAGCATACAAAATCTATAAAGAACTTCTCAAACTCAACACCCAAAAAACAGATAATCCAGTGAAGAAATGGGCAAAAGACATACATAGACACTTCTCCAAAGAAGACATCCAGATGGCCAATTGACACGTGAAAAAATGCTCTACATCACTCATCATCAGGGAAATACGAATTAAAACCACAATGAGATACCACCTCACTCCTGTCAGAATGGCTAAAATGAACAACTCAGGCAACAACAGATATTGGCAAGGATGTGGAGAAAGAGAATCTCTTTTGTATTGTTGGTGGGAATGCAAACTGGTACAGCCACTCTGGAAAACAGTATGGAGGTTCCTCAAAAAACTAAAAATAGAACTACCCTATGACCCAGCAATTGCACTACTAGGCATTTATCCAAGGGATACAGGTGTGCTGTTTGAAAGGGACACATGCACCCCCATGTTTATAGCAGCATTATCACCAATAGCCAAAGTATGTAAAGAGCGCAAATATCCATCAATGGATGAATGGATAAAGAAGTTGTATATATATACAATGGAGTATTACTTGGCAATCAAAAAGAATGAAATCTTGCCATTTGCAACTATGCGGATAGAACTGGAGGGTATTATGCTAAGTGAAATTAGTCAGTCAGAGAAATACAAAAATCATATGAATTCACTCATGTGAGGACTTTAAGAGACAAAACAGAAGAATATAAGGGAAGGGAAACAAAAATAATACAAAAAATAGGGAGGGGGACAAAACAGAAGAGACTCATAAATATGGAGAACAAACTGAGAGTTACTGGAGGGGTTGTAGGAGGGGGATGGGCTAAATGGGTAAGGATCACTAAGGAATCTACTGAAATCATTGTTGCACTATATACTAATTTTGATGTAAATTAAAAAAAATTAAAAGTTAAAAATTAAACTTATTTTCTGTCATAAGTATTTTATAACAGCTTCATTGAGATATAATTGACATAAAATAAATGGAACATATTTAAAATGTACAATTTTATATATGTTTTGGAATACATACGCACAAGTTAATGAATATATCCATACCTCCCCTAAATTTGCTTATGCCTTTTTTACCACATCCTTCTGACTTTTCGTTTTTGGCTTCTTCCCCATTCCAAGACACTGATTTTCTTCCTGTTATCATTGATTACTTCGCACTTTCCAGAGTTTTATATAAATTAAATAATTACAGTGTGTATTATTTTTTTGTTGAGGTTTTTCTTCACTAAACACAATTAATTTGGAGATGTAACCATGTTGTTTTAAATATCAATAGATCATTATTTTTATGGATGAGTAATATTCCATTATGTGGATTTCTCACTATTTGTTAATTTATTCATGTGTTAGTGGACACATGAATTACGTGCATATTTGGCTATCACAGATAAAGCTGAAATGTGTATTTATGTACACTTCCACTTTTTTATAGGTATACCTAAAGTGGAATGGCTGTGTTATATGATAGGTGCATATTTAAGCTTTTAAGAAATTTCTAGTTTTCATAGTTTTTATGGGATGCCACATCCTCACCAGTACTGTGTACATCCAATTGTTCTACATCCTTGTTAATGCGTGGAATGGTTAGTTTAAAAATTTTAGACAATCGGGGTGTCTGGGTGGCTCGGTCGGTTAAGCATCTGACTTCAGCTCAGGTCATGATCTCACAGTTCATGAGTTCGAGCCCTGCCTCAGGCTCTGTGCTGACAGCTCAGAGTCTGGAGCTGCTTCAGATTCTGTGTGTGTCTCTCTCTCTGCCCCTCCCTGTTCATGCTCTGCCTCTCTCTCTCTCTCTCAAAAATAAATAATAAATCATTAAAAAAATTAAAAAAATAAAAATTTTAGACAATCCAATAGATGTGTAGTGCCATCTCATTGTATTTTTTCCAATTTTTTTTATTGTGGTAAAATATGTAAATAAAAAATTTATCATCTTAACCATCTTTATGTGCACAGTTCAATGATATCATATATATATATATATATATATATATATATATATATATTCATAATGCGTTATCATCAAGAGACTTTTCCTCTTGTAAAACTGCAATTCTGTACACATTAAATAATAACTCCCTCTTTCCCGGCAACTACCATTCTACTTCCTGCCTCTATGAATTTGACAACTCTACATATCTCATGTAGCTGGAATCATACAATATTTGTCCTTTTTGTGACCGGCTTATTTCACTTAGCATAAAGTCCTCAACTTTAGTTCATGTTGTGGTATATGCCAGAGTTTCTTTCCTTTCTTAAAAGCTGAATAATATTCTATTGTACGCACACATTTTGTTTTTCCATTTACCTGTCAATGGACAGTGGAGTTGCTCCTATATTTTAGTGTGGGGATAATGCTGCTGTGAACGTGGGTGTACAAATATTTCTTTAAGATCCTGCTTTCGATTCTTCTGAGTATCTTCCCAGAAGTGGAGTTGCTGGATCACATGGTAATCCTATTTTTAAATTTTTGGGTAATTATACTCTTTCCCAGAGTGGCTGCACCACTTTACATTCCCATTAAGAGTGCACAAGTGTGCCAATTTCTCTACATCCTTGCCAACATTTATTATTTTTTTTTGTTTGGTGTTTTTTTTTTTTATAGTAGCCATCCTAATCCAGTATCCTAGCCTACTACCAGTATGAGGTAGTATGTCACTGTAGTTTGGATTTATATTTCCCTAATGATTAGTAACGCTGAGCATCTTTTCATATGCTTATTCGCCATTTGTATATCTTATTTGGGGAAATGTCTATTCAAGTCTTTTGTTCATTTTAGAATTGTGTTGTTTGGGGTTTTTTTTTTTTTTTTTTTTTTTTTTTTTTGCATTTCCATAAAGACTAGATGATGATGGATATCTTTCCATGCATTTATTTGCTTTTCATACATCTTTGAGGAAGTGTTTAACACATTTTGGCCCATTTTAATTGGGTCACTTGGTTTTTTAATTACTGAGTTTTGGAGGTACTTTATATATTCTGAATACCAATCCTCTATCAGATAAGTGATTTTCAAATGCCTTCTCCCAGACTTGGTTGATTTTATCATTTTCTTAAGAGAATCTTTTTAGGAGCAGAAGTTCTCAATTAGTGAATTTTATTGTGTGTAACTAACATCTTAATAAACAAAAGAAAGGGGAGTAAGTCGATTTAAAGGATGTGAAGAAACAAAATATTGTGAAAATAATTACCTTTGACACTTGTTCTATTCTAAATTCTGTTCCCATGTCCTTATTAAAATACTTGATCTTCCCCCTTCTTCCTGATGTCACCCATGCAGTCTAACCCACACTCTCCTTCTTGTTAAGGATGGGATTTCTCTCTCTTATTATTCTTAACAGGCTCTGGAAAGTTTCTTCCTTAATCTCAGTCCATGGCTATGTCTCTGCAACCAAGTTATCATATTGGTGGTTACCTTTCTATCTCTACATGCAACTAATTTATCTTGCCTCTTGAAAACTTACTGATTCCTGGAACTTTCTGATGTTGCTGACTCCAGACCTAGGTACATTTTGGATTTCCCTTCCCTTCCCTTCCCTTCCCTTCCCTTCCCTTCCCTTCCCTTCCCTTCCCTTCCCTTCCCTTCCCTTCCCTTTTCCCTTCCCTTCCCTTCCCTTCCCTTCCCTTCCCTTCCCTTCCCTTCCCTTTTCCCTTCCCTTCCCTTCCCTTCCCTTCCCTTCCCTTCCCTTCCCTTTTCCCTTCCCTTCCCTTCCCTTTTCCCTTCCCTTCCCTTCCCTTCCCTTCCCTTCCCTTCCCTTCCCTTCCCTTCCCTTCCCTTCCCTTCTTTCCTTCCTTCCCTTCCCTTCTTTCCTTCCTTCCTTCCTTCCTTCCTTTTCCTTGCTCTCTTTCTTCTGTCTACTCTTCTTTTTTTCAGTAACTATCCAAGTATCTATTGTGGGTAAGGAATTGTGATAAGCACTAATAATATAAGAACAAAGTGTCTGTAATCCCTGCCTTTAATAGAGAGAGGTGAGAGACCAAAAACAACTGTGTCACAGGGGAATTACAGTTTGCTAAGGTAGTACATAGCAAAAGCACATTACAAACCTCAGGATGTCCTGGAAAATTATCCTGGAGATAACCATAGTTTATTACCTGCCATAGCAATTAGGCTTTTAGACACAATTTCCATCACTACGTGAAGCCACATGTGTCCTTAAGGCCACTCCTCCCCTAGGGATGGATCACTTAACATTTTCTAGTCCATAAACTCTACAAATCCAGCCTGTCCCACAGATTTCTGAAGCACGAACTGCCTACAAGTTCCCCCATAGGGCAAGGACTTTTTGGGCCAGCATTTCTTACTAACACTTGACTTTATACAGCACATAGTTCCCAAAATAGAGGCCTTAAATTAATTCCACTGGTTTTACTGTCCTAATTCAATTTTAATTCAGTACAAAAAAATAGCTAGAGGTGAGAGAACACATTTAATTAAATATTGTATGCAGCCGATGAATGTATACAAAAGCATCACCCACAGGGTATAGATTTTTATAATGAGCTTCTTTTTTTGACTTTCTTGGACTTCCAGCCCCTTTTTGAACTTCTGCTCTGAGAGGCCAGATTGCTCTTCTCTGTACATTTGATTTTACAATAGGCTTTCTTAGAAGAGCTGAGTTGGTCCCACTTGCTGTTAGCACAGCAGGGTCCATCCTCAGGATGCTTCAAATCTCACAGTCATCCTGAACTGCCACAACAATCCTTGACTATCTTAATGAGACTCAGCACCCCAGCCCTGATGTCAAAGTGAAGCTTTTTCTAAAGTGTTCAAGCAGTTTCTAGTGGAGATCTTATTTTGTGCCATATTGTCAGTAAAAAGACAAATATTTCCCATACCCTAAGCAATGACCTTGAATTTCCTAAGAGGATTAATAAAATGCAGGAAACTTGGCTTTGTTTTCATTGACTACCAGGGACAAATTAAGGATTGCAAGAAAGATCATTTCTTTTTTTTAAAAAAATGTTTTGATGTTTACTTGAGAGAGAGAGAGAGCACACAAGCGGGGGTGGGGGGGGTGCAGAGAGAGACAGAGGGAGACACAGAATCCTAAGCAGTCTCCAGGCACTGTGCTGCCAGCACAGAGCCCCACATGGGGCTCGAATTCACGAACATGAGTCACGACCTGAATTGAAGTGGGACACTTAACCAACTGAGCCCCAGGCACCCCAAGAAAGATGATTTCATGATGTCATTTATTTCTTTAGGAAAGAAATATTCTCTTTATTCCTTCCTCCATGAATGCATTTTAATGTACTTACTCTGTGGTCATAAATGCTGAAATTTCTTTACATATACACTATTGTCCTAGTACAGGCGACTTAATTTAAGGGAAATTAAAGATAGTTTCTTTTTCATCATTTTCTTCCATCTGTGCCATTATCCGATATATGCATTTGTGGCTTATCGAGGTGCTGTATGCTCTGCTACATTGTTTGACAGTTTATCCTAACCCTGACTCGTTGCAGGAAGGTAGACCTGGCTGTCATCTTTACTGAGATGTGCTTACATTATAACTTAGACGTTACTACAGTGCTCAAGCAGTTCACTTTCCAAACTGTGTTTCAAAGTATAAGGGACAATACATTCAACGTGGAGAAACTTTGCTGGGGACTGTTGGGGCTGTCCTACAGAATGAGGCTTCTTGGAACTGGTCAAAGGGAGATTGGTAGAGAGTCATTTAAACTTGAGTCTCTTTTTTCTGGTGGGTTTTGGACAAAGTTTTCTGAAACTCCCCATGTATGCAAGTTCCCAAAGGAAGGACAGTTCCAGATGGAATATTTGCTATGTATGAATTTTTTTTCTGAATCACAATAGACAAATAGAATTTTTTCTGAATCACAAATAGGCCAGATAGCCTTCTGTTGCTCTCTTTGTGAATAACGATCTTTATTTCCTATTTTTTTCAAATGACATACTTAATTCATAATTCTAGCCAACTTCAGCTGAAAAGAAAGGAGTTTATTAAAATACTTTGAGTGACACACACCCACAAAAATTCAGGGAGCAAGGAGGGGAGACAATGAGGTCAGGGAATGGAGCAGTAGCTAAGCTTTGGTTTCGAACCCTTCCTGGAGCTTCCTGAACCCAGAGGACAGGGAGAGACTGACGAAAGAGGCTGGCCACTCCAGGCTGGCAGGTGGCAGTTTTAATAAGCAAACAGGACTAACATATGAGGCTTCTCTTGGGAGGCAGCAAGACAAATGGATCCCTACACCTGTCTACCAGATCTAAAAGTTTACAGAGGCCTTCACTAGGTTCAGTCAGGTCTACTGTGCAGGTGTTCTCAGCACCATATCACTATCTCAAGGCTGTGCTCTTGGGGCAGCAGAATCCACATGCCAAGGACAAAGGAGGGGTTAAGGAGCCTCCAAGTACCTGGGTCCAGCTGACAGGTCAATGGGCAGGCACTCCATTTTTTAAAAATTTTTGTATTTTTTTTAATGTTTATTTATTTATTTATTTATTTATTTATTTAAAAAAATTTTTTTTAACATTCGTTTATTTTTGAGACAGAGAGAGAGCATGAACAGGGGAGGGTCAGAAAAAGAGGGAGACACAGAATCTGAAACAGGCTCCAGGCTCTGAGCTGTCAGCACAGAGCCCAACGCGGGGCTCGAACCCACAGACGGTGCGATCATGACCTGAGCCGAAGTTGGACGCTCAACCGACTGAGCCACCCAGGCGCCCCAATGTTTATTTATTTTTGACAGAGAGAGAGGTGGGCAGGAAGGGACAGAGAAAGAGGGAGATAGAGCATCTGAAGAAGGCACTGTGCTGAGGGCGGAGAGCCCCACATGGGGCTCAAACTCACAAACCATGGGACCATGACCTGAGCTGAAGTCAGATATTTAACCGACTGACTCACCCACAGCCCCCCATTCACTTCTTTTTGATGACATCTCCAACACTAAGAAACACAAAGCCATGCCACTAATAGAGTGACTAGAATTCATTATGAGATCTCACTACTAGATCACCACTGATCTCGCTGTGGCAACACGGGATGGTAGACCATGCTGCTGTCATCAGGAATAATCTCTAGCTCTCCCTACATCTTTTTTCATTGGCAGTCTCAGGCAGAAGCATCTGGTTACTCAGGCTTAGGCCATAGACTCTTGCCCTCCCATCCAGGGAGTGGAATGCAGGAATATCTGCCCTTCCGGCAACTTCCGCAGTGGGAAGAAGCCTTTGATTCCACCTCTTAGGGGACTTAGCCTGAAGATAAATAGGTTTAGCTACAAGATGCCTGACAAAACAAGCCAAAGAGTGAGAGAGAAACAAACAAGTGACAACTCTCTGCCAACATTTCGTTGTTGTTGTTTTTAATCACGTTTTATTTTCGTAACAGTGGGTACCATTTTTTTGTAATGTTTATCCATTTATTTTGAGAGAAAAGAAACAGCATGAGCACAGGAGCAGGGGAGGGGCAGAGAGACAGGGAGAGAGAGAAACCCAAGCAGGCTCCATGCTCAGTGCAGAGACTACCACCGAGCTCCATCCCAGGACCGTGAGATCACGACCTGAGCTGGTATCAAGAGTCAGACGCTCAATCACTGAGCACCCAGGCGCCCCCTAATTTTTAAGAACAGTTCAAGAATTGCCAGGACCACACAGCTCCTAAATGCCAGAACTGAAATTTTACCCCACTTTGGCCCAGTTCCAAAGTCTAAGCTTTTCACCTTAGGCCACTAACTCTTTGCACTTCATTCTTTGCCTCTTTAGATCTTAGAATGGAATCAGTCACTCATTCAACAAGAATTCAGTTCCTGAGTGCTGCTCATAGGTTAGAACTAATGCCAGGTATTGGGGATAAAAATAAGGGTTGAATATAGTCCCAGTACTTTAGGATCCCTGAAATCTGGAGCCAATACAGCAGTGGGGTGATTTCGATACACAGATGCTAACAGGAGAGAGAACCTCTCATCAAAGTAACCCTCCTGGCTTTCCACCCGGAGGAGTCAGTGTGGCTTACCTGATTGGCAGGTCTGTGAGAAAGAAGTCCGTTGGGCTTTCCAGCTCAGCTTCCTATTTTCCAAGAGCATGTGTGCTGCCCAACCCTGCACCGTGTAGTAAGTATGGCATGGAGGGCAGGCTGTCCCTCGGGGAGGGGGTGGGGCTGCTGCTACAGTACCCAGCACCTCCTGCTGGGGATGCGGAAAGTTCAATGCTGGGTTGGAGGCAGATGTAGATCCAGATTTGTCTTTTAGCTTTAACCATTATCAAGTTGACATTTTGATATCTGTCCGGCTGACTCCAGTGACTATCTCTCAGTTAGTTTCAAGCTCTGTAGGAGAATAAAGAAGTTAAAACATCACTTATCTAATCTAAACCCTACTAAAAGTGACAGGAGTTAGGAGGCTATTTGAGTCTCTCTCTTTTTTCCCTTCCCCTTTGTCTTCCTGCTAATCTCTCTTCCAGGACCTTCCTCCATGACATATTCCCCTTCCCCTCTTCCCTTCCCTGCCCAGCATCTAGCCCTCTCTCTCTGCAGTCTGTCTCTGTCATGCTTTGCTTCTCCCTCTCTCTCCTCAATCTCTCCTCCCAGCCCAGTCTTTTCCCCCTTTTCCCTGTTTTTCTTTATTTCTCTTTTTGCTATAACCCCTCCATGCTCACCCCAACCCTCTCCCTGTCTTTTTTTTTTCCACAAATGTAGCCTTGGTGTTTTTTTTTTTTATTTTTTTAACGTTTATTTATTTTTGAGACAGAGAGAGACAGAGCATGAATGGGGGAGGGTCAGAGAGAGAGAGAGGGAGACACAGAATCTGAAACAGGATCCAGGCTCTGAGCTGTCAGCACAGAGCCCGACGCGGGGCTCGAACTCACGGACTGCGAGATCATGACCTGAGCTGAAGTCGGCCGCCTAACTGACTGAGCCACCCAGGCGCCCCAGCCTTAGTGCTTTGATGAGATTTATATGCTGGGTATCACAGTCTCACTGCAGGGAATAATTGCTGGAATAATTAAACAGGAGAAAGATGCTACGGAGAGTGTAGTGGTCTGAGAGAGGACAGTGTCTTTTGGTGGAGACCATGGCCTTGTATTGTTACTGCTGGTGAAACCAGTGGTCAAAGTGACCATCTCAAGGTAATTTTCCTGTTCAGCCCTGACCTCCCTCAGTGTCCTGCTTTCATTTTTTTTAAACATTTATTCATTTTTGAGAGACAGAGAAAGACAGAGTGTGAACAGGGGAGGGGCAGAGAGAGAGAGGGAGACACAGAATTCAAAGCAGGCTCCAGGCTCTGAGCTGTCAACACAGAGCCCAACGTGGGGCTTGAACTCACAAACCACGAGGTCATGACCCGAGCTGAAGTCTGTCCTGCTTTTAAAAGGGACAAGAGATAGACAATGAGTAGAGGGCAAGAAGAGGTATAGGGATACAGATACTCAGGGTTGCAAAAAACTTGTAGTTTTTTAAAAGGCACTTAGTTCCCACATGTGGATACACTATAAGACGTGCAGTCCTGAGGTAGGAATTTTAAGGGATGGGAGCTAGCCTAGAAATTTAGCTCTTACTTTTTCTCATGCTAGACAGTCCCTTATTCAGTCCAATACTTATATTGTCTGATGGGAATTTTTAGGAATTAGAAAAAAACCTTCTGTTGTTTATTATTATTATTATTATTATTATTATTATTATTATGTATTTTTATTTGGGTCTTTACATGTCTAGTATCCAAACCTTACTTTTTGTCAGAATTGGTTGTTTATATTATTTCTTAAGATGTATTAATCTTTCAGTTTGAGATAACATTGGATTAGATCTTTACCCTCTCTTCTGATCATTTCTGATAGAGGTAGTAGCATGTCACGTTAATCTCTTCTAAGAAAATCACTATTGCTAAAATAGAGCTAATCTAGAGCTAATCTAGAAATTCATATGATGTAGCCCTAATTATTAACTGTATATACTTTGTCCAGGTTGCAGCCTTCTTATTTTTAGAATTGAAAACTTCAGAGAGGAGCAGAGCGTTTATTTATTACAAAGGTCTTTGGAATGCCATCCTAAACTCATTTATATTAACTGAAGCTATCATTTCCTAATGTGGGAGGGAGATAAACAACAAAGGTTAGAGATGCTTCCTCTCAGAGGGAGTCGAGAAAGACGCCATTCACGTGAATGTGTTTGCCATCAATTCTTTGAAAATGTGAACTATGCTTTCAAATTATTTAAGGGCTGTCATGTGGAAGATGCAATTTGGATGGCCTAATTGACCCCAGAAGGCAGGACTGGGGCCAATAAAGGAATATGACAGAGCTATTTTAATTCAAGATAAAGCAGAGATTTCTAGAGTCAAAGCTCCCCAAATATGAGAGAGACTGCATGAGGGACTGGGAATAATATTTATAGAGCACTTGCCATGTACCAAGTACATACTAAGCACTTTACTAAATGCTTTAGCTCTTTGGGTGCTTTGGTGAGTTGAATGATGGAACCCTGAAAAACAAGCCCATGTCTTAATCCCCTGAACCTATGAATGGTTTCTTTTTTAAAAATTCTCTTTTAAAGATCTTGAGATGAAAAGATCACCCTGATTTTCAGAGTGGTCCTTAAATCAAATGACATGTGTCCTTGTGGGAGACACAGATCAGAGAAGTTTATGTAATGATAGAGGCAGAGATTGAAGTAATGTGACCACAAGACAAGGAAGCCGAGGAATGCTGACAGGCACCAGAAGCTGGAAGGGTCAAGATAGGACATTGTTTTAGAGTCTCCAGAGGAGGGTAGGCCTACTGCCTCCTTGATTTCAGACTTCTGGCCTCCAGAGCTGTGAGAGTTTACATGTCTGTTATTCCAAGCCACTATATTTGCAGTAATTTGTAATGGCAGCCACAGGAAACTCTTGCAGGTACTAAAACATGCATCAGACCCATTTTATAGCTAAGGCATGGAGGAACACAGAGATGAGTAAAGTGTTGAAGGTCATGGTCGTGCAGCTATAGTGGCAGAGTCAGGCAGTCTGGCTCAGAACCCAGATTCATGGACATACTAGCATATTACTCTTTTGGTAAGGAGTTCCCTGTCTCTCTGACTATTCAAATGGAGACTAGAGCATTAAATAAGCAGGAGCAACTAGATTAGGATTTCCAAATACCAATCCACTCTGTCAGAGTTTAAAAACAAAATTCAGATTCTGAAGTTCCATTGTAAACATCTACAATTTAGTAAATCGGGAGTGTTGCCCAGGAACCTGTATTTGTTTTTAATAGACCTCTTTCCAGTTAATTCTCACTGAATATTCATGTTTGGAAACTAAGTGCCTTTTGCAGCTTTTTGCAAGACTTAGTATCTGTGTTCCTGTACCTTCCTTGCCCTCTATTCATTGCATGTCTCCTCTCCCAAAAGCGGGAGACTGAGGGAGGTGAGGGCTGAAAGGGAAAACTAGTGTAATTTTCTTCCATTTTTCTTGTATCATCCATGTGGCTTAGGATTGCAGAGTTGTTCTTTGACTTTATGTTTCTTTATGAGCCAATATAAAGATCTAAATTACTAGCTGAATAAGTTCACTGTTTTACTACTGCTTTGATGTTTTACAACAAAAGAAAAGAAAATGAGACCTGTCCCAAAAGTAAGGATTGAGAAGGGAGAAGGTGCTTTATGGGTCCTTAGATATCAGAAGCCTAATCATCACAGATGGAAATTCCCTGTAAACAAGAGTCTGGAAATGAAAGTAGCCAAGGCACTAGGATGTAACTGCTCTGGTGTCTTGAGAGCTTTCCAGAACACATCAGAAAGTGTTTTGTTTCTGTTTTTGAGAGCTGTTGTTTCATGTATGTGTAGACTGCTACTGAATTAAACTCCTGGAAGGCAATGGTTGCACATTTTAATTGGCAGGACTATGATCCTGAAAGTAAAGGAATAACAGGCAGAAAGATGGTGACTTTTCTCCTAAAAACAGAAAGGAAGGACCAAATTGAAAGGGGCAATTTGTATTTATCTTCTAGCCACACTCTGCTAGATCACAGCCTCAGAGACCTCATCCAACTTGACCAAAGTTGCACAGCTCCTGGGCTTTGGAGCTGGGATTTGAATCTCTTTCAAAGAGATACTTTGAACTACTACTGGACCAGTGGTTCAAGTGGTGGAGGATGTGTCACAATCTGAGGAGGGCTTGTTAAAACAGATGACTGGGCACCACCCCCAGAGCTTCTGATTCAGTAGGTCTGGTATGGGACTCAGGGATGTGCATTATCTAACAAGTTCCTGGGTGATTGGAGAGCCACTGTGTAACTATACCATTTGGAGAGGATTTGAGAATTGCAGCTAAGTGTTCTGCTGCTAGAAAGGTTCCCCAAACAACTTAGACCATAAGTTACAAACTGATGATACTGGACCTGTTCGTTTCACATGATTACTTAAATTATTTAGTGGTCAATATTATAAATCCAGAGATTTCAGATAAAAATCTTTTTCTGGGAAAGATCAGAAGACCTGGCTTGGCAGAAGTCAACTGAAGCTTAGTATTAGCATCCTAGGTTAGCATGTGAGGCTTCCTGCCATTTCAAGTATTTACTTTACCTGCCTTGCCCTATTCTAAATAATAACAGAATAGGTGGCATTCACTGGGTTATTAAGCTCAATTATTAAGCAAGGTTCGCTACTTGTCAGTGTCCAAGTGCTTTACCTGTATTAACTATTCAGCCCACACAACCCTCTAGGAGGAGTGTTTTACTCAGAGAAAGTTAAGACTTATTTAGAAGTAAACTATCATGGCTCACACAATATAAATTAATTTCCACAGCTCATGCTTATAAGCTATACTACCTTGCAAATGATCACAACACTAGCTGGGCACTGTCGGCAAGCACTTTGTGTATAGTAATTCATTTAACTTTTATAACAACCCTCTGTGGCAGTAAAATACTTCCCTTTTATAGAAATGGAAATAAACTAAGGTAGAAAGAACTTAAACAACTTGACCAAGTGCATATAGATGGTATTAGCAAAAGGTACTTGAATCCAGGCTACCTGACTCCAGAGTCCATACTCTTTTGTTCTGCTATAGGCATTTTGATTTGTGACTCTCATCTAGGCCAATGCCTCCTTTATACAGATGGGGAAATTGAGACATCAAATGACTTCCTCAAAATTGCAGGATGAATCAGCAGTACAGGTCATATGAGTACTTTCGAGTACCAACAAGTATTCCAGCAATGACCCCCACTGGGAGTATTGGTTCATTGTCATTTTAATACAAATGGCAAAGAGGTTAAATAAATGTTAATAAGATTCTATTCATCACTTTTATCCGGAGGTGATCTCAGATGGCCACCTCAATTGTTCTCAACCTGGCTGCACATTGGAAGGTCTCACTGAGTATTTTTTAAAAACATGATGCTCAGACCCCACTGGAGGCCAATTAAATCAGAACCAGAGGGATCGTCTGTGACTTTATTATTATTATTATTATTATTATTATTATTATTATTATCATTATTTTGTATTCCTGTGATTCTAATGTGCAGCCAGAATGGAGACAGGCTGGATTACACTGTCAGGATATACAGATTGGATGCAATGGCTGTTACTTAGACATTGATGCTATCTTCTTCTGGAGGTTGTATGAGTTTCTGTAAAGACATCTGGTTCCATGTCTGAAGCCAACTGCATCCCTATAACCAAATGCAATAATTGCTTGTTACTGATGTGTGTCCGTGAATAATTGAAGAGTCTTACTTTGCTCCTGTTCCCGTTAACTTCTGTGACTAAAGGGACCTGGGCTCCTCCTGTAAGAAGTAAACAGACTTAATCTGTTGAATGGTGCTGGCTTTTCTTTTTATTAATTTCCATATTTATTACTCTTGCCCCTTGTCCCATTTAATCTGACGTTCTTTCTGCTGCTTACATGTGACTAACTTGTACAGCAACACTGTAGAAAGTGTCATTTGAAAAACTCTCTATTCCCCAGGCCAGCTCTGTTCCTCATGACAGCTATGTGATTGGTCATTCTCAGTTCAATGGGGGCAAAGATTAGGAAATTTCAAAAACACAAATTCAGCTACACTAGTAATTTCAAATTCTATTGTAAGTCCTATTCAACCTTACAGAGGTAAATATAATGAGAATTATCCAAGCAGTGCTTTGGCATCAAAACATTAATTTGAATAAGCATTTATAGAGCACTTTCTTCCTCCTCTGTAATATTCACCATACTTTATTTGTCATAGCTATCCTTTTAGGGACTGTCTTTTAAGGACAGAATTTAGGCCCTATAAGTACAGAAGCCATGTCTGTCTTCTTCATCATTCTGTCCCCAAGTGCTAGCACATTGTAGGCCCTGAAGAAATACTTTCTAACTTTATAAAGAATTAAGTGAATGAATATCTGAGCTAGGCATTAAAGACAAAGAAAATTAAGACATGACTCCTGTCATTGCAACGCTTATAAGATTAGGAAGGAAACAGAAATGTTCAAGAATTACAATTCAGTGTGGTGAGGGCTATAATAAAGGTAGGTATAAAGAAGGAAAGGACTCCGGTTTGCTAGCAAGCTATAGATCACTTCTACCCCCAGGGTAGGAATAGCCATAAAAGTTAAAATTCCTAGAATACGCTTTGTTTTATAGATTGGAATCTGGGACAGTATAAACAATGTAAATAATTTGTAAATAATAATTTCAATTCTGAAATAATATTAAATTTTTAAAAATAATCCCTAAAATTAAAAGAAACAAACAAACAATGAACCTGTGGGTCAAGTTGATGGCATAGCAATACAGAGGGAGGATTAAAAATAATTTTAAAACACAGCTATTTGTATGCACATACTTAGTTGAATATACTAGGAATGGTACAGAGGCTCCTACCTCTTTACTCTCTGGGGTGTATTATTGCAGAATTGGTCCCCAGTTTGCTCATGCTTGCCTGTATCCATGCTCTTGGTCAGTCCCATACTGACTCTGGACTTGGTATGTGACTTCCTGTGTTAGTCTTCTAGGGCTGCCACAGCAGAGTACCCCAAACTGGGTGACCTAAAAAAACACAAACCTATTGTGTCACAAATCTAAGGGTTAGAAGCCTAAGACCAAGAGATATCAGAAGGGCCAAGTTCCTTTTGAAAGTGCTAGGAAAGAATCTGTTCCAGGCCTCTCTTCTAACTTCTGTTAGTTCCTTAGCTTGTGGTAACATGATACCAGTCTTCATGGTGTTCTCCCTGTGTGTGTGTGTGTCTATCTCTAAATTTCCCCTTTTTATAAGGACATAGTGGATTACATCATATTTTTAATGTCATATTGGATTAGTCACCCACTCTACTCCAATATGACCTCATCTTAATTTAGCTGATTAAATCTACAACAAACTTAATTCCAAATAAGGTCACATTGTGAGGGTATTGGAAGTTAGGACTTCCACCTATTAATTTTGGAAAGACACAATTAAACCCACGCCATTTGCTTAGTTCAGTAAGGTAATAGCAAAGGTGATGAGGCAGAGGTTTGAAAAGTGCTTGTACTTTGGGGCTTGCTCTCTCTTCCTACCTTTAGACACCTACTACCATCTCTGAGACTAGCTTGCTGAATCTGAGAGAATCATGACCCATTTGCCCCCATGACACGTTCACAGCTCACCTACATAAGCAGAGACATCCAAGTGACTCGCAGTGAACTCAGTGAGAAAGGCTAACAGAGAGCCACAGAACAGCTTCGCTAAACCCAATTCGAATTGCATTGTGAGTTAAATTTAAGTGTGTTTGTTTATTTGAGTACAGTTGACACACAATGTTACATTTGCGTCAGGTATACAACAGATTCCACAAGTTCATATGCTATGTTGTGTTCACAAGTGCAGCTACCATCTGTCCTGATACATCACTATTAACAGTACATTGACTATATTCCCTATGCTGTGCCTTTTATTCCTGTGACTTATTCTTTACTTAACCAGAAACCTGTACCTCCCATCCCCCTTCACCTTTTCTGTGTTGCTTAAAGTCACAAAGTTTTGCTGTACAACAATGTATAACTAGTTGTGTGTTAAGAATGTGGGGAGAGATGAATCAGTTTCCAACTTTCAAATGCTCAAGTTTTTCTATGAATAACTTGCTGTTACCAAAATTGCTGAATTTGGTCTGGTAAATTTAGACACTCCTCAAGGCTCGCCTCCTTTTTTCACTGTTGTCTCCAAGGGCTTCCTGGAGAGAACAAAGAGATTAAAAAAAAAAAAGGTTGTTGATAAATTGGCTTGCTGTATTGTAGCAAAAAGGGAAAAAAAAAGACTTCTTTCTCAGCACTCTTCTTTCTTTCAATATTCTAGATACTATCATTTGACAACTATGAATTGTCAATTGTTCATTTATTAATGAGAAAATTCTTTTTTTTTTTTTAATTTTTTTTTTCAACGTTTATTTATTTTTGGGACAGAGAGAGACAGAGCATGAACGGGGGAGGGGCAGAGAGAGAGGGAGACACAGAATTGGAAACAGGCTCCAGGCTCTGAGCCATCAGCCCAGAGCCCGACGCGGGGCTCGAACTCATGGACCGCGAGATAGTGACCTGGCTGAAGTCGGACGCTTAACCGACTGCACCACCCAGGCGCCCCGAGAAAATTCTTAATTAAGCAAGGTTTTTTAGTACCTATAAGCAAAAAAGTGTTTATATAAAAGATTTTGGCTATGCTAGCCATATCTTAGACATAGATATCTTTCTATTCTCTATAGTTTACAACACAGACTCATAAGCTCAGAGTTGGAAAGGGCCTTAGATGTCACTTGTTCCAATTTCTTATTAATGTAGGAATATTCTCTATATCATTCCCAGCAGATAATCTTTCCTCCTCAGCTTACATACTTCTCATGATGAAAGGCTCATTACCTCATGAGGAAGCAGATTTTGTTGTAGAATACAATTTTACCATTGTAAATAAAAATAAAAAATATTTCCCTGTCTGGCACACCTTGGTGGCTCAGTCAGTTAAGGGTCCAACTTTGGCTCAGGTCATGATCTTGCAGTTCATGGATTCAACCCCGCGTCAAGCTCTGTGCTGACAGCTCAGAGCCTGGAGCCTGGAGCCTGGAGCCTGGAGCTTGCTTCAGATTCTGTGTCTTCATGTCTCTATGCCTCTCTCTCTGTCTCAAAACTAAATAAACATTTAAAAAATTATTGAAAAAATATATTTCCTTGTCTGACCTCAAATCTGCCTCCTCATAACATGCTTTGCCTGCCCAAAGGCTTTCTCCAAAGGCTCTATCTTTCTGTGAATTTTGCTGCTCGTCCTAGGAACAGCATATCTGTCCTCTTCACGTGACAGATCTTCACCTACTGGAAGGCACACCACCACTGTCTTTGGTCTTTCCTTAACTGAAATAATAAACATTCTAACCTACATAGACATAATAATGTTATGATATATCTTCTCTAAAAATAAAAGTTCTGATAAGTCCAGAGTTCACCACCATTCTTAAACAATTACTAGAATAAATGGAGACAGTATTAAAAAGAAGGACTTGGGACAAAGCAAGATTCTATGCACACAAAAATAAAATGAAGTCATGTGGAACATTATTGCTGTTTATGCCCTTTCTTTTTTTTTTTAAATTTTTTTTTAAAGTTTATTTATTTTTGAGACAGAGAGATATAGAGCATGAATGGGGGAGGGTCAGAGAGAGGGAGACACAGAATCTGAAACAGGCTCCAGGCTCTGAGCTGTCAGCACAGAGCCCGACACGGGGCTCGAACTCACGGACCGCGAGATCATGACCTGAGCCGAAGTCGGTTGCTTAACCGACTGAGCCACCCAGGTGCCCCTGTTTATGCCCTTTCTGAGAAAATATTAGTGAGGTATTCAAGAGAAGTGAACTTTAAATCCCATATAATATTTGTAACAAGAGTGATGTCTCACAAATTATCAGATATTTAGCAACTTAAAAAAAAGTTATTTGTTCTGAGGGTTGCTGGACAGGAGGTGGGTGGGGGGAATGGGCTAAGTGGGTGATGGGCATTCAAGATGGCACTTGTTGGGATGAGGCCCTGGGTGTTGTATGTAAGTGATGAATCATTAAATTCTTCCCCTGAAACCAACACTACACTATATGTTAACTGCTTGAATTTAAACTAAAAAAAATAAAATAAAAATAAAAACTTCTTTGTTATCAAAGGTGAGACCATTTGAGAGGTCAGCTGTTGGAGATGATGATTTGATGAGATGACTGTTATTTCCTGTGCACTTTTGCTGGGCAGCCAGTAACATGTTCCTCTGGCTGTATTTTTCTAGAGAGCAGACTGAAAGGAAGGCACTGATTGCCTCTGTCAATGAAGAGCATATTAATCATCATCTTCCTTGGTCTCCCACTTGACCTAAATTGGGTCTAGCTGAGGTGTGCTCCTTTCTTGGATCTTGCTGGGGAAAAAAATAGCCACAACAATAGAATCAATAAAGGTTCAGTGTTTTTTTTTCCCCCTCTTCAATACCCCATTCATCTTTGAAAACTTTTAAATTAGGAAACAGACTCATCCATCACCATATTAAACTTATAAGGTTACCCATTCTTCAAACAGGCAGAAATAGGTTCAAATCCTGGCTCCTCCACTTGCTAGAAATGTAAACTTGAGCGAGTTATTGAACCATTTTAAATCTCTGTGCTGATAACAATAGCCACAGAGTCTCATGTGAGCCTGAATGAATGTTTCATTCTTTGAACACACACACACATCTTGAAGCAAGAAGCAAAGGCCCTGCACTTCTTACAATGATTTATTATTTATGGTCAATTATTAAATTATTAAAAATTCAATATTGAAAGTAAAGATGCCTATTCAGGACATCAGAAGAGTAGTTATCCTTAACCAAGGCAGTGAAGCTGTGTCAGAAGTGTGTATTATGCTAGTAAAAATGTGGGCAGGACCGAGGACAACTTGTTAAAGATTATAGCTTGAAGCTGAAGCACCTTACTTTTGCCCAAAGAGCGCTTGATCAAGCATCACATGACCAGGATTCACTTCGGGTCTTCCATCTAAGAGCTAGAAGTTTAGACAAATCTAGATTTCAGCCTCACTCACAAAATGAAAGGCTTTCTTTGTATACTATGGATTGGTTATTTCAGTATTCTGGAAAAATTAAATCTTCTTGCTCCCTCCAGGCTTTCTTTTGATTATTCCCAAAGTAAGAAGGCAGACACATGTGTCTTCATGGTTTTGAGCATGTAAGCCTTGTCTCCTTGGTGACAGCAATTCTCTTCTGTTTTATATTAAGTCTCTTTCCCACTGCATATGCAATCAGGATGAGGCCAATAATTATAGGTGTTTTGCAAGCCAATGTAGGATCAAAGTGATTATGCTAAGAGAGAGGAGACTTAAGCACACGTTAAAGTCTTCACTCTTCATACTGCCAACATTCCATGCATAACTTAAATGACGCATCTTCATTGAAGATTTCCTCTTCCACTGCCCTCTGCTCCCCACCAAACACACACCACACAGTGCAATGGCCTCAGGATCAGTTATGCATTTTTCTGTGGATCTATAAATGGTTTCACTTTAGTAAAGTATGGCTTGTCACTCAGTTATTTAAGTGC
This sequence comes from Leopardus geoffroyi, assembly GCF_018350155.1. Taxonomy (NCBI): domain Eukaryota; kingdom Metazoa; phylum Chordata; class Mammalia; order Carnivora; family Felidae; genus Leopardus; species Leopardus geoffroyi. Next base: position 77,442,654 of record NC_059329.1, read on the forward strand.
CTGTCACTTTTCCTAGATTTTGAGAGCTTTGAGGAAAAAATGCATATAAATCCTAGTACATAGCCTTATACCCAGACTTAGAAAAATATTTATTAAGAGAATAAGTAATGATAATGCTGATGATGAGGATGACAGCAGCTAACTTTTTGAGTATTTTTTATCTATTAGACATTTTTCTAAGCTCTCTACATGAATGAATTCATTTTATGGACACAGAATCTCTGTGACAAAGATGCTTTTATTATCACCATGTTATACATAAGAAAATTGAGACATGGCATATTTGTTAAGTAACTTGCCAGTCAGTAAGACTCAGAGTCAAGGAATAAATAGGACATTCTGTTACTACCAAATAGTCAATTAAATACTTCTACGTTGTCTCTCTGGAAAGAGTAAAAGAAAAACTAATGGAAGAATAAAACGGGCAACCCCCCATACACACACACACACACACACACACACACACACATATATATATATATATATATATATATATATATATATATATATATATATATACACTTAATTATGACCATACTGATCCTGTTTGTGACCAGAAATCATCACGTCTATGGAGTCATTGTTTTCTCACTCCAACTTTAGAGCAGTAGGCAGGACAATGATATCTAAATATCAGCCCAGACACCTGGGTGGCCCAGTCCATTAAGCATCCAACTTTGGCTCAGGTCATGATCTCATGGTTCATGAGTTGAAGCTTTGCATTGGGCTCTTTGTTCTCAGTGTGGAGCCTGCTTCGGATACTGTCTCCCTGTTTCTCTGCCCCTCCCCTGCTCATACTCTCTCTCAATCTCTCTGTCAAAACTAAATAAACATAAAAAAAAGTCTAAATATTAACCCACTTCCTAATCCCTGTAACCTGTGAATAGGTTGCTTTTCATGGCAAAAGAGACTTTGCAGACGTGATTAAAGATTTGAGATAGAGGGGCGCCTGGGTGGCTCAGTCAGTTGAGTGTCCGACTTTATCGTGATCTTATGGTTCATGGGTTCAAGCTCTGCATTGGGCTCTGTGCTGACAGCTTGCTCAGAGCCTGGATCCTGTTTTGGATTCTGTGTCTCCTCTCTCTGCTCCTCCCCTGCTTGGGTTCTGTCTCTGTCTCTGAAAAATAAATAAATGTAAAAAAAATTAAAAAAAAAAAAAACGATTTTGAGATGGGGAGATTATGCTGGATTATCAAAGTAAGCCCAATGTAATCACAAGGATCTTTCTAAATAAAACCAAGAGGAAGAAGAATCAGAGAGAGACTTGAATATTGTAGGCAGTTGGCTTTGAAAATGTAGTAAGGGACTATAAGCCAAAGAATGAAGGTGGCTTCTGGAAGCTGGGAAAAGAAATGAATTCTTCCCAGGACCTAGAAGGGTAACAGCCTTTTTAACATCTTAATTTAACCCATTGAAATCTAGGTCAGATTTCTAACTTCCAGGACCATAAGGGAATAAATTTTTTGTTTTAGGTCACTAAGTTTATGGCTTGGAGAAATTTGTTATGGCAGCAATGGGAAGCTAATATGTCAGACATAGTGGCCTCTGATGCATATTTAGTGTCAGATTTGAAGTTTGGTTTGATAGATTAGTTGCTACTGGGCTAAGTAGAGAGTGTGATCTTCCCTATGGGAATAGAAAATAGATACAGATTTGGATAGGAGAATGGGATAATAATTAGTCTTGGATTTCTTCTTGGCCAGGGTTGGGGGACAGTCTACATTGGATGTTTTTAAGTCCCTGAACCATCCTTTGGGTTTGGAGGGAGGCTCATTTGGATAGTATGTTGTCACTTCAGAGCAAACATTGTTGAAAGTTGATGGGGATAGGTGGAAACAGAAATGGCATTGCTGAGATTAGGGAGCTGACTCAAGAGAGTTGGGTAGAGCACACTTCTAATATGAAGGGCTCAAGGGGAAATGGTGAACTCTGATATTCATCTAGGTAGCATTGAGCAGGCCTGGCTCAGCACATAGAACGCTCTGACAAGAGTCTCAGCCCTAGTAACATCTGAGTTTAAGGCAGTAATCCTTCATATTGGGGTAACTTCACTGTGTGAAAGGAACAGAAATAAATTATCTTCATTGTGTGTGTGTGTGTGAGTGTGTATGCATGTGCGTGTGTGTTTTATGGAAGAATTCCCAATCAGAGGCAAAGAGAAATATTATTTAGTAACTGCTGTTGGGACTGCTGATTAACACTTGGAGAAGAATTAATCCATATTGGTTTCCACAGTTTATCAAGAATACACATTTTGGATCGATTAAGGGTTAAATACATAAAAAGAATCCATATAATCTTTTCCTCAACTGTAGAGCTTCTGAATGTGGATGTCAGTGGGGACTTTCTAAGCTTAAAAGTCCCAGAATAAGTGTAAAAGAAAAGACTAACTGATCTAAGCAAATTTAAATTTAATAACCAAAATTAAAAGGAAAGCAACAACTTAGGGAATAACAAACATCAAATATGACAGCACCTGTACTACAGTACAGAGCACTCATGCCAAGGGAAGAATGCAAGGCCTCTAACAGAGAAATATGCAAAAGACACAGACAATTCATAACAGAAAAAATTAGACTACAAACAAGTGGAAAAATACTCAACCTCACTAGTCATCAAAGAAATGCAAATGCAAATGAAGTACCAGTTTTGCTTATCAAATATGTAAACATTTTAACATATTCATGTAAACATATTCATGGTAGCTTTCATAAATTGCTAATGGGGTGTAAAATTGCACCATTTTTGAAAATATAAAGTCTCAATTTGAAATTTGTTTCTAAATAAATAATTGTAATCTAGAAAGGTCTTAGGCACAAAACTCTCCATCAGAGTATTATTTATAACATCAGAACATTTAAAAACTTCTTAAATGTTCAAAAATACAATGAGTGTTTTGGGGGTGCCTTGGTGGCTCAGTCTTTTCCTCCTCTGACTTCAGCTCAGGTCACGATCTCATGGTTCATGGATTCGAACCCTGCATCGGGTTCTATGCTGACAGCTCAGAGCCTGGAGCCTGCTTTGGATTCTATGTCTCCCTCTCTCTTTGTCCCTACCCTGCTCATGCTCTGTCTCTCTCTCTCTCTCAAAACTAAACATTAAATTTTTTTTAAATACAATGAATTTTTTTAATGGGTAATGTTACAGAGAAGGAGGGAGGCAAACCATAAGAGACCCTTAAATACAGAGAACAATCTGAGGGTTGATGGGGGGGATGGGGGAGAGCGGAAAATGGGTGATAAGCATTGAGGAAGGCACTTGCTGGGATGAGCACTGGGTGTTGTATGTAAGCGATGAGCCATGGGAATCTACCCCAAAAACCAAGAGCACACTTTACACACTGTATGTTAGCCAATTTGACAATAAATTATATTTAAAAAATTGTAAATGGATAATGTCTAAACAATAGAATATTATTCAACAATTTAAATATTCACAAAGTGTATGTATAAAATAAAGCATTCAGACTTATATCTCTGTCATGATTTTTAAATATGTTTGAAAACCTATGTATAGGAAACAAAACTGGAAAAATACATCAAAATGTAAAATGGACAGACTTGTACAAATTTGTGCTTTTCTGTGTTTTCTTATTCCTGGTGGTCCCACTTTATTTAGTAAGTAAGCATGCACAATTTTTGTCATCAAAAAATAAATATTAATCTCTGCCTGGTTCTATTTAAAAAAGAGACTTCTTGTAAGTGTGGATATAAAGGGGGAAATGGAACATGTAAGCAATACAAATAAGTTTCAAGCATATGTATAATGGGGAGCAGAGAAGTTTTCTGTTTTGTTTTATGAGCGGAATACTGTTTCTTTTGGTAGGGAAAAAGACAGTGTTTCTCATACACACATCAGCAGAACCCACTGCCACCTCCCCTCTCTTTCTGCCTATTCCAATTATGTGCAAAACACCCAGAAGGAAATAACTAGCCTCTTGATTGCTTGTCTTGCAAATTCAAAACTATAAATTGATAACAAATGCCACCTTATCAAGTAGAACCCAAGAATGCTTAATTAAGTCTCTGTAAGACTCCTAGCAAACTGGAAAATGTACAAAGGCAGAGTATTTACAAGCATGTTGATTTCCATTCACCTGTGGCATTTTATGAATTATTAAATGAATTTCATTTTAAGTTGTTGCACTTGCTATAATAATTAGAGAGGATTTTTGCAGTGAGACAGTAGATGTGGAAAGCTGGGTTATTTCAACAACTACCTGTTGCCTGATCCTGAAAGTCATCCAATAAGTCAGAACAAAACCATTTCCATGCATATTTTGTACAGGGCTGCCTGTGGTTGAATTGGCTCCTTTTTCAAAATATGAAGCACACACATATTTGGGCGTTGTTTTTCTTCATCCTCAGGGAGTGCCAGAATTAGAGGGCTTCACTGAGAAAAGATCTGGATGCTTTTCTCAGCTGGAGTTGTGTGCTAATAATGGGTCAGACCAGCATCCCACTTTGATGCCTCCCTTTTCCTCCTCTGTGGATTGCAACAGGTGTTGTGAGTTTCACAAAACAGCTGCATCTAAGGGCCATAAACTGTCCATTCTACCCCCTGCATAATCCCCGGCCCACAGAGCTCATCATTGTTTTTGAAAGCCACAGTCCCTTTTAATGCATCCTTTGCTTGTGAAGAATTGCTTGGCAGCATGGACTATTATAATGGGCACACCATATTCAATGAGATTGTCACCATCTGTTCCACCTTCCAATTACCAAAGCACATGGAAATCAAAAGGCAGAGACATTGGAAATCCTAGATAATATTTTTTGTTCAGTATGTCTCTTGCCTGATGTGGGTTTTAAAAATTTCATTTGAAACACATTGTAGGATGAAGCACACTTTTTTCCTATAGCTGAGACATAATTAGAATATTGGGATCCAGCACTGGGAGAAAATTACTCTGTGCAAGATACAAGTGGGCACAGTATCCTGACCTCCAATATGTAGAGGAGATTCCCACTCTGCTTGCAAAAATCCCATAATGAAGGGATTAAGTAATAACTCCCTGAGCTACTATTGCCAGGGCAACAGGAAGTGGAGTTGTATAAGTAGGTATTGTGGCATTGATGTTTCCATGTTTCTACCCAATAGGCAATGGGTTTTCAGCAAGACTTGAAGCAAAAAGTGAATATTCCCATTGAGGTGTTTTGTGTGTGTGTGTGTGTGTGTGTGTGTGTGTGTGTGTGCGTGTGCATGTGCACGCAAGGGAATAATGAAGAAGAACGAGGGCACAGGACAGGGGACGGGAAATTAATGCTGATCCTAAAAGACAATTAAATTAAAAAGATAGCTTGAATTAAAACCAAAACAACTTAAACAGTGCTCTAGCAGCACACAGACATTCTGGAGATTAACACGAAATGACTAAGAACAAACAACTACACTAGAGGTCCTAATGCAAGAAGAGACATTATAAGAGTAAGGTCTCAGAGTATTCACACCAGCGGGGTACAAAATGTTTCTAAAATGGGTCAGATCTATATCCTTAGCTGTCTGTGTTATGAATCCACTTTCCTAGGTGAAGGAGACTAAGATTAGGGTAGAAACACATCAAACATGGTTTAAAGCTGGTTGTGTTGGACTCTGTACCATCAGCATGATTCTCGGTATGGTGTCTTCATCCTCAGTAAATGATTTTCTGTTCTTTCTAAAATCCCATGCTAAGGAAACACTTTGGTTACTTATAAAATCTGCATACCTGACCATTTTTTCAAGATTCCATTGTTTAGACTGGGTAAAACCAGAAAGTTGTAGGCTCAAGTTCAGTACTAATTTATTCTGCTGAACACTTTCCTTTCTTCATGTACATAAGTGGATTATGCATTTTTGACCTACTCAGGCTGACTTATCAGGCTCACTACTGACTTATCAGGCTCACTCCTGAATTAACCAGGTTTGTGGTATGTCTAGCTGCCCAAAAGTAGCATCACAGTATGACTGTTTTCTGTGTGGGTATACTTTCCAGCTTTAATTTGCTTATGATAGTAAGATAGACCCATTGGTCCTGTAATTAAAACAATTTTTTTCAATGTTTATTTATTTTTGAGAGACAGAGAGAGACAGAGCATGAGAGACAGAGGGAAACATATAATCCAAAGCAGGTGCAAGGCTCCGAGCTGTCAGCACAGAGCCCAACACAGGGCTCGACTCACAGACCATGAGATCATGACCTGAACCGAAGTCAGTTGCTTAAGGGTCTGAGCCACCCAGGCATCCAGTCCTGTAATTTTTTTTTTTTAATTCTCATGGAGAAATGGAGTGCATGGACACTTTCGGTAAGGTTAAAAATTGGGAGCCTAATCATAGGCTCCTACTTATTACCAAAGAACTCGATCAGCAGATTGTGTATACTTGAAATTGTTTCCCTCTACATAGCCAATAGGATGGGTCTTAGTGCTCCTATTAAAAATCATAATTGCTTAGGCACGTAGGTGGCTCAGTCAGTTAAGCATCTGACTTCAGCTCAAGTCATGGCCTCCCAGTTTGTGGGTTCGAGCCCCATGTCAGGCTCTGTGCTGACAGCTTGGAGCCTGCTTTACATTTTATGTCTCCCTCTTTCTCTCTGACCTCCCCTCCTTGTATTCTCTTTCAAAAATAAATAAATTTAAAAAAATAATTGCCATTTTGTGTCAACTATACTTGAATAACAGAATGAATAAAATAAAAAGTGCTAATTGCTAGCTATAGTCCCCTCTCTTTTTACTAATAGTAATAACTTGTCTCACTTTTATATCTGGATGAAAGTCATTCACAGCCATAATTTGGAACCTGCATTTACTTATTTATGTGTTTATTTTTTTACTTGTGTATTTTTTAAAAACAGTTCTATTAAGGTCTAATTGAGATATAATAAACTGAACATTAACAAGAAAATTTTTTTGAGAGAGAAACAGAGTGTGAGTGGGGGAGGGGAAGAGAGAAAGGGAGACACAGAATCTGAAGCAGGCTCCCGGTTTTGAGCTGTCAGCACAGAGCCTGATGCAGGGCTTGAACCCACAGTGAGATCCTGACCTGAGCCAAAGTTGTATACTTAACCAACTGAGCCACCCAGGTGCCCCTGCACATTTTTAAAGTGTATAATTTTAGGGGCACCTGGGTGACTCACTTGGTTAAGCACCTGACTCTTTAATTCAACTCAGGTCATGATCTCAGGGTTCATGAGATCAAGCCCTGCTTTGGGCTCTGCACTGACAGCATGAAGCCTGCTTGGGATTCTCTCTCTCCCTCTCCCTCTCTGCCCCTCTACCTTCTCTCTCTCACACACACACAAAATAAATAAACTTAAAAACTCAATTGTACAATTTTATAAGTTTTGACATATGTATACTCTTGTGAAACTATCACCACAATCAAGAGAATAAACATACTCCTCATTCCTGAGAGATTTCTTGTTCTGTTAAAAAAAAAAAACTTAACATTTGTTTATTTTTGAGATACTGAAGGAGATAGAGTGTGAGCAGGGGAGGGGCAGAGAGAGGGAGACACAGCATCCAAAGCAGGCTCCAGGCTCCGAGCTGTCAGCACAGAGCCAGATGCGGGGCTTGAACCCATGAACTGTGAGATTATGACCTGAGCCAAAGCCAGGTGCTTAACGGACTGAGCCACTCAGGCTCCCCTCTTGTTCTCTTAACTCCTCCCTTTAGCCCCTCCCCATTCATCCTACCCAAAACTCACTGATGTGCTTTTTGTTGGTATAGATTAGTTTGCATTTTCTAGAGTTTTATCAAAATGGAATCATACAGTATGTACTCTTTTAAAAATCTGACTTTTTTCATTCAACATAATTATTTTAGGATCCATCCACACTGTTGTAGGTCTCAACAGCTTGATCCTTTTTATTGCTGAGTAGTATATGATATGGCTGTTACACAACTTGTTTATCCATTTACCTGTGCATGGCTATGTGAGTTGTTTCCAGTTTGGGGATATCATAAATAATGCTGCTTCGAGCATTCATCAGTAGGATGCACATTTTAATTTCCTATGTATTTTATATTTCACAGCAGGGATGCAAATTAAATCAGCACTTTTCTGGCATCTGGAAGGGGCATATATGGCTCTCCTAGAATTTATGAAACCCCAGAACAGGTGTCAGGTAAGCAGAAATTTGGCTCGTTTATTTGCTAGCTCTTTTTCCCTAATGATTTTTTAACATGAAAATATATTTGTTTAACCAATAAACAAAAATATATTAGAACAGCCACTATATCCAGTCTCTGATTCAACCCTATAAAATAATACACAAAGGGACACAGCTCGAATTTTTCAGTAAATGATCCCAATACTTCAATCCCAACCTTTTGAAGATGTGGATGCCTCTTTCAATTAATTTATACATTTAATGTATAGTATCTCTCCCCTCTCCTTAAATGCCTACCAAGTGATGAATGGGTAAACAAATGATATAGCTATCTGATGGAATATTATTCACCAATAAAAAGTGATAGAACATGTGCTACAACATAGGGGAAACTTAAAAATATACTAAGTGAAAGAAGCCAGTCACAAAGGTCACACATTGTATGATTCCATTTATATGAAATATCCGGAATACACAAATCCATAAAGGCAGGAGATTAATGGTTTCTAGGGGCTAAGGAAAGAAGCAAATGAGTGATTGGTTAATGGGTGCAAGGTTTCCTTTGGGGAACAGTGAAAAAGTTCTGGAACTGCACAGTGGCAATGGTCGTACAACATTATGCATGTAGTTGACGCCACTGAATTGCACACTTCAAGTGGTTAAAACCATAAGTTTTATACATGTATTTTATCACAAAAAAGAAGTAAAAAATGATTTGAAAAGGTATATTATGTTAGAAGTTTGGCACATAATTGATGGGATTTAAAATCAAGGAAATGGTATGACTTAGCGCTGCATGAGTGGCAGGTGGGTGTCATGTGTGCAACATGTGTATTATGAATCCTGAACACATTGCAGTTAAGTTCACGCCTTTCACAAAGAAAAAGTGGGCTCCATTGTAATTGTTCCAATATTTTGACTGAAAAACACATACATAAATCGAGTAATGTCAGATTTATCATGGTACAGTACAAGGAGAAGAGTTTTTTTTGTGAGGGGAGGGGTTGCAAAACTAGTTGAAAACCCAGGATAACCTATTTCCAGCTCTGTGAAAGATAGCCTCTCTAATTTGACATTTAGCCTTGCAAATATAACATTAGGCTATTTGGAATGAGTTAATTACATATATAAAGTGCTTAGCCTAATGCATGGGACATATAGTAGCTACTTAACAAAGGTAATGTTTTGCCTCCTCCCCAAGCCACCCACCTTCCTGAAATATGTAACTTTTAATTACGCATGACAATATAAAATATAAATATCTCTCTGGCATCAAGGAACTTAACACATGACTTATGGTGGGGATCTCCTGCTTGATCTCCAAAGTTGCTACTCATCAGATACATTGCATGCTAGCTATTTTCCATCAGTCTACAACGATTGTGTCTTGTAGGGAAGAAATACTGAAGCCCTAATGCAAATAAATGAAAATAAAAGGTACTTTGATTCAAATATCTATGGTAAGATAGAGACTCCTAAAGAAACTTAATTAAAATCTGAATCAAGGGGCGCCTGGGTGGCGCAGTCGGTTAAGCGTCCGACTTCAGCCAGGTCACGATCTCGCGGTCCGTGAGTTCAAGCCCCGCGTCGGGCTCTGGGCTGATGGCTCAGAGCCTAGAGCCTGTTTCCGATTCTGTGTCTCCCTCTCTCTCTGCCCCTCCCCCGTTCATGCTCTGTCTCTCTCTGTCCCAAAAATAAATAAACGTTGAAAAAAAAAATTAAAAAAAAAAATAAATAAAATCTGAATCAAAATGGAAATTTCATTTAGGGGGAATAGGATCTGGATGTCTCACCATATAACAAATAAATATTCAGTTCCAGTTGGGAATTCACTACTATGTAGCTTAGTAACAAAGAATACAAGTGCAGAATCATTTGAAGACCTACTTTCCCCTATCATGAGTAGAGTACTCAAACCAATCCAATTCCATTTACTAGCTGTCCTAGGTGAAAGAGGGACTTTTTATTTTTGTTAGAGAATTTACAATAGAAAACCATTAGTGCTCAATCTCCCCACACAGTGAGCAGACAGGGCATATATTTCAGATTTTATATGAACAAATCTCATTTATTCTGTCTTTCTCTATAGAAATTAGGTTGCACTTTTTTCCAAAGTTAAATTTAGGACACATTCATTTCCCTCAGGTTAGTGGAAGACGGTAGCCATGATAAAACAAGTCCCCAGTAGAACAGCCTTTTACTTTAAAACAAAGCCTAAACTCAGGAATGCAGCTAAGTGTGCAAAGGATAATCCAGTGAATGGCTTATAAGAAGGACTCCATTCATAACTTCCAGTCTTGGGTTCATGTTCTGAAGTGTCAGGCTTTTGGGTCTATGGTGGTGGTCACAATATGCTCTTTTTGCAGGAACTTCCAATCTCTGATTCTTGCCCAGGAATTTAAACTGCATCATGCGGGGCCCCTGGGTGGCTCAGTCGGTTGAGCATCCGACTTCAGCTCGGGTCATGATCTCACAGTCTGTGAGTTCGAGCCCCATGTCGGGCTCTGTGCTGACAGCTCGGAGCCTGGAGCCTGCTTCAGATTTTGTGTCTCCCTCTCTCTCTGACCCTCCCCCATTCATGCTCTGTCTCTCTCTGTCTCAAAAATAAATAAACGTTAAAAAAAATTTTTTTTAAATAATAAAAAAAATAAACTGCATCATGCTTTTTCATCCATGGGTAGATTAAAATAACATCTTCACGCACAAGACACTGGAGCTTTAAATATGGTGAACCCTAGATCCCTTTGTCACATTTTAGCATCATATATAGGGCCATGGCTATCATTAACTGTAGTCAGAGAGTACTTAATAAGAACTGAGAAAATCACCTCACTTAAATTATCTTATTTAATCTTTTTAGCAACTCTGCATTGTAGATGTTATTATCTCTCTTCATAGGTGAAAGAATTGAGGTTTAAAGACTTGCCCAGGGGCCCCTGGGTGGCTCAGTTGGTTGAGCCTCCAACTTCAGCTCAGGTCATGATCTTGCGGTGTGTGAGTTCAAGCCCTGTGTTGGGCTCTGTGCTGACAGCTCAGAGCCTGGAGCCTGCTTTGGATTCTATGTCTCCTTCTCTCTCTGCCCCTCCCCCACTGTGCTCTGTCTCTATCAAAAATAAATAAATGTAAAAAAAAAACAAACAAACAAAAAAACAAAGGAATTGCCCAAAGCCATATACTAGTTAAGTTCTGGGAAAAGTATTCAAATTCAGGTTTGTTTATTCCAAACTACTGTAACAGACATCCTAATTTCTTCAATGTTTAGCTAAGATTAACAATTACCACTGGGAACAATTACTTTCACCATGAAGAAGTTTAAAGCAAAAAAAGGTCCTCATTTTCTTATTTATTTTGATGGCAATATTTAAAATTCTGACTTGCTCCTTACCTGCTCTCCTGGATTCTACCACTTTACTGCTTTTTTTTCTATAACAATTATCTCTTTTCCAATATAATATGTATTTTACTTACTTATTATGATTATTGTTTACTGTATGCCTTCCCTAGACCTCAGCTAGAAGATTATCTCCAAAAGGGCAGGGATCTTTGTCTTCTTTTGTTCACTGGTGTACTCTAAATGCCTAGTACATAGTAGGTGCTCACTGATATTTGTTGAATTGATAGTGGATAACATAAAGGAAAATAATGTAAAAACTTAATTAAATTTTGAGGACTGTTCTTGGATCATTTCAGATTTAGTTCTTTGGAATTAGATCAGGATTCATTACCACTTGTGCTATCCCTGGCTAATTTCAATGTAATAATATCAATAACTAATATTCATATAATGCTTGTTTTGAGCCAGACATTGTTCTAAGGACTCAATAACCCTGTGAAATAGTAACATTATTATCCACATTCTCTAGAGGACTGAGAAACAATGAGGTTAATGTGTTTAAAGTCATAATGCTAGAAGTATTGGAGGTAGGATTCAAACCCAAGCAGTTTGGCTCCAGTGACCATGTTCTTGACCTCTGATTTCACAGTATTGTTGTGACCATTGAGCACAGTATATAAGGAATCTAGCACATATTTTATTTTACACATGATAGGCATTCAACATTAGTTGTCTTTCATATTCTTCTCTGCTTCTATGCTAAATCTACCCTAGCTCTACAATTCCTTATTGGTTAATCCTTCCTTCCTTCCTTCCTTCCTTCCTTCCTTCCTTCCTTCCTTCCTTCCTTCCTCCTTCCTTCCTTCCTCCTTCCTTCCTCATTCCTCTCTTTCTCTCTCTCCCCCTCTCTCTCACTCCTTCCCTTTCTCTTTCTCTCTTCTCCTCCCTCTCTCTTTCTATCTATGTATTTATCATCATCTGTCTGTCTTTAACATTAAGGCATAGCGCTCTCTCTCTCTCTCTCTCTCTCTCTCTCTCTCTCTCACACACACACACACACACACACACACACATCCAATGCATGAAAGGTTTTATGCTAACAGGTAAATATTTCTAATAGCACAACTGACTATTATATTTTTGGGTCAGCTTTCAAGCCAGTTCTGATGCCCATCAGGGGATGAAATGGAAGGCATGAACTTATTTGAGTAAATATAGAAGATTCTACCTAACTAGAATTCATAATCTGATGATTCAATCATCTTGTCCTTATGAATAGTGGGATTTGAGCTGTGTTCCTTGGGCTGAGAACCAGGAAAAAAGTGTATGGGGATTCCAGTGGAAAGATTTCTGGGTTAGTGAGGGAATTTCTCTGAACTAGACTCTTGAAAGAATTAAGAGGTTCATGAAGCTACTCCTTTGAGACAGATGATAGAGAATTAAATGGCACCAACCATGTGCAAAGAATCAGGAATATTAGTGATTTGGGCAGTCTTGAGGTTTAAGGAAGAGATAGTGATGTGTATCATGGGAACAGTCACTCTTCCAGTTCCTTCTCCTACTATGCCCATGGCAAGCCTAACAGAGATCCTCCCCAGTGAAGTCAGAGGAGGCCAGAGGAGACTTCTCTACACAATGTCCTCATGGCCACTAGTCATTCTGTGGAAGTTCATGTGCAAGTCCTATCTATTCCTAAACTAGAATCAAGTTACTAACAGTGCCATGCTGATGAGAATCATGTACATTAGGAACATGATGATGTATCATAGAGTCTTTGTACTTTAAAAAAAATTCTATATTCTATTCCTCATAAGTCCCTTGAATGTGAGGGCTACTTTCAGTGGTGCCAGATGCCTAGGTATCCTGAATACTTAACTGTAGGCAGCTAGGATCTGCCTAAAGGGATGTTCTTTATCCCCACTGGAATCTGAGGCATGTGTCACTGAGGGGCCCTCTTCCATGAGCTTTTTACTTCATTGAATCTCAAATGTAATGTCTTGGCATACAACCTATAGTATATCTATAACTGGGACCTATTCATATCCAATGATGGTTAATGTTTAGAACTGATCCATGGGCTTTGGAAATAGATGGTCTGAACGTGAATCCTGTCTCTTCAACTTACTAACAGTGGGACCTTGGAAAAGTAATTTGTTTTCTGTCATATGCCTCTATTACCTTATCTGTAAAATGAGAGTACTACTAGATTCATTTCAGGATGTTTGGGGAAGGTATTAAATAGTTAATATATGTAATAGGCTTAGCTCAGTACCTGGAACATATGAACAGTCCATCTAAACTTAGATAGCTTAGCCATGTAAGACAGTTTGTACTAGTGGTAACAGGGCATTGACTCTGCAGTAAAACTGCCTAGTCATATCCATGCTCTGGTTCCTGTTAATGTGTAAACTTGGGCAGGTTATATTATCACTCACAGCCTCTATTCGCTTCGCTGTTAAATGGAAACAACAGCACATGCTATTTAAGTTATTGCAGGGGTTTTAAATTACATATTTGATGTAAAATGACGAGGCACAAGATATCCATTGATAAATTATGTTTTTGATGATTATTATGAAGATAGAATTTGTGATGATAATGTGATGATAATGATATAAAGGCACCAAATAAATATAGTCTGAAATCCCATCATGTTTCTATTGACAGGGTCAGAATTGGCCAAGGATTTGGAAAATTAATAAAACATTATGGCTTACACATGTTTGAGAAAATCTTGGATGGGTGTACTATGAGATTCTCATTTTATGCTGACCACTGCGTGGCTCCAACAATCTCCTGAGATTCTGCCATAGTTTTTGAAGTTACCTAAGGACGCTGATAGAGCCAGGGTGACCCAGTAAAGGAGGGTGGGTCATCCCTTTATGTTAAATCTTCTGTATCCAGAATTATGGAAATAGAAGAAAGACCTCAGCTACCAAAAAATTTATAGCAGGGAAAGAAAGGCTCTATGCTTAATACCATAGGTAATGCCTGAGATAGCCCTAAAGTGTTCTTGTGTTGCTTGATGAGTCTTTGACCTAAGACCTTTCCATTTTTCTCCTGAACTATTCTGAATTTAACCTTTCCAGATTTTAACAGCCCAATTATATATCGAAAATTACATTTGACTATGTGCCCTCAATCTTGCTAGACCTGCAGTCTTTTTAGATACTAAATCTCTTATCTATAACCCCATTTTGAAATTAGTTAGTCCCTTATATTTGTGAAATGTAAAATTTTTAATAATGAACAATTTCAACCTTGACAAAAAGCTCATCCAACAGATACTACTGTTGCTACAAATATGCTAGTTCCCTTATCTTTTCAGATAAAGTATCTTGCTGGGTTAATGTTCTTATTTTCTCATTACTTAAAGTGACTTATGAGAACCTCATGAAGATAGCACAGATGTGTAAAAAAGAGATAATTTTCTGTTTTAGTTTTACAACACAATTTTCTCCATTTCGCCACCACACACACACAAACACACACACACACGCTCTCATTAAGACTTTCAGAGAGTATCTGTGAGGTAAGAGCCATATCATGATTGTTGAAATAATAAATATAAAGAAATAAATCACTCTACTAAAGAGTAGTCATATTGAAAAAATAAAAAAAAAAATCCTGTTAAATTATAGTAATACTATTGATTGTAACCTTTGTGGGAAGATTCAACAGAGCTGAAATTTGTCCTATTACATGACCTTGGATAATGATTTGACTGCTCCGTGACTCAGTGTAGAAAGGTGATAAAAATCTTGGTTCCTTTATTTAAAGGTATGTTACAGATTTAGGGAGTTTATGTATTTAATATATTTGAACTAATCAAAATACTAGATGAACAGAAAACTGTTACTACTATAACCTCATGATATCTACCTAATAATGTGCTATGGAGAAACTTAATGATACTAGTTTAAAATGTTAGCAAGGCATATATAGGTTTATATACAGATAATAATGCCTGAAAATAAATAATATTTACTCCAATTACGATGTTGTTGAATTGCTTTGAGGAATGACCCCACTTTATTTGAGATAAAAGATTAACAATATGTTGCACTCATTGCAAACCCTATTAAGATTTCACTCAGCTTCTGCAGCCTTCTTTTACCTTTGAGCTGAATCCATAATTTTCTTCACTACAAACCCAGTGTCAGTTGCATTAGCCTCTGCTGGTTATGGCACTATCTATTCTGTGGATATCATGTTTGGGATAGATCAATCCTGACAAGGTATGCCCTTGTTCTGCTCGTACTTCTGAATTTTTCTTTTCTAAAACTCATGAAGAGTACCCTAATTCAGAGGATTGTGTTTTATTGTCCTTATACCCTCTTCTGCAATTCTCTTCCAGTATTTTATTTGAACTGCCTATTTACACATTATGTGACTCTGGAAAAATCACCTGAGATTTTTCTTTTTTTTTTTTTTTCTTTGAAGTTACCCCAGGATGCTGATAGGGCCAAGGAAACTCAGAAAAGGAAGATGAGTCCTTTAAGCTAAATGCTTTGTACCCATACCTGTGAGAAAATAGAAGATAGGTCTTGGTTCCCAAAAAGTCGAAGAGCCCTGCCTTGCTCTTCCTCCACCACGCTGAGGCTACAGTGATGACCCTAAATATAATTCTATAGATGAGATCTTAAGGCACATTAGAACAAGCCGTCCCTATGAGCTTTCAAATAACTCCTATACCAGATTACTTAGTACTATTCTCGCCCTACTTTTTCAACCCCAGTGTCATCTCAGATTTCTTATTTTTGAATGTTATGCAAGTTAAGATTGCTGTACCCTTTGGACACAATAATTTGTCAATGAGCCCTTCTAGTTAGTGTCAATATTCTACTGAGTATTGCCCATTCCTGGCCTGTCCTGGTGAGCAGCAAGCCAGGCTCAATGCAATCTTGAATTAGATCAAGGATGACTTTTTTTTTTTTTTTTGGAAAGTAATAGTACTAATTTATTAAAGCTAATTGCTCTGCAGCCAACTGTAATCTGAGAATAAAGTAAAATTATTTTAGTGTATGTCAATATATGTCACTATCCAATAGCAAATGTTTGATTTTATTTAAAAGCATGTATGATTTATTTTGAGCAAACAGTGAACTGTAAACTAATTGGGATGCAACGAGAAGTAAGAGATGGTCATCACTTTCCAGGTGCTTTCAGTATAGTGACTGGGCTAGTTACAGGCACAACTCATTCAAATCCAAGTTGCACAAAAGACATATGACTAGAGCATTTATTGAGCACTTACTTTGTGTCAAGTTGTATATTGAGCATTTAAACATTTTATTCAATTCAAATCATAGAGCAGTCTTAAGATATAGATAAAATGATCTCACTTTCACAGATGGGGAGCCTTAATGTTAAAAGTTCAGCAACTTGCCTAAGGCCACAAAGCTCTGGAAATTTAAGAAATACAGATGCAAATTCCTCCGGCTTTCAGACTCATTTCCTCAAAGGCCTTTCTGCTCTACCCAATTAACATCTTAGTGTCTGATTTTGTTTGTTTGATGGCTAACAGATTTGAAACCTTTATGTATGAGGCCCCCATTCTGCTGAGCAATTTGTAGCAGAGTAGAGGGGATCTGTTTTGGAGGATGGGCAATAACAGGTTGAGAAGGAAGGACCTCCATGGAACCTGTCCCTTATCCTGAAGGGTGAAAATGGATAATGAAGTTCATCTTTGAAATCATTTAGCACTTTGATATTTTAAATTCCCATTCCGACATATTACATAAGCAAATCCTAGTCTTTGAGGTATCCCTTCTTTGACTGTGAAGTGTATAAAGATGACATCTAGATGCTTATTAGCCATGACTGAAGAGAGATACATATAGTTAGGTGCCAGGGTAGACCTTAGGGATAACTTTACAGTCGGCCATATTTGTTCTTCCTATCTACCATCACCTTTCCAAGTACTGCCTCATTAACACCCAGCGTTATTTCTGGGGTCCTTTTTGAACAAGCCACTTCTTAGGCCAAGCATTACTCAACATGTTTTGCATATATTTTATCCTTGTAAAATCCTATTGAGGTATATTATATATTATCCCCTTTTCCTGATGAGGAAATTAAAGTGCATGTTTGTTAACAAGCAATACTCAAAGTTTGAAAGACAATGTGGGCACGTCAGAGATACGAATCAACCTGATTCCAGAAAATAAAGACAACCAGATCTTAATGGAGGGGCAAGAATGGGTTCCGCTGCAGATGCAGTTACCCTAGGCTTGTCCACATGTGCAAGAATCTCAGCATCTTCCATTTATATCACTAAGTCATCTCACTTGAAAGCAAAGAAGCAGAAATCTTTTTTTAAACCCATTTTGTTAAAGTTCACTCTTTTGTTTAACTAACTTAGAAAGGAGAATATTCAAACACAATTAGAATAAACTTTGCTGGTTCTTGAGCTTGAATGGTACAGGATTTATATAACTGCCTCCATCTGCTCTTTTTTGGTATTAGAACCATGAATCTTGCATTTTCCCCTAAAACTCAATAGCTTTTTTTTTTTTATCATAATGACTATCTTCTGCACTCTAATTAAAAAAAAGAAAAAGAAGAATCTTTATCGCAAGGATAGGGGCTGCAGACACTCTTGCTTAAGGATAGTTATAACCCATTTTGATTAATAGTGTAGATAAGAGAAAAGCAAATATTGCCTATGTCCCTCCACTGGCATCTTTGATATGTGGATGTTGGATTGGAAGTATACACAGGAAGGCATACTTATTCTTATGATTCTTGCAGTAATTCTGAAATAGTTGGAGTCATAAAACTGCTGTGAGGGACAAATTTCAGAAGTCTTTCTACCCACATGCCCTGGAGGATGTGGTTGGTCCACTCTCTGCCCTTACCTTCTTTGATCTATCATTTTTAATTTAGTTGATCACTCCTTCCTTTTTGATGAAAGTTATTCATTTGAATTCAAGGTAAAAAGTCCCTAATTATCCTCCTATAAAACTGGCAACTAGTTCTTATTCTTTGTGTATTCTCCCTCATCCCCCTTATCATAAGACACTGAATGACTTAGTGATCACACTTAGGACCTCTTCTTTGTTTACACTCATCTCCTTGGTGTCTCAATCAATGACAAAGCTGAGGGTCCCCAAATTCTAATCTCCAAGACAGGCTTGTCCTCTGAACTCTAGATTCATATATCCAATTGGCAATTCAAAATCACCATTTTGGTATCTAATAGGCAAAACAGACTTAATAAGTCCAAAATCAAACTCCAGCTCTTCCCTCTAAAACCTGCTCTTCCATCATCTTCCCACTTCCTGTATGGGAGCTCCATTGAGTTGCTCAGATCAAAGATCTTATAGTCATTTTTATTCATCTTACCTCCCAAATCTGATATTTTGCCAAGTCCTTTTTGTTCTGCCTACAGAATATATCCAAAATCTGACACGTCTTGTTCCACCCATTGTTCCCAGTCTGATTCAAGTAACCATTTTCTCTTACCTGTATTACACCAATCACCTTTTACCTAATTGTCCTTCTTCCACTCTTTGCTTATTCCCATGTCTCTTCCCAGCAGGCAGAGTAATTGTTATAATATTAAATTCCAATTGTGGCATTAACAAATCTCCCATGGTTTTGCATATAAATTATAAAATCTAAAGCTCTAAGAAGGGTCTCCAAATTCCTGCATAAACTGCTCCCACCACCATTATCTCTCTGACTTCATTTTGTATATTCTGTTTCATTCACTCTGCTCCAGACACACTGGCTTCTTTGAAGTCCCCTTAACATCTTCCCAACCCAGAGCCTTTTCACATGCTATATATTCTCAATAAATACACTCCACCTCCCCTAGATATCTACCTCTAGTTCTTTGCTTAAATATCATCATTTCAGTGATGTTTTCTCTTACAGCATATTTCCTCTCTGGCACTCTATGTTTCTTCAGAGCACTAATCATAATCTGACAGATTTGTAATCTGAGATTTACCTTATTTTATTTGTTTATTGCCTCCATACTCTCATGAAGAGATAAGCTACCTGAAGAAAGAGGTTTTTGTTTCTTAATGTATGGATGAACTCTTATGACCTAAAACACTGTGGGTTTAATAGACTGTCAATATATATTCACTGAATAAATAAATGAATGAAAAAATAAATTAATGATGTGATGGCAGCACAGCTATTGGCAAAAATATTGTGGCATTGGAATCTCCTTTGAAACACATTTGAGGATATCCTGCCAGACATCAGGTTAATTAAAGAACCGGTGATCTATAATGATTTTTATTTTCTCTATATTACCAGGGTCATAAGAGGCCCTAGTGATGGGAGAAGAATTTTGACATGGGTGACGTGTTATTCTGTATATTATAGCCCTATCCCTTATCAGGTCAAATCTAGGGATAGTTGGAGCTATCCCTTTGAATAACAAAATTATACATGCCAATTGTTTCTTCCCGTCACACCCTCATTGTACTTTACAAAACATAAGTCTGATCATATCCCCAGCAAGTTACACCTTTGGTGGTTTCTCGCTGCTTTTGTGATAAGGACTGATTATGTAACAAGAAACACAAGATGTTATACTCTTGCTTCCTCCAGACCCTTTCTTTCTCAGTTTCTTTTCACATCACTCTGACCTTTGCCTTGTTGCTCTAGTCATGGTTTCCTATTACTAGGACACACTATGTTCCCTCCATCGTGTGCTTCTCTCAGGTCTCCCATCACCTCAACAATTCCTATTTATTCCCCAGATTTTGGTGGCTCAGTAAACACTTACTCATGTAAAAGTTCTCTCACTTGTTGTCCAAAGCCTCCTACTCATACAAACATACCTTCTCCTAGATCCAAGTTGCAATTTGGGGGTCATAATTTGGCTATTACATTTCTCCTTTGCTAGACTTTTAGCTTCATGGAAACAGAGACCTATTCTCACTACATCCCCACCATCAGCACAGTGCCTGGTTGTAGTGGTCAGGAATGTGTTGATGGAGGGAAGGAAATGACACTCACATGCCTTCACTACCTGTGATTACAGGCAGAACTCTGGTCTTCCAGAGACTGAGGTTGATCAGCCAAACTGATTTTGTACTTTAATAATTGTTGGTGTGTCATGTTCTTTCTAAACTCAACATTTTCCTTATTTCCTCTCCTATTTTAGCATTTTGTTAAATGTTTATTTATTTTTGAGACAGAGAGAGACAGAGTATGAACGGGAGAGAGTCAGAGAGAGAGGGAGACACAGAATCTGAAACAGGCTCCAGGCTCTGAGCTGTCAGCACAGAGCCCAATGCGGGGCTTGAACTCACGGACGGTGAGATCATGACCTGAGCCAAAGTCGGACGCTTAACCGACTGAGCCACCCAGGCGCCCCAGGCTTTTTTTTTTTTTTTTTTTTTTTGAAGGGGGAAACTGTGTAATCTTAAACAAGTAGCTTATTTTCTATGAGACTAATTCTCAATATATACTAAAAATTCACATATGGGTTTGCAAATGAATTTAATGAATGTAAATGAGATAATGAGTATGGTTTAAAATAATAGCAATAATAATCCAATAAGATTAGCTCTCATATTTGTGAGCTTTCTATGTACTCAACACTGTACTAGGTAATTCATATAAATTATCTTATTTCATCCTTCTAAAAAATCTATTAACTATTTTAATAATAGCTATAATTTATTGAGTACTTCCTATGTGCCAGTGATTGCTTAAATGATTTCCTCTGGCTCTTTCATCTTTGAGAAGTAGATATTAATATTCTGACATTGCTAGTGAGGGACCTGAGGCTTGGATGTGTTGGGAAAGTTTTTAAGGTCACACCAGCTTATTGGTTTCAAGATTGTTGGTGAAAGTAACTTGTGGACTTCTAAGTTTCTTCATAAACAAGAAAAGAAATAAATTAAATGGCAAACAATGTTCAAGATTATGCTACTCGAGTACTGGTAATATGAAATTCAAAGTGACCCTGGAGATCATTTAATCTAATGTCAACCCTAATTTTATAAATCTTGGAAATGAGATTAATTTGGCCCACCTCAGCATAGGTACTTTGAAAGTAGAAGACATTTCTTTTTCATTCCTAGTACTACACATGTTGCTCTACATGATGTAGGTACTTCATAATATTTATGGCATTAAATTTTTCAAGTCACCCATCAAGACAGAGCCAAGATTAAACCAAATCCCCCGACCTCTACTATAGGTCAATTATATTGAATATAATATTAAAAGTGATCAAGTTCAGTTCAGTGCTTTCTTTGTTAAATAACATCATTATTTTTTTAAATTTAAATATTTATTTTTGAGAGAGAGAGAGAGATTGAGAGAGAGAGAGAGACAGAGAGAGAGAGTGCAAGCTTGGGAGGGGCAGAGAGAGAAGGAGACAACAGAATCCGAAGCAGGCTCCAGGCTCTGAGCTGTCAGCATGGAGCCCTATGCAGGGCTCAAACCTACAAGCTGTAAGACCATGACCTGAGCCGAAGTCGGATGCTTAACTGACTCAGCCACCCAGGCGCCCCATAACATTATTAATAACACTAAGATTAGAACATTTCACAGCTGATATTACAACCACTACCATTTCTGCAAGAGAATCTGCATATCCCCCTGTGGACTTTGTTGTCAGTCACCTCTTTGTATCATTGGTTTCCTGACAGATGTATCCTAGCCGCAGGCTCCAGATTTCCTCTTTAGGTCTTTAAGGTAGCAAAGAGGAGATGCATAGTTATAAGTCAGTTCAGGGGATGGTTCAGTTTTCTTGGTGCCAGCAGGTTGCTGCCACTCATGGAATCCCAGAAGTGAAATGCTATAGCAGTTAGCAAAAAAAATGAACATGGGTAGGTGTGTGGTGATGGTGATGGTAAATCCTCACCATGTAATTAGTTTCAAAGAGATTGAAATGTTTGCACAGAGGGAAACATAAAAATAAGATTGCCATGGAAAAGTAAAAGGGATTGAGTTTGTTCAAACATGGAAAGAGAAGGGTAGCAAGCAGCCTAATTAACAATCCTCAAGAGATGACTGCTTTATGACCTCAGATGGCAATGTCCAATGCTTCTCAATTGTGTCAATGGGAGAAGAGTATGAAATTTAAAGTAAAGCAGAAGAGACTAAAGGATGAAGGAATGAATTTGGATGGATAATGAAGAAGTAATTTCTATTGTTGAACAAGTTTCTTCCTTGAACTTGAACAAGAGCAGCTGTTAATTATCTTCCTCTGGACTTTAAAGAAAGAGACTCTCACACGTCTGGAATGATCAAAGCACTGTCCTATTTTTGAAAACCGATCTCAGGTCACCTGGATGTCTCAGTTGCTTACATGTCTGACTCTTGATTTCAGCTCAAGTCGTGATCTCACAGTTTGTGAGTTTGAGCCCCGTGGTGGGCCATGCGCTGACAGCACAGAGCCTACTTGGGATTCTGTCTCTCCTTCTCTCTCTTTCTGCTCTTCCCCACCCACCCTCCGCTCTTTCTCTTTCAAAAGAAATTAAAAAAAAAAAAAAGGTCTCGACTCATTCTACTTCAATAACCTGACAGCATCCCTTCTAGATCTAAGATCTAGAAGCCATTCTAGGCTTTATTTATTTAAATTCTTGATGACATTTGCAGTTTATCAGTTCAGTCAAAGCAGAGTTGAAAGACCACTTTACTCAAGAAATTTGAGATAAAGCATTAGAACTATTGAGTTTGATTTCATATAAATCCTGAACTGGTTTTATGTTAAACTAAAAATTGGGGGCATCTGGGTGGCTCAGTCAGTTGAGTGTCCGACTCTTGACTTCTGCTCAGGTCATGATCCCAGTGTTGTTCGGATCAAGCACCATGTGGGGCTCTGTGCTGAGCGTGGAGTCTGCTTAAGACTCTCTCTCTCTGTGTCCCTCTGCCCCTCTCCCCCACTCACTTTCCCTCTCAAAGAAAAAAGTGAAAAAATGAAAAAAAAAATTGGATGACTTGAATATCACATGACAATGACATTGGATATCTGGAATTAAGGCCTATATTATGCATTGATGACTAGGTGGTCCTTGTAATTTTCAGGTTACTGAGAAATTCTGCCAGCCTAAGATATTTACCCACTGCTATGCTATGGTCCCTGAAATTTCTACCATTAGCCAACCATTCATTTCAATTAAGAAATTACTATTCTTATGCATGGGGTTAAGGCTATAAATGCTTTGGGGCTAGTTAATCTATTAGACAATTTTCAAACATAGCTATCACTCCATGCAGTTAAAGAGGGAACGCTGGACAGGCCAATTTTGACAGGAGACAAAGCAGGCAGACAGCTGAATAGTATGGAGTGCTGATAGGAACAGACTGAAAGGAGATGCACCCAGAGAAGCCAAAAGTAGAATAAAAGCATCAGGATGGAGCGCTAGAGCTGTCTCGTGCCAACTCCTAAGAGCAGACTTACATTTTCAGGATTTTTAAAAGTCGATTTTTAAGCACAGCCATTATTAAAAATTAAAATACACATATGTATATATAAAAACAAATCACATTAAAAAAATTTAATGGTTTTATTTATTTTTCAGACAGAGTGAGACAGAGCATGAATGGAGGAGAGGCAGAGAGAGAGGGGGACACAGAATCTGAAGCAGGCTCTAGGCCCTGAGCTGTCGGCACAGAGATGGACACGGGGCTCAGATTCGTCAACTGTGAGATCATGACCTGCGCTGAAGTCAGATGCTCAATCAACTGAGCCACCCAGGAGCCCCTAAACAAATCACATTTTTAAAAAGTTCATAAATACTCAAAATTTATCACCTCTTAATTATTTTTGCTATTATCTATGCTCTTTTGATTATTTATAAGGAAATATTATATAGTGATGAGCTACAGAGCACCTCTTCCCATCTCCATGTTTAGTGACGTCTTGTTGACAGCTTGAAATTAGCCATGGGGGGAGTACTTACACCACGGAAATCAGTAAATGCTACAAACCAGGGAGCTCCTTTCTTTTTTCTCACAGAGTCCACTGTTAAGCACTTACCAGCACACCATGACCACAGAGGTTCATGAAAGTTCTTAGCTTTCCACAGGAGTAATAAAGTTTATCTGGTAACCGTGAAGAAAGGCAAAGCTCCCAGGCTGAAGCAGTTAATTCCAAAGCATTCTAAATCCTCTAACACCTGTTATCTGTGGATGATTAAGTAACAGTTCACAATCTTTTGCTGTCCAAGATTTTGCTGTAGCAAGGAACACACTGTTAACAACTTGTCTTCCACAAAAGTATTGTCTCAGGAGCTAAACAGAAACATCTGGAAACATCTGCAGCATTGTTTTACATGTTTTCCTCCTATTTTTAGTAATTCTTTCAAATGGATTCCCTATGGCTCTCACAGATGTACCTATCTGAAAATAAGCTTTCCTTAGGTAGAATATTTCATCAAGTGTTCAGCATGCAAATATGGGAGTCAGAACACTTCAGTGGTGCTCACAGCTGGGGTGGGATTTTGGCTTGCCGTTAACAAGATGTGTGACCTCAGATGAGTCACTCAACTCCCTAACTCTTGGCTTTCTCCATTCTAAACCAGAGGTAGTACAACCCACCTGGCGGTATGAGTATAAAGATTTCATGAGAGGATGTATGTACAAGTAAAAGCATAAAAATGCCTGGCCTAGAAAGGTGTTCCTGAAATGTTAATCCTTTTCACTATCCTTTTCTTATCTTTTCCACTAAGATATGGAAGCTTTTCAGGACTAGGACAATCCCAAGGGCTAGAAAACCAGGCAGTTTGCCCCAAACCAAACTACTGGAAAGGAGTGTATGAATTTCAAAGTCCTGTTTGCACACTCCCAAGCTAAAAGTTCTCTTTGATTTCACAAAGCCCCAGAGATAGCCTGAAGAAACATTTTGAGAAGAGCAGATACTCTAGGGTGTGTTCTTTTTATAGTTAAAAGAGACTTTTGAATGTGATCTGGTCTTTCTACAATAGCTTGGGGCTGTGGACAGGGAGAAAGGAAGGAAAATTGAGTTCAAGTTTCTATGATCTACTCATTCAGAATTGGCAGCTTTTAAGTATTTCGAACATTTAGCTTAAAAAGGTTATATCACCTTAGACAGGCACTGTGATTTCTTTAACTGCTCTCACGATCTAACCAAAAAGTTTAAATTAGCAGGGTGGGGTTTGGTCTGGCCTGAGAGACACAGGTAAAATGGAAGACTCATTTTCATTAAGCCCAGAATCTGCATACATCTCTGTGCTGAACTCTATATTGCCTTCTTGACATGATAAATGAGAGGAAAGGGGATCACACTGAGATACATGTTTCCCATGAGGTTCCCATAAGCCTTTGGGATATACATATTCAAGTGTTCTCCCAAATTATTAAAATCAACTTTTGTTTTGAACAGTGGGTGACTTGAAATGCCCTGTAATTAATGGTGTCTATAGAAGGAACAAGACAGAAAGGAAGTGTGAGGTAGGGGGAGGCAAAATTTGAAAAGAAAAAAAGAAAAAGAGAAGACATACAGAAAGGAGAGAAAGGGGAAGGTAAATAATGAGTCCTTTACACTCTTTTATTGATAAGCTGACTCTGCATTTTCTGAAATGTACTTATATTCGCTTTAGAACTCCAAAGATAGAATCCCCTTTCTAAAAATTCAGAAATCACTGCTATAACTCAAATTTATATATAGTTTTTACTATAAAAAATGCTCCATGGTGGATAGCGAGGACACACTAGTGATGATCAGCCATCATTCCTGTGTATTTCTCTCTCCTTAGCTCCAGCCCCTTATGTTCAAATATGTTTGCTGCACACTTCTCCCTGGTTACCCCAAAGTACCTTAAGTGGCACATTTAACAATGACTTCTTTGCCTTTGCTCAAACCAGTTTATCTTTCTAGACTGGTGTGTGTGTGTGTGTGTGTGTGTGTGTGTGTGTGTGTGTGAGAGAGAGAGAGAGAGAGAGAGAGAGACGAGAGACAGAGTGAGGGGGTATGACTGAGAGAAACAGAAAGAGAGATAGAAAGAAACAGAGAGACAATGGAATACTACTTGGAAATGACAAAGAATGAAATATGGCCTTCTGTAGCAATGTGTATGGAACTGGAGAGTGTTATGCTAAGTGAAATAAGTGATACAGAGAAAGACAGATACCATATATTTTCACTTTTATGTGGATGGATCCTGAGAAACTTAACAGAAGACCATGGCAGAGGGGAAGGGGGGAAAAATTACATAGAGGGAAGGAGGCAAACCATAAGAGACTCTTAAAAACTGAGAAGAAACTGAGGGCTGATGGAGGGTGGGAGGGAGGGGAAAGTGGGTGATGGGCATTGAGGAGGGCACATGTTGGGATGAGCACTGGGTGTTGTATGGAAACCAATTTGACAATAAATTTCACATTAAAATAAATAAATAAATAAATAAATTTTAAAAAAATAGAAAGAAAAGAAAGAAAAGAGAGAAAGAAAGAAGGAAAGAAGGAAAGAAAGAAAGAAAGAAAGAAAGAAAGAAAGAAAGAAAGAAAGAAAGAAAGAAAGAGAAACAGAGAGAAATGCCCTAACATGTCCTCAGTCATCCAAGTCAGAACTCTGGAAGTCACAGCAGACTGTATCCTCTCTCTTTTCCCATCCTAATAAGAAGTCACCAAGATGTGTTTGTTCTACTCCCTTAGTACCCAGCCCACCCTCTAGCACACACATAACTGCTAGCTCACCACTGTCCTACTCTAGGCAGGCATCATGTTTGCCTGTTATACTGGAATAATCAGATTTCCTGCAATAAGTCTCTTCCTCCCTAAAAGCGTTCCCGTGTGCCACCCAAGTGATCCTGTTAGAATGCAAATCTGATTATGTCTCTCTTCTGCTTAAAATCTTCCCCTGTCAGAACAGATTCCGAACTTCTTATCATGTACCCAAAGCCCCTTTTGACCTGCCCTTCTGCTTCTACTCCAGACTTCACTCTGTCCCAAGATGCATTGTTGAATGAATAAAGCAGTGAGTATTCTAGCTTGGATTCATCACATGTTTTTTAGTTTCCAAATTCTTCTCTGTGCTCTTAGGCCTCTGACAGTTTGAAAGTGTTATTTTCTCTGCTTGAAAGTGTTTTCATTTCCCTTCTTTACTTGTTTTACTCTCTTCATTTCTGTAGGTGTTGTTTCTTCCATCATTTTTTTTTCTCAATCAACCCTAAATTGTCTGCCTACTTGACTCTCTCTGCCATTAGCCTGCCAGTTATTTCAACACAGGAATAATTTCTTATGCATGATCTTCTAATTTTTAACAAAAAAGTAGATGCCTGACAAACAATGGATAATTAAAGATGTACAAGAAGTGAATAAATAAATAAAATACAAGATAACATTATCCTAGATGTTTCAGTTCATTTTCCCATAACCTCTTTCATTACTATTCAGCCTATCTATACTTAATCAATGTTTTAATTTGTGTTCAAAATGAAAAATATATTAAATATCATTAAAATTTACTAGTCTATGAATACTTTTGATATTGATATAGCCACTAGTAATCTCAGGTTCTTGGGCAGGGAAACAACATAAAAGGTAGGGAGGAAAAAGAAACAGAAGAACATGGACATTAATGTTCCTTAAATTATTAACAACTAAAGTTTTCAGATACAACCATGATTCTCTGGAAAGACTCACCAGAAGACAGAATGGCAATTGTAAAGATCTGATGTGGGAAAGAATAAGGAACTGAAGTGAACTGAAAGGCTAGTTTGGCCAGGCCTAGTTGGGCTGAAATCTGATTTTCTAACTAATATTTAAAGACATTTATCAGATGACAGAACTCAGGAAAAATCATATCCTGATGCTTAAATGCTTATTAAAAAATAGGCTTTCAGCTTCTCCCCAAATAATGTCTCTTTTTCTCTCTCAAAATCTAAAATATTTCAAAACATTCTCAATTTGAATAAAATCATAGATTTTACTAATTCTAATTACAATTTTCACATTGTGCTTTCCGGACACAGGTAAAGGCACAAGGCTGCAGGTTGGCAATCTTCCATGCCAAATGATAAACAGTTTTGGATTCTGGCTCTTCTGAACCCTATTGGACATGGTGGGATAGGGTATAGTTAGTGAATTAAAACTGATCCTTTAATGATGGGAATATTTCTTGCAAGAGGCAAAAATTCATTGCACCTAACTAAACAAAGAAGGAAATTTATTAGATACAGGGACATTTCATGGAATGCAGTAGCAGAAAGTATAAAGCATGGATTTGGAATGAAGTGAATGAAGGAAATAGTAGGTTAAACCTGGAGTAACTCTCTCCATCTCTCTATGTCCATGTGGCCTCTCAAACTCACTGTCTGTATTATTCTTCCTTTTGCTTCTGTATACCAGCTTGCTTTACTTCTCATTGTCCACAGTCTGATTCACATGATCTACCAGTTCCAACATACATTGTGGACTAACTGGGCTTTTATATCCCAATTCCAAATCCTGGGGGGAGAAAATCTGATGGACCCTTTTTATGTCAGGTTAAACTTGCCAGATTTAGCCAATAAATGTGTGCATGCAACATTTGGGACATATTTATGCTACATTTATATGTTACCTGAAACTCAAATTTCACTGAGTGTCATGTACTTTACCTGGCAATCCTATGTCAGGTATTGTCTGCTGGTGCAATGAGCTGTAGCAGGGATGGGGACAAGGCCAACAGAGCAGAGGACGGGCTTGCATTTCTGCTAGTTAATCTGGTGATAGAAAATTCTCAGGAAGGGAGATGTGGACTTAATATGTATGTGAAATAATCTATTGCATCTAGGATAGAGTAAATGAGAGAGAGAACTTTGGTTTTATGGAGGGGGCAGGATTCTGATAACAGGTAAAATACTTGCCAGTTGACTAAGAGAGAACAAAATAATTTCAACTAGGCAAATTTTTTAGACAATGTATATTTTTCATAATATGAGATGTGGGGTGCCTGGGGGGCTCAGTTGGTTGAGCTTCTGACTCTTGATTTCAGTTCAGGTCATGATCCCACAGTTGTAGGATCAAGCCCTGCATCAGGCTCTGTGCTGAGCATGGAGTCTGCTTGAGATATTCTCTCTCTCTCTCTCTCTCTCTCTCTCTCCCTCTCCCTCTCCCTCTCCCTCTCCCTCTCCCCCACTCATTTTCTCTCTCAAATAAATACATCTTTAAAACAATAGTAACTTATGAGATGTATTGAAATGAAATGTCACCAACATGCTTTAGATTTCATCCCACAAACATTAGCTGAGTATGTATATACTTGAATCTTAAATGTATTTTTTCTTTTAATTTGAATACACATCCTGAGAGCTGACACTATCATTACAGTTTTGCAAGTGGGGATATTGAAGCTCAAAAAGGCTAATTGTCTACCTAAGCTAACCCAACTAGAAAGCAACAGAAGTAGAATTTGAAATCAGGGCTGCCTGAAGCCAGAGCCTTTCCACTGTACTGTGTTGCCTCTGAATGTTGTTGCATTATACCCAATATCAGCGTTATTCCAGGATGCCACTAAAGATTTCTATAACTCCTTTGTTGGTATCTCAAATCAGCAGCCACGTTTTATATGATGAAAGGCCTAGGGACCACTTCCATATGGAGCACAAGCAAGAGAGCTTGGCTTCCACCCAATATTTTCTTCAGAATTGCTTTCCAATATCTCCGTCTGTCTTCTAATCCTAAATGAGTATAGCACTGGTTGAGGTACCTTCTATACTGTTGAGAACAACAACTGATGCACAAACTATGCATATTCATGAGAGGAATTATAGCAATGCATAAATGCTCTACATTAGTGCCTCATAATCAACATCTACTTCCTCTCTTTTTGTTGTTGTCATATAAAATGAAGGAAGGGGGGTTAGGAAGCTCAGTCACTAATCAAAGATAATTACACCATTGCCATCCAAACATTTATCTGGGCCTCTGTGAGGCAAACAGGAGTGAACATTTAATGCATTGTTTTAACACAGGTCCTATGAAAAGGGTAACATGAGGGATGGTGGCATCTCTCTGTAAAAGCAAAGAATCAGAGAGACTTTTTCTGGAAAAACAGGCAAATTTAATTCAGTGATTGGCAAAATGTTTTTTTCAGTTACTAAGTACTAAATAATAATATTTAAATGAATGAATGAATTGTTCTAAATAAAAGCAAGATTGCAATAAAATTGAAATATTTGAATGGGATGAGGGCAAGGTTGCAATCCTTCCCAGGAAGGTTTCCCTTGAAAACCTATCTTTTATAGCAATAGCCCACTTCTTTTCAGTACACACCGGACACTCAAACATCATTGGCAATAGACAAAGGATAAACTAAATCTTGGCTCTTAACTGTGGCATGAAATGAAGCTTATGTTGGTTGATCCTACGACTCATCATAACTTTTCAACAACAATTTTTAACATCTTACTATATGTTAGGCACTGTTATAGGCATTGATGACACAATGGTAAGCAAAGACAGCCACAGTTCTTATCCACATAAACCTTAGGTTTAGTGTGGGGAGACAGTTTTTCATAGAAAAAGTCAAACAAATACACACATAATATGAAACTGGGTTATGAACAATAAATAAAAGTTACATGATGCAATGAGGGCACAAATTAGGAGCCTGATTAACTCCAGCTCATCAGGAACTCAGGGGATAGCATCGCTGGGAATTGATTGTTGAAGCAGATACCATTTCAAATAAATTGAGATATATGATGTTGGTGAAAACTTTGGAGATATAAAGCACAGATATTTTTCAAATATTTGGCTCTTAACAGGAGATATAGATAAAGTGGAAGAAAAGGGAAATGGGGTAGGTTTTATTTTCTTTAGTTTTGATTTTGAGCATTTTCAAATACCAACAGGAAGAACACATTAATAGGGATAAACTAAAATTAGAGAAAATTGATACTGCAGATATCCAGAAAAGGCAGGAGAAGACAACCTCCCAAAAAGGGTAGAAAGGATGAAATAGATAGATTTATTTTAATAGGAAAAGCTAAGGAAGTAATGGGTTTAGAAGTAGTTAAAT
Organism: Leopardus geoffroyi; assembly: GCF_018350155.1. Classification (NCBI taxonomy): domain Eukaryota; kingdom Metazoa; phylum Chordata; class Mammalia; order Carnivora; family Felidae; genus Leopardus; species Leopardus geoffroyi. The sequence goes on from NC_059329.1 coordinate 77,474,025, forward strand.
TTAAGGTTGTGATAGCAAGAAATTGAGGGAGCTTTTATCTGATGACTTTGATTTTTCCCAAACAGTACGTAAGGAAATCCACTGAGGATGAGTGACAAGTTGGGAAGGGTAGAACTTTGAGAAGAGAGAATTTGAAAGTAAGAAAGAATTTGTAGTAAGAAAAAAATGGGCTGACCAGTAAAATATAGTGGCATTACAGCAGAGTGTTGTATTTGCTGCTGATGATCAAGAAAATGTAGCAGTAATAAAGTGTAATATTAAGCAACTCCCTCCACCATTACTTCGATGCTTTAGTTCAGACACAAAAAAACCTGGATATTTGGGTTCATGGAGACAGGTGGGAAATTGCAAAGCTTTTAAGTAACTGGCAAGGATTTTACTAAAAAGCTAAGCTATGGACTCTAAGCTGGTTTCATCAGCTGCTATTTTATCCTGGTATAAAATTAGAAGAAGATTAGTAACAAATTCCTTTTTTTTTTTTTAATTTTTTTTTTAATGTTTTATTCATTTTTGAGACAGAGAGAGACAGAGCATGAACGGGGGAGGGGCAGAGAGAGAGGGAGACACAGAATTGGAAGCAGGCTCCAGGCTCTGAGCCATCAGCCCAGAGCCCGACGTGGGGCTCGAACTCCCGGACCGCGAGATCGTGACCTGGCTGAAGTCGGACGCTTAACCGACTGCGCCACCCAGGCGCCCCAACAAATTCCTTTTATGTGCCCACAATTGTGATAGAAAATCTTCATGTTGATTTTGTTAGGCATAAGTTTGATTGACTGATTGGCAATTCAAAGACAAAGAAAATTTCTACTTTGTCCTTTTACAAGGATATTTCCATGATCTTATATATCAGTCATTCTAGTTTAAACTTTGTTGCTATTGGTCCCCAGAATCAGTGTCACCTTGTCCTCTGACTCCTGCTTCCAAGTGAATAGTCTCTGATTTAACTTTGTGCCAGTCTGGAACCAAAGCTTACCACCTCCTTGTTTTTTCCAGAAAAACCCTCTGTCCCCTGATACACTAATGCCACTGTAGACTTTACTGAGATTCCCCTAAGGAGATGAGGTAGGACAACATCACAACATACACCACAGTTAAGAACCACAAAATCTCCTTGGTCATTTCTCTCTCCCTCAAGGTCTCTCTATAGCCCTCCACTCCATCACCACTGCCATGGTGTCTTTTCTCCTCTTGTTGCTTCATGCCAATATAAGCCTCTTCCTTCCCACTGTTCTTCCTTTAAATGCAAAACAAATCTCTCTGCCAGTCTCAAACAGAGAGCTCCTGACTTCTTTAAAGTCTAGGCGTAAACAGGTCCATTTTCAGACTCTGGGGGCTCAGCATCTACACAGAAGAAGGTATACCAAAACATCTCAAAAAAGATGGGTCTCTCTTAGCAAGGTGTTCTCATACCCATTTACCAAGGGAGAGGAATTACTCTCAGTGGAGCCTTCCTTCAGAGAAACTGCAGCCCTACTGACATCTGGATTTAAGACTTCTGACCTCTAGAACTGTAAGAGATTAAATTTCTGTTGTTTTAAGCCACTGAGTTTGTGATCATTTGTTGTAGCTGCTCTAGGAAACTAATTCATATATGGAAGGACAACATTTAATGTAAATTTGTGTTTTTCTCTGCCTCCTCATTTTATTCATATCTTGGGGAAGGGAGTGAAGTCTGAATGTATATTTAGGAATAGTATCTGGGCATGCATGGCCTCACTTCTTCCTCTTCCCTTTTTCTTTGGGAGCTAGTTTCCATCAGAAACCCTGTCTTTGCAACCCCCCCCCCCCCCCGTGTTCCAAGTTATAGGAGAATTATTTTTTAGCACAGTTATGAAGGGGCATGTAAATATGTTTACTTGCTAGGTTTATTATTAGGAAAGTGATTGTTGCCACACTTAGACCTAAGCCACAGTCTCCTATTTCAGTGTTATTGGTAATAAAGGTAATGGTATTTTTCTACATCTCTTGTTTACCTCATACTCTATTTCCATTTTAGTCAATTTTTAAATCTTTTGGAATTCACTTTCTACTTGACTAATCCAAACTTTTCTATAAACTTTCATCAGCTCCATCCAACCTGAGATGACTAAGGAGAAAAGATAGAGATTTGTGCTATCATAGGACCCCAAAGAAATAAGAACAATTTCTGACTTCTTAAAGTCAGAAACCTAAAGACAATAAAGCCACATATTAAAAATTTGGACAGAAAATTATTTTTCAACATAGAATCTAAAATCCAGCCCAAATATCCATCCAGCATGAGGGTAAAAAAAGTCATCTATTTTTTTTTAAGTCATCTTTGTAGCAGGAGAATGGAGTAGTTAAGGAGTTTATTTCTGAGTGACTATCTTACCTGACAGATCTGACTCTTGAAACACTACCTCAAAAGTTTTTTACAGAATTATTGGATGGAGTGAAGATACTTGGCAAGAAGCATAAGAAAATTAAAAATCACTAACTCCAGTAAATAATCAAAAGATGTTCAAGAAAGGCAAATTGTTTCATCAATTAAAAAAAAAGTTATAATTAAAACACCAAATATTGACTTAACTAACATTTATAATACAATTAATTATATTGGATGGGTGAGGGAGGGAATTATAGCCATAAGAAAGGGAAGATATTTTTACCTTATACCATAATACTGTGCCAATCAGTATGGTAGATAATTCAAGAGATGAGAGTGTGTGTGTGTGTGTGTGTGCGCGCGCGCGTACATGTGTTCACAATTTAAAAAGTAAATAAGAGAAGAGGCAATCCAAAGAAATAATTAGAAGGAGCATTTCCAAAGGCAGGAGTAGGAGAGTGATGGGAATGGCTATATTTGTTAGAAGCTTTTGTGTATTATTTAAGTTTTTAAACCATCTGCATGTATTACTTTAAGAATAAAAGTTGATTTAAAATATATAAAAATAAAAGTCTATAAAAATTCATCTTATAAACTTGATTTGTTAATATATATTCATGAAATAAATCTACTAACTATATAGTGAAAACAAAATAAATCTTACCCTGCAGTTATATATTGGTATGCATTTGTGTACAATTTGGTGATGAGGAGCAAATAGGCATAAAATAAAAATTGGAGCCTTGGGTTTCAATCTATGAGTGAAAATTAAATATACATCTAAATAAAAATAAAAGGAAAAACAAACTAAAATACTAGGCAACCATAAAATGAAAGATGGAAGATTGGAAGTAAAGCCTTGGGTGCTTATATTTTCTAGGCAGGATGAAAAAGAATTGATGAACTTCACATTCTTTAGATAGAACATGGTGAATCTATAGATTTATATTTATAATTATCTTAAAATAATATTTAGTATATATAATAATATAATAATAATATAATTATTTATAGGTTTGTATATATAAATTCACATATGGAAAGACAACATTTAACGTAACACTTATTAATCTTAATGCAACTGCTGGGTAAGCAAGAAGTTTTTGGGATTCTCTCAGCAAAAAAAGTGCTAGTGGGTGCCATTTTCCTCTCTCATTCTACCTTGCTATAGAGTTGGTGTTGTTGGGCACTATTTTGGCAATCGCCCTCCAAACTGCTAGCACTGCCGGGCACACCCTGCTCCCCTGCAACCACGGCTCTGCCACAGTTGATGGCTATACAAAGCCCACACAGAGGATGCCCCTTAAGCACCTGGTTTTGGGGGCCAGGAGGATTGTACTTCTAAGTCATCTTCTTTACAAGGTCCCTCCTTCAAGGCTGGGAGAGGTAGCTCTTTTGCCTAATGCATAGAAACAAATGTTGATAATCAAAATGAGACATATAATATGTTCTAAATGAGAGAATAAGATAAAACCTCAGAAAAAGACCTTAATAAAATGGAGACAGGTAAAATGGAGATGATAAAAAGTTCAATGCTCAGACTTGGAAAAAGAATGGGTAAACATAATGAGAACTTCAGTAAAGGGCCAGAAATATAAGAAAGTACCAAACAGAAATCTCAAAACTTAAGAATATAACGACTGAACTGAAAAATACACCAGAGAGGTCCAAGAGCAGACTGGATGAAGCAGAAGAATGGATCAAGGAGCTGGAAGATAAAGCAATATTACTCACCCAGACAGAACATCAAAAAGAAAAAGAAATTTTAAAGAGAAGATAACTTGAGGGATCTAGGAACAACATCAAGTGGAGTGACATTTGTATTATAGGTGTCCTAGAAAAAAAGAAGTAGTGAAAGCTTTCCTAATCTGGGGGAGAAAACAGACATACAGGCCCAGAAAACCCAGAAAATTCCAAATAAGATGAACCCAAGGAAATCCACATCAAGAAAATATAATTAAAATGTCAAAATTAAAGAAAAAGAGGTAATTTTAGGGAAGGAAAGAGAATAACAACTGTTAAATATAAGAGAAACCCCATTAGCTGATTTTTCAGCAACAACTTCGCAGGCCAAAGGGAGTGGTATGACATGTTCAAAGTGCTGAAAGGAAGAAACCTAGCCAGGTGGATTATCCTTGGTTGAAATTTTTTTCAACATTAAGCTTGAATGAAAGTCAAAAGACAAAAGTAGGGGCGCCTGGGTGGCGCAGTCGGTTGAGCGTCCGACTTCAGCCAGGTCACGATCTCGCGTTCCGTGAGTTCGAGCCCCGCGTCGGGCTCTGGGCTGATGGCTCGGAGCCTGGAGCCTGTTTCCAATTCTGTGTCTCCCTCTCTCTCTGCCCCTCCCCCGTTCATGCTCTGTCTCTCTCTGTCCCAAAAATAAATAAACGTTGAAAAAAAAAATTAAAAAAAAAAAGACAAAAGTAGTAAAATTTACTAAAACTATAATAATTAGCTAAGGGATACTTAAAATAAAAAGATGTAAGTGCCTAAAAAACTTAAAATATGAGGGAAAATTAAAAATGTAGAGCTTTGGAATGTGTTCAAATTTACATTGCTACCAACTTAAAATAGATGGTTAAATACATAAGACAGTATATGTAAACCTCATATTAACCACAAAGAAAAAGTTATACCAAATGCATAAAAGAAAATAAGAAAGGAAGCTAAACATAACACCAAAGAATGTTATCAAAACTGAAGAAAGAAAAAGAAGAAAAAAGGAACAGAGAAAATTATAAAAATAGCCAGAAACAAATAATAAAATGACAATGGTACATGCCTATCAATAATTACTTTCAATGTAAATGCACTAAATTCTCTAATCAAAAAGACACAGAGTGGTTGATTAGAAAACATAACTCCTCTATATGCTGCCTACAAGAGGCTCACTTCAGAACTAAGAACACACAGAGTGATGAAACCAAACAAATTCTAGAAGAAAACACAGTCTGTAAGGTCCTTGACATCAGTCTTAGCAATGTGTGTGTTTGTTTGTTTTGGATCAGACTCTAAAGGCAAGGGCAACAAAAGTGAAAACAAATACATGGGGTTGCATTAGACTAAAAGGCTCCTGCCCAGCTGAGGGAATAATCAACAAAATGAAAAAGCAGCCTACTGAATGGAAGATGGTATTTGCAAATCATGTATCCAATAAGAGGGCAAAATCCAAAACATATTAAGAACTCATACAACTCAATGACAACAATATAAACAAGCCCAAAGAATCTGATTAAAAAATGGGCAAAGGACCAAATAGACATTTTTCCGAAGAGAACATATAGGTGGCCAACTGGCAATTGAAGAGATGCTCAACATCACTAATCATCAGAGAAATGCATATCAAACCACAATGAGATATTACCTCACATTTGTCAGAATAGGCTATTATCACAAAGACAAGAAATAACAAGTGCTGGAGAGGATATGGAGAAAAGGAAACCCTTGTACATTATTGGTGGGAATGTAAATTGGTGCAACCACTGTGGAAAATACTAGGGAGCTTCAAAAAATTAAAACTAGAACTACCATATGATCCAGCAATTCCACTTCTAGTATCTATCCAACTTAAATGAAAACTGTAATTCAGAAACATATATATACTTGTATGTCCATTTATTATTTATAATAGCTAAGATATGGAAACAACCTGTGTCCATCAATAGATGAATGGATAAAGAAAATGTGATTATATTATATTATATTATATATATTGCATTATAGTTATATATAATGGAATATAATATATATAGCTTTATGTATATTATATATATATAATATACATAATGGAATTCTACTGAGCCATAAAAAGAATTAAATATTGCCATCTGTAACAACATGGTATAGTATAGGGCAGTATACTAAGTGAAATAAGTCAGACCAAGATAAATACCACATGATTTAACTTCTAAGTGGAATTTAAAACACAAAACAAAACAAAACCAAGACTCCTACATACAGAGAAAAAACTTGTGGTTGCCAGAGGGGAAGGGCATTGAGGTGGTAAAAAGGGTGAGGAGGATCAAAAAGTAAAAACTTCCAGTTATAAAATAAATAAGTCACGGGAATGTAATGTGCAACATGGGGAATGCAGTCAATAATGTTGTATTAACAATCTATGGTAACAGACGGTAACTACACTTATTATTGTGATCAATTTGCAGTAAATACAAATGTTGAACCATTGTTGTACACATGAAACCAATAGAATGTCAATTATATTTAAAAAAAAGAAAAAGAAAGGTCAGTGGAAAGCTAAATATATCCATATTAACACCAAACTTTTATCTAGCTGTACATTAAAAGTTTACAGTGTATTTTTATCCAGTCTTCATTGGAATCCAACCTCATATTTAGGAAAGTTGTTATTTATATCTAAAAACCTGGATCAAATATCTTCTCTCCAGGGAGATGTCTTTGATTTCAGAAGACAGAACTATTTTTGCAACAAATACAAGCAGTTTGACTCTAAGCAAATTACTTAACATTGCTAAATTTACTTACTTTCAGTAGCTAATTCCATAAGATTATTGTACAGGGTATCTGAGATTAACTCAGATAAGGGATTTAGCCCTGATTCCTAGTAAAAGTACATCAATTCATAGCTATTATTATTGCATCTAATGGGGGATTAATTGGTAACTACTAATATTCTCTGTGCTTGCATCGCAGAGGCTCTTTTGCATTTAACACAATTAATTATACTTGATCACTTTCTAACTTTCCCACTATACTGAGCTCCTCAAAGGCAAGGCAGAGACTTACTCATTTTTAATTTCTGAGTCTAGCAATGGACTTTCAGTATTTCTTAATTACTAAATGAATAAAACAAATAATCAATCAATTTTTCCATCCATGTACCCATCAGTTTGTCTATACACTAAGTGGAAAATCCTGCATCGTTCGGCTTTGCTGATTAATAAAAACATGGGTATATTAATATTTTTTGAGGTTTTCAGTAAAAACTTATTTGATGAAAACTTCTAATTCTTGCAAAACAGACTTGGGATGAGAGTGCAAACATTCTTTTACATTGAAGCTAAATTTTGTTAATCTGATGACCCATTTTAGAGTATATATGTATATATTTATACAGTTTTAAATTAACATGAGTACATTTATAAGTATATATATATTTATATGTGCAAAAATGTATTTGTTTTGTATAACCAACTACAAATATAAAGAAGTTTTGTATTTACAAATATATACAAAAATAAGTATAGGGGCACCAGGCCAGGGTGGCTAAGTTGGTTAAGTGTCCAACTCTTGATCTCAGCTTAGGTCTTAATCCTTAGGATCGTGAGTTCAAGCCCCATGTTGGGCTCCATGCTGGGCATGGAGTCTACTTGAAAAAGTATACTTATATAATGTGTATATAAAACTATGTAGCATATAAAAATATATATGTATTTAGGAAAAAAAATTATATAATATTTTACTATTTATATCCTGCTTCCATAAGAAGATTTGAAGAGTTTAACAGTAAAATATAGATATTGACTGGTATTATTTTTTTTTAATTTTTTTTTCAACATTTATTTATTTTTGGGACAGAGAGAGACAGAGCATGAACAGGGGAGGGGCAGAGAGAGAGGGAGACACAGAATTGGAAACAGGCTCCAGGCTCTGAGCCATCAGCCCAGAGCCCGATGCGGGGCTCGAACTCACGGACCGCGAGATCGTGACCTGGCTGAAGTCAGATGCTTAACCGACTGTGCCACCCAGGCGCCCCTTGACTGGTATTATTAAAAAGAATTATGTGGGGCGCCTGGGTGGCTTAGTCAGTTAAGTGTTTGACTCTTGGTTTCAGCTCAGGTCATGATCTCATGGTTCGTGGGTTCAAGCGCCACATCAGGCTCCATGCTGACAGCGTGAAGCTTGCTTGGGATTCTTTCTCTCTCTATCCCTTCTCCACTTGTGCTCTCTCTAAATTAATTAATTAATTAAAGAATTATGTGGTGATGAGGTCAGAATTCTAGTTGTATCAAAAATATAGACTAAAGTAAGTTTTACTAAGTATTTATCTTTGGGCCAAAGGAAGCTAAAGTCAACCGCCATTTTGCTCATCTTCTCTCACCTTGACTTCCTTAAAGTTTTCTCCCAAAAGCGCTCTGTTGCACAAGAGAATCATTTGTATTCCCACCAACAGTGGAATGCAAACTGGTGCAGCCACTCTGGAAAACAGTATGGAGGTTCCTCAAAAAATTAAAAATAGACCTACCCTATGACCCAGCAGTAGCACTGCCAGCAATTTACCCAAAGAATACAGGAGTACTGATGCATAGAGGCACTTGTACCCCAATGTTTATAGCAGCACAAAAGCCAAATTGTGGAAAAGGCCTAAATGTCCATCAACTGATGAATGGATAAAGAAATTGTGGTTTATATACACAATGGTGTACTACGTGGCAATAAGAAAGAATGAAATATGGCCCTTTGTAGCAACGTGGATGGAACTGGAGAGTGTTATGCTAAGTGAAATAAGCCATACAGAGAAAGACAGATACCATATGTTTTCACTCTTATGTGGATCCTGAGAAACTTAACAGAAACCCATGGGGGAGGGGAAGAAAAAAGAGGTTAGAGTGGGATAGAGAGCCAAAGCATAAGAGACTCTTAAAAACTGAGAACAAAATGAGGGTTGATGGGGGGTGGGAGGGAGGGGAGGGTAGGTGATGGGCATTGAAGAGGGCATCTTTTGGGATGAGCACTGGGTGTTGTATTAAAACTAATTTGACAATAAATTTCATATATAAAAAAAATAAATAAAATAAAACCTCAAAAACAAAACAAAACAAAACAAAACAAAACAAAACAAACAAACAAACAAAAAAACCCAAGAGAATCATTTGTGGCAGAATCCCCATCTCTGGTTCTGTCTAGGAAAACTAACCTAATACATATACCTTGTTTGAATCAGCCAACAGGATATTTGATTTAGTTTAGTCTGGCCACCACAGTTTTCTTAGAATTCATGTTTCAATGCCTCTTTTGCTTGAATGAGGTATCCCTAATGGTTATCATTAAGTTCATTTTATATTTCCTTTTTCTTATAACTTATCAGTCAGGTAAAATTTGTAGTATATATGTAGTAATGATCTGGATTTGGAGTGGGGGCTGCTTTCAGCATTCCAATCTCTAGCACCACTTAAGGACCCCTGGACCTTTTAGCCTGCCACTACCCTAGGTTATTCTGTGTTTAAGAGACTACATACTGAGGAGTGAGAAGTCGTTCCTTATTTTTTAAATATATGAAGGGTTTATGGTTAAAAGGGGGAAGTTCATTTAAAACTGTATTTGCATAGATAGGACACTGTTTTTTGCTTAGTTCATGTTTAGTTGGCGTGATTTGAGTGCCTCTTAACTTCCATGAACTAGCTCTTCTTTCCCTATTCATCTGTTGGTGTGTCAATAGACTTAATTCTCTTTGTATTAAAACTCAAACATTCCCTATTTATTATTTTATTCCAGTGACCCAACTCATATTGCTTCTTATGCAATAAGTAACTCATGTCCCATCTCCCCAGGGTTGAGTTAGGTAACACCCTCTGGAGAGCACAACCACTGTCCCAGACAAAGCTAGGCTGAGTTTCTTCCCCTATTCTAAATGTTGGATGATACTTAAGAATAGCACATATCCCTTGCTTGTTTGACTCTGGTCATGGAAGCCAATTATCTGCCCAATCCTTTCTAGTCAGTTTCACACAAAATGCACATTGAGCTACCATAGCTGTAAAATAATTATCCTCAGCTCCCCTGAAACCCATTCTAATGATCCTAAATTGTCATGGTAGGCATGCCTAAAAGCTCCTAGGGAGCACTTTCTACACAAAATAGCCTTTCTTTCCGTTCCCAGTCTGAATCAAGTATATGCCTCCTGTGCCCTCAAATTCCATATAGTTCCTATCATTTTGGTCTTAGTAATATGGGCACATAATTCTCTCCTCTTAATTGAGAGATCTTAAAGATAGGAAACATATCTTAGCCATATTTATCTTTTCAACAGCCAGCAGAGTTGATCCTCAGCAGATATTATATGTAGAAATGGATGTAGGTTGAATGGATGCATGAAAGAATGAACTGACTTCTTGACCATTTCTTTACAAATAGTTTTTAGAAATGATAGATTTTCTGCCTCTTCCAAATCATAATCTATTTAGAAACTAGAATTTCCAAATGAGTTGTTACTTTTTTTCCCCTAGCATGAAAATCTCAGCTCTTTATGTAAAGCGAAAACCCCAATAGGATTGCCAATTTATTCCTGTTAAATGCACATTCTCATGCAGGATTGTTAGCCTTCTCATTGTTTTCATCCTGGTAAGTGAGGTTAGGAGGAGCAAGCATTATGTTAAGGCATGGGGAAGCAGCACGAAATTGTAGAGTAATGATCATAAATTACTGCAACTCCATGATTTGGAAATTAATGGGGGGGAGGGAGGGTTAAACATGAATTGCATCCATTAGTGCCACATAAGCTTTTTATTGCCATTTTCCACCCTTTTCCTAGAATGCCTATCATTCAGGGCATATAATTAGATTCCACTGAAAATGAGAAGAATAAAGAAGGAGTTTCAGAAATTAGGGTAGCATCCTTCACATATGACTGTTTATATTATTTTCCATGGGCAGTGCTTTTTCAGTATTATTTATATAATTTTTTATTATGACATCAGATTCTGTTGCATTTGGGCTCTTATGCAAGCCAAAAGGGATGGCGAATTAATCTATTACTCTTATGATTTCAGGCCAATAATACATTTACTGAATACCACCCCCCCAAATTGGAACAAAGATGTGCTTTGTTGTTCACAAATTGAAATGTGGTATAAGTGATTTCTGTGGAAATGAAAGTAAAGCCCAGAAGAGAAGCCTCTAGTCATTGCAATGTCTCTGGAGTCTGATTTTTCAGTCTTTCATCTATACTATGGAGCCACTGTCTTACCTGGTAGCTTAGGAAAATGGATACCTCCTTCCTTAGTACATACTCAGCACCTTTTCTGTCCTACCTTAATTGTTCACTTTGTATATTTTTTATTAAAGTTTTTTAATGCTTATTTATTTTTAAGAGAGAGAGACAGGAAGACATAGAATCCAAAGCAGGCTCCAGACTCTGAGTTGTCAGCACAGAGCCTGATGCAGACCTTGAACCCACGAACTGTGAGATCGTGATCTGAACCGAAGTTGGATGCTTAACCAACTGAGCCACCCAGGCACCCCCACTTTGTATATTTTTAAATTTAGGACCATGTGTATTCCACCCACTAACTTCTTAGCTCCTTGGAAGGTAGAAGTCAAACCTACTTCACATATATGCACATTTATGAGGCCTTGGTTTATTAGCTGTATGAGAAATTCATCATGTTCTAATTAAAAATGTATAATGCACATACAAATGCTCAGTTATGGTACATTTACACCTATTCAGGTCTTTAAATGTAAAGTCCAACATAGCAAATCTGCACTTCTTTGTCGTGAGCTTTGTATTAATTTTCTTTTGCTGCATAACAAATTATCACTAGCTTAGTTTCTTAAAACAACACAAAAATTAATTTCTCACAGTGCTTGTGGCTCAGGAGTCTGGCACAGTGTCACTTTTCACTAGATATCTCATGAGGGCATCCTAATCCAGTTTTTGGTACCCATCTATCACTGCCCGAGTTTCTGAACCTATGAAACCCAGGGATATATTTTGATTGATGTTTCTTGGTCAGAAATGCAAACCAAATTTCAATCCAATTAATAATGTAAAAAATAGCTAAGAGAACAAGAATTTCCAATTTTTGAGCAGTTACTCTTTTCAGGTCCCATGCTGAGCATTTATACATATTACACCTTTTCTCAAAATGAGGAAACTGAGGAAGAAGGAGATTTCATTAGGTGCTTAAGTCACAAAGCTAGAAACAATTAGAGTCTCAACTGAAATCCAAGGTCCTCAGTAACCAAATGTCTGCTCTAGTGTTATTTTTAATGTCTTCTTATGATTTCTACATCTTACTAAATATCAATATTCCATCCCTTTCCACTGTCATTCCTTAGACTCTCAGATGTGTAATCAGATTAACTTCGGGTTAACTTGATAAACGAAAGTTGGATGCTTTGATTTATACCCACCAGCATTTCATGCATAAATAGTATTAGTTATTTGAAGTTAAAAATATTTAACCTTATCACTTATATTTTTATGCATTAATATATTTAAAAACTCAGAACCTGAAATTAGCTTTGAATTTGGCATTGCCATTGAAAATGTATAGTATTCAACATATGTGTGTGTGTGTGTGTGTGTGTATATATATATATATACACACACACATATATGTATATAAAATAATAAAGATGATTATTACATCACTATTATCATTATCACCAGAAGTATACACTCTACTCTGTGTCTGATATGGTGCTAATTTTTACATAAATTTTATACAAATTGCTTAAATCATAAATAGTTTCAAAATAATTATTAGTGTGGTTCATTTTATTGATGAAGAAATTAAGACTCAGAAAGGTTAAATAACTTGCTGAAAGTCCTGTCATTAGTAAGTATTAAAGCTGGAATTTGAACTTTGAACTTCTTTCAAACATGTGCTGCTATCTTCCTAAAACTAACATAACATCAGTGATCTGGAGGTTGAGGACAATGTTTTACATGGTATTTTTTTTCCAGTGCTTAGCATGGTGTTCACGGTGTTCTATAAATCTTTGGTGATCAAGACATATCTGTTTATTAAGGTTTAGAGGCTGAAACTGCATGGAAACTAATCTTGAAGAGAAAAAGAAACTAGACAAGACTACAGAATATCCATATCACTTATTTCCATGAAGTGTATTTTGAAAAAAGTTGGAGAATTCATCCCAGCAAAGATTATAATTTTATGTTGGCAATATGAACTGTTGGGCTGTCTTTGAGAAGTGATGAAAAAACTTGCATCTGGAAAACTCTAAGATTTTTGACGTATTTTGACAATTGTCTTCAATTAAGGAGTGGTTTTCATTGATAAAGTCATAAATGCACCTTCCTACAATACTATGCTAATGAACAGGAAGGAATGATCACCCTAAACTGGACAACCTTGACATACGAACACTAGAAATGCTCAGCCAGCAACAGGGTACACTCCGTCTAGTTGCTCTAATGTTTTGTAAAGAATAGACTTGGAAGTCCTCCCGCTTAGCTAAGTAGGCATATTTGGGTGCAGTGAGCTGTTTCAAGCAAGCCATTTCAATTATGCAAAAGTATAAACTACTTTAGAATTACATTGTAAACAGCATTTTCAATCTTGTATTGCAATTATACGTTGAATGCAGAATCAAATCAGAATATAGAAATCCCAAAGACTGCTGGCAGAAATAAAAAAGGGACCTGATTCTCCAAACAAGGGCACAATTTCCCAGCAGCTGGCTTGGCTTCCCCAGAAACCACTCAGTTAAGTTCTTGCAGCACAGGCAAGTTCCACAGAACAACCCATTCATGGAAAAACCCTGGCACTGAATATGTCCATTAGTTATATCTTTCTTTCCCTCACTCTTAGAATTAACTCTTAAGGCAGAGTAGTAGAGCATGGGAGGCAGCAGTGATGATGTGACCAGAAATATGGGGATTAAGATGGATCATCCTGGGTGCAAGTCAGAAGTCTGGCACCCAAAGGAGCTCAGGCAAATGACAACATCTGTGGGCTTAGCCTCCTCCTCTATACAACAGGAATAATATTAGTAGCTACTTCTTAGGATTGTTTTAAGTATGAAAAGATATAAAGGATGAAAAGATTTTATTTCAGTGCTTAAAAGCATAATTTCTCAATGAATATTAATTTCTCATAGAGCTGACTTCCAGAATAGTGGTATAAGGAGTTCCAGGGAGCTCCTGAGAGAAGAAATAATTAATGAAAAATATTTTTTATTAAAACTTCTTTACGAGCCTCTTTTAAAGATGAAAATGAAAACATGAATTCAGAAAATTATATGCACCCCCATGTTCATTGCAGCATTATTTACAGTGGCCAAGATATGGAAACAAGCTAAGTGTCCATCAATGGATGAATGGCTCAAGAAAATGTGGTGTGTACATAAATGGAGTGCTACTCAGCCATAAAAAAGAATGAGATCTTGCCATTTATGGCAATATGGATGAAACTTGAGGGCATTATGCTAAGTGAAGTAAGTCAGAAGAAGACAAATAACCCTATGCTCTCACTTATATGTGGAATCTAAAACTAACTAACTAACTAACTCACTCCTAGAAACAGAGAACAGATTGGTAGTTGTCAGAGGCACGGAGTGAGGGGTGGGCAAAATGAGTGAAGGGTGTCAAGAGGTACCAACTTTCAGTTATAAAATAAATAAGTTATGGAGATTTAACATACAGTGTGATGACTATAGTTAACACTATTGCAAATTTGAAACTTGCTAAGAAAGTAGGTCTTAAAATCGTCAATTTGAACATATCTATTATAGTTCCTTTGGACTTGTAGAAAAGAGACAGAATGCCTCAACCCTTCAGATTTATGCTATCTAGCTGTGGATAAGAGTATGAGTCTTGGAGTCCCCTAGGTTCAAATAACATCTCCACTGCTTACCACTCGAATTCTGGAAAATAAATGGAGATCTAGGGTTTACTCCTTTGTTATTTTAAGGGGGTGCTGGCTATGTGGATATCTGTGGAAGATTGAAATTAATGGCTACTACCCTAGCAGTAGCATGGGTCAGACCATGGCTGAGCTTATAATCAGAAAAGGACCACAGTGCAGAATTTATCTATGTAGCTTATTCAGAGAAGCAGTGCCCAACAGATAGTGGACAACCAGTACTCCACAGGAGGACTGTGTAGCAGAGAGAACAATAGTAATGATAGTAACTGCTAAGGACTAAGAACTCCTCGTCTTCTATTTTTCCAGAACAGTAAGCTCTGGGGATCTTGTGAAAACACATAGGTAAGGAGAACCCTAAAACCCTAAAACCCTAAAACCCTAAAACTGCCTTTACTGAATAAATGAATAAATAAATATGTTTTGTATCTGGAGTTCACCAAACAAATTCTTACCTGATAATTAAGTGATCTTTACAAGTAGCCTCCTTCTGTGTCCTACTGCTTGCACTGAAGATCTCTAGTGTCTGGTTATGACTATGAAATGCAACAAATTCCCCTCTGCTCCAATGCTCCCCTGAACACATGAGGTTGCAATGCTCAGATCATTCTTTCCCGTTCTCATGCTCCTCTCTTCCCTCTCTCCCCATTCCCTACCTGCTAAGTCTCTATCCATCTTTCTTTTCTAGAATTGTGCTATTTGTTTTAATAATTACAAACATTATCTAAAACTTTTAGGTCCTGCAGTATGAATTAAAACTCATAGACATCTCTCTCCGTTTCAGAAGATTTAGATGAGGGATCACACCACAAGGTATGGGATCTCACTGCCTAAAGGGTTGTCAAAGCAGTCACATTACACAATCAAGAACTGCAAAGGGTTTAGCTTCCCATTATGGTAAACATTGGTTTTCAAAGCTTTTCAGCTTAGATAAAATTTTGGTCTACATACAATTCTGTATCTGTATGTATATATATGTACACACACGCAAACATTTCACAGGTACACACCTGAGCGGATTATTGAGACAATTATCAGATTAATTTAATGGAAAAATATTCTTCTGCAAGTCTAATGGTTCATGGGAAATTGTTCCCATGGACTTGTGAAAAGGAAACTCGTACAATATATGAATTTTGAAGTCACTTAGTAACCTCAGTTTTTAGTATGAGGCATAGAGAACAGCAGAGATTTTTTGCTCAAAGCCACATAAAAATTAACAGTGAAAAGTTAGAGTTTTTCCAGTGATCTTTTGATAAGAAATATATACGTGGATCTGGGGAAGGGGAAATCCTCTTACCTGGGACAGGCTGCACATCCCTTAGAGGTGCTTACAGTGCATGTATAGCATTTCAGTTAAAAATTTTTAGTGTTTATTTATTTTTAAGAGAGACAGAGACAGTGTGAGTGGGGAAGGGATAGAGAGAAAGGCAGACAGAATCCAGAACAGGCTCCAGGATCTGAGCTGTCAGCACAGAGCCCGACACGGGGCTCAAACTCACAAACCGTGAGATCATGACCTGAGCCAAAGTTTGATGCTTAACCAACTGAGCCATCTAGGCACCCCACATTTCAGTTAAAAACAAAACAAAACAAAACAAAACAAACAAACACCCCCCCCCCCACTATCTTGCCCTGGTATGAGCATTTGTAATAACTACAGTATAATATTCTCCAGAAGCCCCAAGATGCAGAGAGGACAGATGTACCAATGATTTAGTGTTGCCATTTCCTGGAAAGATGCCGCATAAACCTAAAAGAGTCTGGAAATTGATAGCTTTAGTGAGAAAGTGATTCAGATATTTAACTATGAAGTCTAGGCAGGTAGGGAGGAGAACCTGACTGGGTGGGAGCTGACAAGCTGAGAGGTGGAATGATTGGCCATTAGAAGATGAAGGAAATGGAGGACCATATACAATGGAAGAACAAGTCAGCTGGAGACACCTAGAAGGATTGAAGGTTGTAGTTAAACTTTGACATATAAAATCGTTAGATTTTGTGGGTAGAAGGTGGCCCAAGATGGCATGTTTTAGTATTTATCTGGTTGAAATGGGATGGAATCAATGGTCAGTAGAGTGAGTTAGAGAAGCAACAGTGAGCTGGGTGTTAAATAGGTTATCTACCTAGAATTTTAAAGGCTCTGAAGAGGATAGAAATACTTGAATAGGAAAAAAAATGTCAGGCAGCAATGTATGTCAACAGAAGACAGTAATACGGAGGGGTAAAAAGTAATAGAACATGGCAGCATACACATTGAAGGAAGAGGGAATTTTATAAAAGAGAGAAGGAACATTGTTCTAGAAACCATACCATAGGTATGTGGACTAAGGGAGGATGAGCACTTCTCCTAAAATGGGGACAAGGGGGAATAAGACTTACAGAGAGGGAGTCAGGTTTGGTTAGAACAAAGGGAAAGTACATTTTACATCAAAAGATTAAAATAAGGGTATTTGCATTGTAGAGGGTTCCAGAAGGCATAGTAGAAATAGAAGGGGATGAGAGAAGGATTCGGGGGAGGTCAAAGAGGAGGAAATGCAGAGAAGGGAGTTTATAGGAGTATAGATGATGAGTAGAAGACAGTGTTGTGTTGTAAGCATAGACTCAGTGTTGTAAGCATAGACTCAAGTTAATCCACTTAGTTTGGATCTTAGTTCCACTGAGTCACTAGCTGTGTGTCCCTGGTCAAATTGCTAAACTCTCTAGCTGAAATTTGCCTAGGCCAAAATCACAAACCAAATGAGACATGAGATCACCAATATCCATATGAGGCATATTCTAAAAATCAAATCTGTTTCCATCATTGAAAGAAGTCATGAAGGAGAGAAGAGGCTAAAATGAAAAGCTCTCAATATAGCACAGTGTCTGGAAGAATAGTTTCACAATTCCTGGCTCCACCACCTGATGCATACATAACATTTAGTAAGTTCCTTAATCTCTCTAAATTTCAGTCATAGACATAAAATTGGGCCAATATCATTATCTATCTTACAGAACTAAAGTTATGAGAATTAATGAGATGATACACATAAAGCATTTAGCATAGTGCCTTGCAGATAGTATGCACTCAAAAAGTATTATGAATAATACTGTGACAATGCAGGGGACAAGTATTCTGTCTGAGTCACAGACTATTAGAAAAAAGTGCTTTATTATGAATAGGAAATAGTCTGGCAGAGGTTATGTAAGAAACAATGTAGCCAAACTCACTTCCTTGGTCCCTTACTTCTGGTGTCTTTCTACTGACTTCTGTTTGCTACGTAACAGAGTCAGGAAATGTCATGATTCAATATTTATCCATATTCAGGAGATCATATGATCTGCAGAGCAGATCAGACACTGGAAATCAGGTCATGGTCACAGGACATGTGATCTACAGGACATGTGATCTACAGGACATCATCATTCTCTCCCAGAGAGCAGTGACACTCCTTGTAAAATCCTGATTGAGATCGTGATATGCCACACCTCCTTTGAAAGGCTGTAAAGTGACAGACTTACTATATTAAAACAAAAAAAGTTTTGTAACAGCCAAGTATCCAGATGAGTAGGGGTTATATTGCGGAGTGATTTTCAATGCAATGTTAACAAAGAACTGCTCCAGGACAGAGGAGATTCTATTCAGGGGCTGTTAGTGTGTGGGGCTGCTGCTGGCCATGGTTCTGAAAAGCTGGCTCTGGCTCCAACAGGAGCCGGCCATGTTCACAAGCTAGAGTGGCTAGGAGTTAGCAGAGTGTGGGGGCAGCTGTTATTTTAACTGTTATTTTCACACCAAGAGCTGCTGACCATGGATTCAAAAAGCCTTCTCTGATCCAAACAATAGCTGTCACAACCCACTGTGGCTCAGACTTTTTCTCAGTGTTCAAAGCTTTGCTCTAGCTGAAAGTGCCTTCCCCTTTCCTTTTAAACTCTAGTTAGTTCTTCCTTGATCTTCTGGCTAACTGAAGCCTGAGGATCATTATGATTCAGAGGATTCAAAGAAGGTTCAATTTCAAGATTAATTTGGATGTTAAGATCTGGACAAGATAAGTCTATCTTTTCTGGGTCCTCAGGATTGCCAGAGGTCTTAATTTGCAGCAAAACCACAGCTCAAATCAATACAGAAGCAGACTCAGAGGACCTTCCACACAAAGAATGACTCAGGCTCAAGCAAGGTTCTCTAAGGACTTGAGTGAGCAGTCATTGGTTAACCTCTGGACCCAGATCAGACCAGAACCATGGTTCCTAGTCTAAATTTCATTAAAGTGAAGTTGCAGGAAAAACAAAAACAAAAACAAAAACAAAAACAAAAAACAAATTGCTAAACTCTCTAAGCCTAATTTCCTTATCTCTCAAGTGGGAAATATTGAATGGTATAAGGCACATATATTTTTAATATAGTGCCTTAGACATAGTAAGTGCTCAATTAAATTATGAATATTGGTATATTATAACTTCAGGAGACTAAGGTTTTCAGATGTGTGAAACATAGCAGAGTTAGTTAGCCTGGATGCTCATGCTTTCCAGTAGATCTGTTGTAGAGTCATATAGGTATAAGCTACGACTTGCTGAAGAAGAGTAAGAAGCCAGATGAAATTTTGCTTGGCACTTTGCTTATTACTTGAACAGTGCAGTTGTAATTTCAGTGCAGGGTGAGATGTGCTATACTGGAGAGTCTATAGGGAGGTACAGGTTAGGTACAAAGAGAAAGAGTGACTGATTCTACCTGTGTGGGAAGTCATGGAGGGCTATGCCAATGGCTCACTACTGAAATTGAGTCAGGATTTTGAAGACGGGGTAGGAACAGAGAGGGAACAGCATGTGCAAAGACATTCAGTCATGAAGGGCACGGGCGGTTATGCTGAGAACAGCGAGAGAGTCAATGGGGTAAATTCCAGCTGGAGGTGGGAAAAGGGTAGGAAATGAGGCTGGTAAGTGGGCTGATTCTAAAAAGCAAGTAAGAAGGAACCAAACAATAGTGGAATGAGTAGTTTGGGATCAGTAAGAGACATGAACTGTGTAGGAAAGTCTTCCTACATTAGGTTCTCCACAGGAAGGATGTTCCTGAAGAAAGAAACAAGGAATTTGGGGCAAACAAAAGTAATAGATATAATAGATACAATCTACTTTGAAGATTATTTCCACAAGCATTCAAAGAAGGCTATCTCTAGGGAGAAACATAACTTTCAAATCACTGTCTCTCTCAGATCAGGGCCTGAATTTCATCAGCATTTCATTCCTCCTTAATTGTCAACAATTCACAAAATTACTTCACACTGAAATTTCAACGACATATTACAATTTTGCCAGGTCCAAACCCACTTTTAAAGATAAGGAGACTGAAGTTCAGGAAAGGTTAAGTCTTTGCAAGGAGTAGTGCTGGTTAGTGGCAGAGTTACAACTTAGAATTCCAGCATTCTGAATGCCGGTGCAGAGAGCTTTCCACAGGACTACCCTGACTGTCAGTAAAGCCCCTTCCTCCTGAATTCTTTGATGTGGTATATATGTGTGTGAGGGCTAGGGCAGAGAAAGGGAATAAAGGAGAGCAACTGAAAAACCACGAAGAGGAGTATAGAAATGGCAGAGTAGGGAGAGTATTGAAGGCCAGTGTCAAAAATAGAGCATGCGTGTATGTGCTGCGACAATGGCTTCTTGGCAAAATTATCTTTGACTTTTCAGTTCTAACAATTATATAACTGAGACTGTCCTGAGAATATTCCTTTTTTCAAAAGATTTTTATATGAAGAAATTTAACATGGGTCAATAGATTCTCCTACAAGAAATTATAAAAAGTTATGACCTCTGATAGTTAAAATGTAGAGTCGCTACATAATTTCAGAGATCCAAGATTTGCAAAAATGTTGGAAAGAGATGGAAAAACTCGCAAAGACTTGACCCAAGGGATTAACTTCTCCATAGAGGAATGTGTCAATTAGGAAGCTGCATATTTGCAAGGAAGTGCAGAAAGGAAGGGTTGGAGCAGTAAACATTGGTAATACCTGCCCCCCCCCCCCATCTACTATGAAGTGGTGTCTTGATACAGGTCCCCACAGCCCAGTCCCTGTGGCAAACTGATCTCTACTGTGGACATGGTTTCATTAAGACACCAAAGAGTATGTCTGGTGATAACTGAACACAAAATCGTACAACTCACTGACTGACCTGACCCTTTTCCGTGCTCAGCAATCAAACTCAGTGAGTAATTTCACTTCCCATGAAGATTTTCTTAGTGAGGGGATGAACTGGTCATATCGATGCAAATGTGCTCTGCTTTATGACAGTTAAATTTCTCATTGTAACTCAATATGATAGCCTTTGCTTTTTACATCATTTATCTGGAGCTTGATTTGTGGGAATTCATTCCAAAAAGACAGATATGATCTCAATATGCTAACAAAATTGTATCTGTGAACTGACAAGGCTGAATGAAGGCCACCCTCTGGACCATGCTGAATTCTCCAAGCCAAGGACATCTTCTGAACCCCTTGGCAGCCAGCAGTCAGCTTTTTCCTTGAGGCCCTTGATCCTTCTGTGTCCTTAGCTTCAAAACTTTACAATCTCCTACCCAGAAACATATAATTAAAGCAATCAAAAGATGTTGATCACCTTCCCAAGTGAATATAAAATTTCCTTAGTAGGGTTCTTTTTTCCCTCAAGCCCAGGAAAATGCTAACTAAAGATCATATCAATTATCAACAAAGCACTACAGAAAAACAATTGAATTTTTTCTTTCCTTAAGCCTTCACTTACATTTTACTAAGGTATCAAACCAGCTTTTTTTTTTTTCACTGTGGTACATTATGTAGAAGGGAGTCTAGAGACAATAATCTATATTTTCAATGACATGCAATAATGATTATAGCAAATTGCCATAAAATTATCGCTCTGTTTTAGTAAACGCTGTATCTAAAAGGTATCCTTTGTGTTTCAAAGCAGATAAAATAAACTCATTTATGCTAATACCTATCTTAACGCTCAGTAAAAATTTCCTAATGCATTAATTATGGCTCTAGATAGACCAATGATTATTTCATATATTCTAATTAGAAATCACTTTAGTCAGTCAGCCATACACATCAGTAAACAAGTAGAATGAATTCCCCAGGGAGGTGATAAAAAGACAATGATTTCCTTTGCACTACAGCTTGGAGAATTTACCCCACAATCAAGGAGTAATTAGAGAAGAAAATGAGGAGTTAGTAAACATACTTGCAGGTGGGAGCATTTGGCAAGGCTGTTTCTTTGCAAAGATGAAATGAAAATGGACACCTTCATTACTAATCATATATGGGGAAATACACTAGCTATCATGATCTCTTCTCAGAAGTAAGCAATAAATACAATCAAATTCGTTGCTTTTGCAGGAGCACAAATTGGAATGTAATCATCTCATTTAAATGCTAGGTTCCCAGAAGGGAGAAAGATGAAACCAACTCAGCATGTTCTAATGATTCATCCCTTTATTACAGAGCTTTATCCCCTCAAGTTCAAGCTAATTGGTATTAATTTTTGATGCTATTGTTTGCAATAGGAGCCCTCATTCCAACTTTTGGTCCATGATCCAATGATTAAAATAAGGAGCAGAGGTGGTAGTGGAAAGAGGGAGAGTCATTAAACTGGCTGATTTAACCACTAACTGTATTTGGACCTCCCATTCATCATCCTATTTTTAGCTGTCAAAAATATTTTCAAAAATTATTGTGTAGATAGAAGAGGTATGGCTTTATAACACATGCATTTGTTATATATATAATTTCTTATCAAGTTGGTGTCACAAATGCAAGCTGCATTCTTTGGCTTGCAGACTTGTTTTCAGTTAATTTGCTCACTTGCCAGCTATTTTTACACAGCACCAGTAAATACAATCTCATAACTAACAATGATCCACATTACTGAAGGTGAAATACTCAGAGGTCCTTTAGTTCACATTTGGGGCTTGGATGTAGAACATTTTAATTATCTGGAAAGCAGTCAAACAGCAAATCAAACATTAAAAGACCAAAAGCATCTTTATAAAATTACAATTCAGCTTCTGGGCTTTCATAATAATTTGTTTCTCTGACCATAGAAAGCCTTAGAAAAAGTCAGCAAGTCATTCTATTAGTCTTAATGGAGAAATAAAGTCTTGAACTCATGAACAACTGTCTTAAAGAAGAGAGAAAGGTCCCCGCTTATTAAAATTAGTGTCAATCAGTTTAGACAGGTAATCAATAACTGTCCACTTACATTGTTCAGTCAGCCATATTACTCAGAAATAAGCCTTGTATCTATTTTAGTTTCACTGACACTTTATCAGGATTAAATTGTGGGTGGGAAAGTTGGGTCATTTCAGAAAACCTTGGAATAAATTTGTCAGAAGAATTGTAAGCCTCATGCATTTATCTGGCATTCTCTTATTATGCTAACCTGAACTGATCATGAGAAGTTAGGGGGGAAAAATGGAAGAGTAATGCTCAGGGGCATAAGTCTTTCAAAGGCTTAAAAACTTACCTGTTTAAATACATTTGCTAATGGATTATGGATTTATGATACTCTAATAAAATGTGGTCTCCAAACAGGGTCTATTTCAAAAAGATCATAATTCTATTTCTCAAAAGGTGAATATTTAGATATAAGCCAATTATTTAGTATTTAATTCAATAAACTCATGAATATAAAATGTATGGTAGCTCATGGATGATATATTGAATGGTTATGACAAATGATGTTCTTCATATGGTGGTTAGACTATTATATGGTTCACTTGCTTCCCAATTCTAAGTCCTAATTTTCAGATGTATGTTCCTTAAAAACCATTAGAGGAAACCATCTGGAAACTGAAATTCTCATTTATTTTGAAAGGACTACAGACATGAGATTCAAAAAAAGGAAAGAAGGAAAGAAAGAAAGAAAGAAAGAAAGAAAGAAAGAAAGAAAGAAAGAAAAAAGAAAGAAAAGGAAGGAAGGAAAAGAGGGAGGAAGGAAGGAAAACAGGGATGAAGGAAGAAAAAAGTGAGAGAGAGTAACAGATGTATTTATTGTACATTGAGTATCAGTGATAAGGAAATACTAGAATAGATGTTGGAAAGAACAGTGGAGCATCTAGCCCAACAATTTTTTTATAAAAGAAAATACAGACATTTTTTCCCCCAAGAGAATCAACTACTTAAAGGCAAAGCTGAAATTTGAAAGAATATTTTGGAGCTTCCAATTCAGTGTTCATTCCACTGAATCCAGGAACCATATTTTTTTCTGTCCCTATAATAGATATCTCTACTTTCCTTTTAACATTTTTGATATACAAAAAATTAATGAAGTGAGAAGGATTTAAGCCTGGAATTAGGTTATCTCAAGTTTTGGGTCACTTTGAAACCCAATCATGTATCTAGGGTGTGTAGATTTTTCCCCTTAAACTACTTAAATCATAATAACAAATATATCTCCATAAGACAAAATCTTATACATATTCAGTGAAATTCCATTACAACCACACTTGAATAATTACCCCAGGAGTGCCTGGGTGGCTCAGTCAGTTAAGCATCTAACTTGATTTAGGCTCAGGTCATGATCTCACAGTTTGTGGGATTGGGCCCCACATAAGGCTCTGCTGACAGCACGGAGCCTGCTTGGGATCTCTCTCCCCGTCTTTGCCCCCCTCTCTCAAAATAAATAAACTTAAAAAAAAAGAATTACTCCACCAAGCTTTCAGCTTTCATCGTCCAACAACCTCACTACAAAGGAATAGTTGACCATCTCACTGAAGGGTGAAAATCACTCTCAGAATGTACTTTCTGATTAATTCCTTTTTTTTTAATTTGGTTAATACTTATCTAGCACATGCGGAAGTCCCCTCAGATATATAAAAAAAAAAGCAGTCTTAAAATAAACTTTATAATTAGTTCAAGGCCTTTTAAAAGACACAAGCGATGTTAAATATCAAGATGTGGGTACAGTGCCACCTAGAAATAAGTGCGTATCAAAGAGGAGGCAGTGGATAGTGTCAAAGCATTCAGATCTTGGTTGAAAATGTGACTGCACTAATTACATTACTTGGGTTTGAATCTTGGCTGCTCACTTGTTAGCTGTATGATTCTGCTTCAGCTTTCTGATCTGCGTAATGAAGCCAATAAGAGTACCTCTCTGTGTTAGGGCTTCTGGGAGAATTAAATGTATTAAAAAATAAATTGTGTCACACAGTAAGCACTCAATAAATACATGATATGATGACTACTGTTATTATTAATGTCCTTTATTCTCCCTAATGTCCCATCTCTCATCACTTAGAGATGTCTGATCTTAGCAACAGAAGACTGAGGCATTGGCCAAAATCAAGTGTTCAAAAACAAAATTGGAGATGACAAAAAAATGGCAAAATATAGCAAAGCACTTGATTTTATGGAAAGTAATGTGTTTTTCATTTTCAAGTCACATTTGTGCCCTTAAAATTACATATTATGGTGAATCATAGACATATTAAAAATATTAT
Source organism: Leopardus geoffroyi (assembly GCF_018350155.1). Taxonomy (NCBI): domain Eukaryota; kingdom Metazoa; phylum Chordata; class Mammalia; order Carnivora; family Felidae; genus Leopardus; species Leopardus geoffroyi. Next base: position 77,499,400 of record NC_059329.1, read on the forward strand.
GGAATGGGGCGCCTGGGTGGCGCAGTCGGTTAAGCGTCCGACTTCAGCCAGGTCACGATCTCGCGGTCCGGGAGTTCGAGCCCCGCGTCGGGCTCTGGGCTGATGGCTCAGAGCCTGGAGCCTGTTTCCGATTCTGTGTCTCCCTCTTTCTCTGCCCCTCCCCCGTTCATGCTCTGTCTCTCTCTGTCCCAAAAATAAATAAACGTTGAAAAAAAATTTTTTTTAAAAAAATATTATGGAAAAAGACACAATTCTGAACCCAAATATAAAATTCCTTGGCTAAAACATTCATTACAAGGTAAAACTGTAGGTTTGCTTTGGACTTAAATAGAAAAACAACAGTTTATGAGGCATCTTGCATTAAAGAGCATCTAGTTTAAATTTGGTGACAATTTAATGCTAGTGCTACATTCATCTACAGACTCAGAAACCATTACAAACATGTACTGTATCATTATCCTTGTGTTACGGAGACTCCAAAGCATAGGAGATTAGTGTTTTCAGGCAAATAAGGATTTCTGGCCTGCTACTGGGTACTGATGAGTGTCCTAGTAGATAAGGTATACCTTCAAATGTCTCATTTACTACCATTTTCTGAACAAAAAAAGAAAGAAAGAAAGAAAGAAAGAGAGAAAGAAAAAAAGAAAAATGCTGATTGAGGTAAAAAATGAGTGAGACATACAAATTCAATTTAACAAACATTCGTAATACCCAGCATTATCATAGTTACATAGGGGGACATCAATGTGGTTGAAACAGGATGCTTTTCCTCAAGGAGAGAATAATTTTGCTGATGAGATAATCATAATGATGATGGCTAATGTATTTTAAGTGCTTACTAGGTGTCAAGCATTGTACATTGTTGATACGTGTTATCTCATTTATTTTTATGATCACCCTATAACTAATCTACCCAATTCATAGTAAGAAAATTGAGGATTAGGGAGGTTGAGGCACTTTCCCAAGGATATGTGATGGAGGCTGGGGAGGTTACTAACACATCTGCCTCACCACAGGTGGGTCTTCATGATTCTCCCCATTGGTGGGGCTCTGAAATTCCCAAATAGCCCTGACCTTTTGGTGACTAGAAGCTCCTTCCAAAGCTTCATATTTACAACCTTATCTCCTCCTCTGTTTTCTCTCCTTCCTTAAAGAGGTTTACATATAGATAAGTATCTTAGTTCTTGACAGTTTCCATAACCTACTCTTCTCCAAAGATCTCATTTTCCATTCTGTTCAGTAATCCATTCACTGACCTGAAGCCAATTCCATAGTATTGGAACCAACCTAAGTACCTTGCTTTCTCTCACTGTTAATGTAGTTTCTTGGCAAAATCTAGCCTTGGATAATTTCAATGCTCCATTATTTTTTCCCATTTTATTGAGATAATTGACATACAACTTTGTATTAATTTAAGCGGTACAACATAATGACTTGATAAATGTATATATTGCAAAATCATCACTACAATAACCTTAGTTAAAATCCATCACCCACATTGTTACACATTTCTCTCTTGTCATGAGAACTTTTAAGATCTACTCTCTTAGCAATGTTCAACTTTTGAATATGCATTACAGTGTTGTTAATTATAGTCATCCTGCTGTATATTATATCCCTAGAACTTATTTATCTTCTAGCTGGAAGCTTGTACCTTATGATTATCTTCACACATTTTCTCCATCCCTTCCCTCCCCTGCCTCTACTTCTGGCAACCATCAGTTTGTTCTCTGTTTCTTAGAGTTTGGTTTCTTTAGATTCCACATATAAGTGAGATCATACAATATTTGTCTTTTTCTGTCTGGCTTATTTCACTTAGCATAATGCCCTCAAGTTTCATTCATGTTATTGTAAGTGACAGGATTTCCTTCCTTCTTTTTATGGATGAATAATATCATACGGTGTGTGTTTGTATATATATATGTATGTATGTACACATATATGTATATAGTATATGTACATATACATATATGTGTGTAAATAAATATATGTGTATATTTACATATACGTGTATACACACACATATATACATGCACCACATGTCTTTATCCACTCATCTGTCGATGGACACTTAGGTTGTTTCCATGTCTCGGTTATTGTAAATAATGCTGCAGCTAATATGGGGATGCAGATATCTCTTTGAAATACCGGTTTAATTTCCCTTGAAGATATGCCCAAAAGTGGAAATCCTGGATCATATGGTAGCTCTATTTTTAATTTTTTGAGGAAACTCTGTACTGTATTCCATAGTGGCTGTTCCATTTATATTCCCACCAACAGTGTGTAAGAGTTCCCTCTTCTCCCCATCCTTGATAACACTTGTTATAATTTGTCTTTTTTTAGTTTATTTATTTATTTTCAGAAAGAGAGAGAGCAGGGGTGGGGCAGAGAGAGAAGGAGAGAGAGAAGATCCCAAGTAGGTTCTGTACTGTCAACATGGAGACCCATATGGGGCAAACTGACGAACTGTTAGATCATGACCTGACCTGAACCAAAATCAAGAGTGGGATGCTTAACCAACTGAGTCACTGAAGTGTGCATATTATTTTTTGGTGACAGCTATTCTAGCAGGTGTGAGGTAGCATCTCATTATGGTCTTGAGTTGTGTTTCCCTGATGATCAGTGATATTGAGCACATTTTCATGTACCTGTTGGCCATTTGTATATCTCCTTTGGAAAAATGTCTATTCAGTTACTCTGCCCATTTTTAAATTGTATTGTTTTTTTTTTTTTTTGCTATTGAGTTATATGAATTATTTATCTATTTTGGATATTAACCACTTATCAGGCATACAATTTGCAAATATTTTCTCTCATACCATAGGTTGTCTTTTCATTCTGTTGATGGTTTCTTTCTCTGTGCAAAAGCTTTTTAGTTTCATGTAGTCACACTAGTTTATTTTACTTCTGATGTCTTTGCTTTTGGTTTCAAATCCAAAAATCATTCCTAAGACAAATGTTAAGGAGTTTATCACCTATGTTTTTATCTAGAAGTTTTATGGTTTCAAGTCTTATGTTCAAATCTTTATTTTTGTGTATGGTGTAAGATAGTGTTCCGGTTTCATTCTTTTTCATGTGTCTCTCCAGTTTTCCCAACATCATTTATTGAAGAGACTATCCTTTCCTCATTGCATATCCTTAGCTAGTTTGTTATAAATTGATTGACCATATATGCATGGGTTTACTTCTGTGCCATTTGTTCCATTAATCAACACATCTGTTTTTACGCCTATACTATGTTGTTTTAATTATGATAGTTTTGTAATATAGTTTGAAATCAGGAAGTGCGATGCTTTCAGTTTTGTTCTTCTTTCTCAAGGTTATTTTTTTTGGTTATTCAGGTCTTTTGTGGCTCCATACAAATTTTAGGATTGTTTTTTCTGGCTTTATTTTAAATGTATAATCACTCCTTTTAAGAGCACTTTAAGTGTGACACAGGAATCAAACTAAATTTCTGTAGTTCAATAGTTTTTGAAATTTTGTTTCAAGACCCTCTTCTCCAAAAATTTATATAATCAAGAGCTTCTGCTTATGTGGGTTGTATCTACCAAATTTGTTATATTCGAAATTAAAGTAGAGAACATTTAAAACATTTCTTAATATATTTAAGAATAAAATAAATCCATAACACGTTAACATAAATATGTTATGAATAATAATTCTACCTTGCAACAACAAAAAAAGTTGATGAAAAGAGTATTATTTTATATTTTGCAAATCTCTGCAGTGTCTGGCTTAAGAGAAGACAGCTAGATTCCCCTGTCTGCATCTGCACTGAATCTCTTGCACTACCATATGTCATGCTATCTTTTTTTAATGTTTATTTATTTTTGAAACAGAAAGAGACAGAGTGTGAGTGGGGGAAGGGGCAGAGAGAGAGGGAGACACAGAATCTGAAGCAGGCTCCAGGCTCTGAGCTGTCAGCACAGAGCCCAATGTGGGCTCTCATGAGCCATGAGATCATGACCTGAGCAGAAGTCAGATGCCCAACCGACTGAGCCATCCAGGCACCCCATATGTTAAGCTGTCTTTGAAAAATTCCAGTGTATACTGACAAGAGAATGAGAGTGGAAAAGCAAATAACAATATTATTTTTTAATGCTTTTTAAAATTTATTTTGAGAGAGAGAGAGCAGAGGAGGGGCAGAGAGAGAGGGAGTGAGAACCCAAGCAGGCTCCACCCTGTCATTGCAGAGCCTGACGTGGGGCTTGAACTCACAAACCATGAGATCATGACCTGAGCTGAAACCAGGAGTCAGACACTTAACCAACTGAGCCACCCAGGTGCCCCAATAATATTATAGTGAAAATAGTTTTGACCTTCCAGACCCATGTAAAGGCCCTTGTGGGTCTGTAGGAGCCCCCAGCGACAACTTTAAAACTGCTTCTTTAATCACTCATTTCCTCCCTCAGCTAGATAAATAAACTATTTTCCACTGCATTCTTTTCTCCTCAAACCTTCAACACCTACTTTCCTCTCTTTGCTCATAATTGACATAAATACAACATAAATACTTGAAAAGTAGAAGCATTGGAAAAGAAGTTCCATACATTCTCACCACTTGCTACCAGCCCACCTTCATCTGTACCTATATACTATACCCAACCCCTATGCCCTACCTTGACTCTGAAGGAGATGCTTCCTCTTTTTTTTTTTTTTTTCTTCAGTGTTTCTCTCTTTTTGCCTCCTCAAGAATATTGCTTCAGCTTCTGCATCATTTTTTACTTCTTTCTTGGGTCATGTCTACCACCATTTTAATTTGTTTCAGAAGATTACATCATAAATGTTGCCCCTTAATTCCACTCCCCATCTCCAGCTATAGTGCCATTTTCCCCCATTGAAGGCAAACCTGTTGACATAGCTGCCTATCCACCCTATCTCAAGTTCCTCTACTTGCATTCTCTCTTGAATGTATTGTTTTCTGACCTTTCTCCCACCATTCCCTATCACTTGTGATAGGACTTGTGAAGAACTCTAGTGGCTTCCATGTTGCTAAATCCTTGGACATTTCTTTGTTTTCACCTTATGCAATTGAGCTGCATTTGACACATTTGATCATAGTCTCATTCTTAAACAATCTTTCTTCACTTAGCTTCTGGGTCACTATTCTTTCCTAATTTTCTAGTGCTTTACTAGAGGCCCTTCTTAGTCTCCTTGTTGATTCTTTTCATGTCCCTAACCATTAATCATGGAAAGGATCCAGGGCTCATTCCTTGGATGTCTTCTCTCTCCGTGCTCTTTTCTTATGTAATCTCGTTCAGGCTCATCATTTTTAAAACCATCCAAGTGTACACGTACTCCCAAATTTACATCTCCACTTGGACCTTTTCACTGAGCTCCATACAGTTATGGCCCACATAATATCTCCATTTAGATATTTAATATGCCTTTTGAACCTTAAGAATGAACTCGTGATTCACTGTTCCTATCTACCCAAACTTATCTCTCCACAATCTTCCCTAACTTTGTAAGTTGTAACTAATCCCTCAAGTTGATCTTGCCAAATAAAATCTTGGAGACTTCCAAACATAAGTCAGATTTTACCACTTCTCAAGCTGCTTCACTGGTTTATCTCCCTCATGAAAAACCTATGTCCTTCCATTAACCTATAAAATCCTACACAAACTGATCCTGTGCTGACTTTGTGGCCTTTTCTTCTGCCCTTCTTTCTCTGATTCACCCATCTCTGGCCACAATGGACTTCTTTCTGGTGCTTGAATGCCATACTTTAAGCTGAGGGATCTGGACATATTTCATCAGTAATGGGAAGTCACTGCAAAATTTATGCTACAAAACATTTCTTCAAAGAGATCAGTCCCTGTTCTTTTGTTGGAATCTGATCAACCCTGGGAAATTGAGGCAGCATCTAAAGTTTGACACAGCGGTTCTGATGAACTAAAACTTCCAATTCCCTTTCAAGAACACTTTTATTTTTCACTGGATTTCAATACCAATTAAATCTGATCTGAGTATTGGGTGGTCACAGTTACACTGACAGAATTTGATTGCAAAGAGTAAAAATACATAAGCGTTTGATGAGTGGTAGAGAGAATGAAGGCTGTGGAAATTCATAAAATAAGGATAAATAGGGCTGCCTGAGTGGCTTAGTTGGTTAAGTGTCTGACTTCTGCTCAGGTCATGATCTCATGGTTTGTGAGTTCAAGCCCCACATTGGGCTCTCTGCTGTCAGCATGGAACCCACTTTGGAATCTGTCTTCCTCTCTCTGCACCTCACCTGCTTGCACTTGCATGCATATGCACTCTCTCCCAAAATTAAATAAACGTTAAAATAAATTTTTTAAAAAAGGATAAATAAATATGGGGTCAGAGAAGTTTTTATGGGGAAGATAGCTCTTTAACTCTATTTTGAATAGTGAGTACTATGTGGATAAGTTAAAATCATCACAGGGATAGAAAGAAGAGGCAGAATTTTTTGAACAGGGCAAGGAGGCAAGATTTAAGAGCAGGGCATCATGAAGGAGCAAATCGACTGAAAAAATGAGCTTACATTAGAAGGTAAAGTGCGTGAGATGTTTATACTCAGCTCCTCTAAATTTAATGAGCTTAGTCCTTCCACATTCTGAAGGGTCTATAAATTCAAATCCACATAATTTCTTTCCACGATAAGATTATGGCGATTTGTGTGTATTTACAGCATCTTGGCCTGATTCTATTTTTTAGAGTAGAACATATTTATTTTCAAAATATTCAAACTTTGAGTTTCAATAGTCATTTTTTTTTTCTTTTTAGGTGGAGTAGTATTCTTAGTCCCATTAAGTTTAAAGATCAGGAAAATGTTCAGGTAGTACTTTTTCTACAGTGTATCTGATTTGATTTTGAAGCAGAAATCAAATCATATCTGATTACCATTCAACTTGTGGGCAGCACCACTGTTAAGATAAAAAGCCACTGGGGCACATGGCTGGCTTAGTAGGTAGAGCATGTAACTCTTGATCTTGGGGGTTGTAAGTCTGAGACTTACATTGGATATAGAGATTACTTAAAAATAAAATCTTAAAAAAAAAAAGCCATCAGAGAAATATATACAAACTCTCAGTCTCTTCCCTAATGCTCTCAGAAATGCACTTTCCAATTCATTGCATCAGACTAAAAAAAATAAATAAGCATTCATGCTCGGAAACAATATGTCAATGACTCAGTATCAGTATCCTTCTCCACCATCCATCAATTTTTGTTCTATGTCAAGTGCTGTTTCCATAATCAATCTTTGGCTGTTTGTGATTGGGACTAAGCACCTTTTGTGCTTTCAAGGTATTGGAAGTAAGTGCAAACCAAAGAGAAAATAGATCGTTCAAGCACCAGCTTTATTTATGCTCTGACACCAATACCCTTGCCTTCATCTTTTTCCATGCATTGGCTGATTTCCCAATATCCACGCAAAAGATAAAAATCTTACTATCACAATAAATGTTGTGCACAATATTGTGCTTTTGATAGCACAATAAAAATTGGTTTCAGGAAGTGAATTTGGCCCATTGTTTGCTACGTTACTGCATTTTAAGACACATTTACTAAAAAGGAGAGAAAATTTTCACTTCAGAGTTATTCAGAATGTGTAGCTTTTTCTTTCTTCTTTTCTCTTTTTAAGCACAAAAATGGAAGTTCAGATTTGGAGACAATAGTTTTCTTTCTTTTGTTTATTCCTTTGAGACAAAACTTTCACACTCTGGACAAGGACAATGTCAATGAACAGAAAAAGTTTAGAAAATTCCATGCAACAGAGAATAGTTTTAATTACTTACCTATGTAATTTCCAAGCTCCTATTACCAGTCATGGTTGTGTTCTTTTCCAACTCTACTCAACACCTACAAAATGAACATTTAAAGATAATTGGTTATTTTGGTATATTGCATTATATTTGAAAGAATGTATACAGATATCCAAAATTCAATAACCCAGAACATTGGCTAACCATTTTATGCTTACATTTTGAAGAAATAAGGTTTTTTTGTTTGTTTTTGTTTTGTTTTGTTTTGGTTTTGGGTTTTTTTTTTTTTGACTAATTTTTTCCCTTTCAACATCCATGTTCACATGCTCAGTTATAGGACTTTCTATTGAAGGATACCTGATAGAGAAAGTCAGGAGGCAGGGTTACTTTTCCCATCCATGCTAATGTAGCAAGAGTGGACTCAGCTGAACATTAGGAAGAAATTAGCTTAGGGGTCTACCATCACTCTCCTCCACCACCCAGAGCATATTTACACTAATTGTTTGCATAAGAATTTGGGGAGAAACCTGTCTTGTTTGGAGGGTTTTTAGTAATGAGAACACTGGACTCTCCATGATTGTTACTATTGTTGCTACAGAGAGAGAGGTGATTTGGGGTACAGATATCTGAGAGAGATGCGAAACCAATAGGGTCTTAACACCTGAAATGGCGAAAAACAACATTGGAGCATGTGGCAACTTTGTAGCAAGAAAACAGTCCTTTAATAAAGGTACCAGTAGAACTGGCAGCACTGACAAAGGGCTCTGATCAAAGGGTTTGTGGGATTATCCTTTGATGAGATGGCCAGAATAGAAAAATACTTCTTGTTTTTGCTAGTTCAACACCCACTCCCCCTTCTTCTGGTAACAGCACCTTGAATTTCCTTTGTAACCACTCCACTGTCAGCTCATGCTGGGACTTCCCTCCTCCCACAGGAGTAGGGATTTAACCCAGGCCCGACAAAACAGAGCACTGTAAAATTTTTTGAATATTTTTTTAAGAAATTGAGACATACATTCCACAGAATTCATTCTTTTAAAGGCTATAGTTCTTTGATCTTCAGCATATTTACCGAGCTGTGCAACCATCACTAATATCTAATTCCAGAAGAATTTTATCATCCCCTCACCACAAAAATACCTTGTACCTATTAGCAGTTGTTCCTCATTCCCATCCACCATCAGCCCTTGACAACCACTAATCTACTTTCTGTCTCCATAGATTTTCCTGTATGGATGTTTCATACAAATGGAATCATATAATATATAATATTTTATATCTATCTTCTTTCACTTAACAGAATATTTTCAAGGCTTATCCATGTTGTAGTATCAATATCTCATTCCTTTTTATGGCTGAATAATATTCCACTATATGGTAATAGTACATTTTGTTCATTCATTTATCAGTTGATGGGCACTCCACTTTTTAAGAAATTATTTATTTTTGAGGGAGGGAGGGAGAGAGGGAGAGGGAGAGGGAGAGATAGAGAGAGAGAGAGAGAGAGAGAGAGAGAGAACATAGCAGGGGAGGACCAGAGAAGGTGGGGTGCAGGGAGACACAGAATTCAAAGCAGGCTCCAACCTCTGAGCTATAAGCCCAGAGTCCAACATGAGGCTCAGACCCATGAACTGTGACATCATGACCTGAACCAAAGTCAGATGCTTAACCAACTGAGCCACCCAGGCATTCCAATGGGCATTTCACTTTTTAGCTATAAGACTGATGCTATCATGAACATTCATGTACGAGTTTTTATGGGAATGTAGGATGTAAATTATGTTAGCCCTATGATTTGAGTGGAATCATTGGCTCATACAATAAAGCCATATTTATGTGTAATAGGGAAAATAATAGCAATTCTCTGAGCAGACTGTAAGAAGCTTCAATCTTATTCTTTTCCTTCCAGTGGTTCCAGACTGCTATTTGCCCACATGATTGTGGTATGTTAGTTTTTGATGTTGGTGTGGAGCTTAGAAGAGAAGGATGGGAATAGGAGAGGTTAAAATACTATAAATCTTACTGTTCTTCCCCTATCGAGAACTTTTTCTTGAATAAATGCTCCCCAGGTGGCTGAAAACTTTTAGCTAATATCCAGAGTTCTGAAAACATTGATTGTGATGATTTCTGCCAGTGTTCTTATTGCTTTTATGAATGATAGGATTTTTGGAAGTCCTTACTCTGCTATTTATAGCTGATATCACTAAGCCTGTAGTTTGTGCAGTGATTGATTCTGTCAAGGCATGTAACTTGATCCGGTCCTAAGAAAAATGACTTGACTTTTGTAAATGCTGAGGGTTTGAGGTCTGAGTATGGTAGTTTTTTGAGGGGCACTGCCCATATCCCCAGGGCCTTGTGGCTTCACTGCAAGTCTGCCAGCTCCTACTAGTGGATATTTACATTTGGTTCCTGACTAAGGGCTTTATCTAAAGCCATTTAAGTCTGTTCCAGCAGCCTCATGTACCTCAGCCTGGACATTCTTCTCATAAACAATAACCAATACTAGCTGGTGTACAAGGGTCCAATCTTCCTGGTCCTTTAGGTGGTATAACTGTGACATGTATTTTTACATTGTTGCCCTTCGGGGTAGGACTTCGGTTGCCCAAGGTGGCAGTTGATTTATAATGCACTCCCTATTTGTTCCTTTACCTTCCATGTCCTGCTTCCCCAGTTCCTACTGATGTCTCCTGTACCTCTCAGATAAATTACTTGGACTTGAAACTGTTTTTCAAAGTCTGTTTTGGGAAAAATTCAACTTAGAGAGATTGTAGGCTAGGAGTAACTGCAAACAACCTATTCTATAATAAGAAAGCTGACCTGGGAAGAAGCCATCCAGGCGTAAAGTCTGACAGAGCAGAGTTGAGTTCTGGTGACAATTTTTAAAAAATATTTATTTTTGAGATAGAGAACTAGTGGGGGAGGAGCAGAGAATGAGGAAGACAGGGGATCTGAAGAAGGCTCTGCACTGACAGAAGAGAACCCAATGCAAGGCTCGAACCCATGTGAAAGCATGACCTGAACTGTAGTCAGACAACTAATCGACTGAGCCACCCAGGTGCCCACTGGTGACAGTGTTTAAATGTCCCTTTAAGTCCTGATTCTGTGGACCTTTAGTGATGTGGGCCAAAATATTCCCTTTTTTGTTTCAAATGAATTTCAGTTAGGTTTCTTTCTTTCTTCATTTTTTTTTTTTTGTTTGTTTTTGCCTTTTTTGCCTCCGGAATAATTCTGCATAACATAGTATTTTATTATTGACTATGGACTTAAGGAAAAACCCCACAATAATGGATTGAAATAAGCAAAGCTAAGTTTATGAAACCAGTTAACAGCACCTTGACAGAGCCTTAGGAATTTCTTACAATCAAAGATACTTATAAGGTTTAGGATTTAAGCTCTAGTCATTTAAATCAGGCCTTTAATGGTAAGTAACTGTGACTGGGACAGAAACCTGACATAATTGCTTAAGATTGGTGACACGGCATGGCGAGCATCTTGAAGCAAGCCTTGATAAGTAAAGTGCTTGCTTGAAAATCAAGCTATTTGCCTAGTTGAGCAATCCATCATCCTATGAGAACTGTTTGCCCAGATGAGCAAACTGTTTGTTCAGATAAATGGACATGGAAGAATATCCTGAAGCAAACAGTGAAGTTATTTATCGGTTTAAAATCTTCAAGTAATAAACAGTTAAGTCTTATTGACACAGGTGTTCTCGATACTTAAGCAATGTGATACAGGTGGTATGAGTTCTTATAAAGAGTAGGATTTGTCTCCATGGGGACAGTCAGTGACATTGAAGGAATTCTAGACAAGGGAGAAAAAACAACATAAAGGTACTAAAGAATGGACAAAATATTAACAATGCTGGAGTGAAGTAACTAGGAAATTAGCTACAAAAGGGTATTTAGGTGAGATGTATAGAACCAGGAACCAGAACTTTGTCCTCTTAGAAATGGGGAGCCTTTGAAGGTTATGAAACACCTTACTACTGAAAAGTGTTTCTGTTTGGATTTTTTGTTTGTTTTGTTTTGTTTTACTAGGAAATGTTGGTTTTTAAGTGGTCACACAATATAATGTACCATCAACTGAGGAATTTGTAATTTCAAACTTCTGCTGGCTATTTAAATCTTTTTCATATTTTAATACCAAGCCCTATGCCTTGAACATTGATTGGAACATGAGAGCTGAATTATTATCTGTAAAGAATGATAGCAGGGAGTGAGACTATAAGCATCTTGGCTTCCATCTTTGCATATTATGGAGCCAGAGAAAGGGCATTATTTATTCATTGTGCAGGTGAGGAAGAGACAGTCCAAAGTTTCACTTAACATTTGTCAAACAGCACTGCTTATGATTTATGGCAAAAGCTCTTATAGTCACTAATAACCTCTTATTCAGATTCTGAGAAAACCTAGCATGAACATAATAGCAGCTAATATTCTTAGACTAATCACAAGTGTCACATTTAGACCAATATGGATTCTTATCCTGACTCTGACACTTAATGGAAAGATGACTGTGGGCAAGTTAGCGTCCTTGTCCCTCTGTTACCTTATGCAACTCGTAGAGAAAGATAATACTACCTACCACATGAATGTGATTTGAAAATCAAATGAAGGCTAAAAAATGGACTGAAAGAGTTTGGTATAACGTTGGAAAGCATTAAAGATTGGTTTTGTTTTTGCCTTTTTCCTTGAGTAGGCTTCTCTGAAAATATGCACAAGGAAAGGGAAATAAAAGTCCAGGCCAATTCGTAATGGAGAAAATGGCCGACTTCCAAGCCTTCTACGCTCTGGCTTCCCACACCCATGTATTTGTTTCAACTGTAAATCTGCTTTCAGAATCTTCATATGAGCACCACAAATAAAGTTCAGAAATTAGGATTTCTTCTTCTCCCAGACAGAGCTGCCCCTTAAGGAAAGCTTTTACCTCAAAGGGAATGACTATAATTCAACATTTGAGCATTAGGCAGAGGAAGCCCTCTAGGAACTCATTCCATGGTTGTAACTCTTGCAATATGGGTAGGTCTGAGGAATTCGGGGGCTAAAATGGAGAGGACAGTCAGTGAACTAGAAATTAGGAGATACAAGCTCTGCTACTTTCTACAGACACGTAACTATGTGTCACAACTTCTTGCAATCTCAGTTTCTTCATCCACGAATGGGAGACTTTGCAAGTTCATCTAAGGATTACAAGACACAAGGCTGAAGGAAGCACTTTTAAAATTCTAAAAATATATATTAATATGAATTTCAATAATTCTTCATATTACTTCCCTCAAGATACTTGAAGAGATACCAAATAAAAGCAATCAAAATATGAGGCAGCAGCAGTCAGGCTGGTAGGTGATCTCAGAGACGGTTATTACAGATCCATTTTACCACAGACAGTATGAAATTAACTAGAGACTACAATGGTGGCAGAGAAAATCTTCTTGGAAATTTCTAAGTGTGCAGTGCAGGAGACTACACCAATGGAGAGCACCAAGCAAGAAAGAAGACCTCTTGATTTTTTTTTCACATATTCTGTACAATGTAGAAGGGCAAAATTGAAACTTTACTCTCAATCTTGGTTCCTTAGGAAAGATGTTGTATTCTATCATTAAGCAAGCCTTTACTGAGCACCTAATGCATGCAACGATGTTAGTTGTCCTTTATGGAAAGACATCTATATGCCAGAGATCCTATAATGCTCTTAATATCTTCAAATAATTGTCTGAGTCAATCCTTATAACAGTGTATATGGTTAGGATTAATATACCTATTTTTAAAAAAATTTATTTGTTTTGAGAGAGAAAGAGAGAGAGAGAGAGAGACAATGACAACAGGAGAGGAACAGAGAGAGAGAGAGAGAGAGAGAGAATCTCAAGCAGGCTCAGCACTGGCAGCTCAATGCTGAACATAGAACTCGAACCCACGAACCATGAGATCATGACCTGAGTTGAAACCAAGAGGTGGACATTTAACCAACTGAGCCCCCCAGGCACCCCTATTAATATACCCTTTTAAACATATTCAGGAAGCTGAGATTCAGAGAGATAAAGTAACTTAACAAAGACAGATCCTTGGTAGTTTTTAGCAGAAATCAGGTTCAAATCTCGGTCTGCACCATTCTAGAGGCTATGCCCTCAAACAGAATGCTCTACTGATACTCAGTTTTCTTTGAGAGTCTTTACTCTTCTTCATGGTTTAATTAAACTCTATAAACTTCTCTAAAATCAACAAAGGGAGAAATTTATTTCACTTCAATTTTTAAAATAAACTTGCTTCATCCAGCATTTTATGGACCACAATGGGAATGAAAATGGGATAAAAAGACAATTGAAAATTCCCACCTGGAAAAGTTCAAAGGCATTTTTATTTTACATTAACTCATGAACAATAGAAATTTAAACATTCTGCTTCACATTAAAAAATAATAGAGTCAGATAATAGATGTCCAGAATGTTTTCTTTGTGCTTTAGTGAGAGAATCTTTGGTGTTTCTTTCAGTCAGGCATATTCCACTGAAGTATTACGAAATATATCTATCACTTAGCTTTGAAAAAAAAAAAAAGCTGAAAAAAAGGTGTCATTTCTGTGATTCCAAGTTTACACGGGAAGAAATGCATGAAAATGCCAGAGAGTTGTTAGCTATGTGAGACAGGGAAAAAGGCATAAACATAAGTAAATGGGAGACAGAAAGTGGGTCTTTCTGTTCAAAACTCTATCATCAATCGCACTTAGATACTCAGATGTTGAACTGGAAAACCTATAAAACTAAAACTCTTCAAGTCTAGAAATTACTACTTGCAATGTCATCAAAAAATTTTATCATGTGTGCAGTTACACATGGAAAGAAAACTTACAAGTCTCTTAAAATTCTGGATAACTGTAGATCTTAAAGTTGGTTCCTTAAAATTCTTATTCAGAATGAATATTATGAAGGAAAGGACTTCGTATCTTGGACAAAGATAGTTGTAGAGGCCTATACATATTTCCCATAATGTCAACATGTTACACAGGCAGGTAGCATACCTCTTTATCTGGCCTTCTATTTATTTGACAACGTTTTCATCACAGCAGAGGATCTCCAATGGTACAGAAGTGTTTGTATCCCAGCAGCAGGCAAAAGCCAGGGGCTGTGTGCCAAAGTTGTAAATGCATGTATTCTGTGGTGTAGCTGAGAGATAGCTGCCTCTAGGAGTATGTCATGAGGAATTCTAAGGATGATGAGGCCAGACTCTACTCTGCATGGATCCACAGCAGGTAAGCACTACAATGAATGCGGCTGGCTGCCATCCCTAAGAGATATTTGCAGTTGAAGCTGAGTTTTTTAATATTGTTGCAGTGGAAGGAGTTTATGTATCGTATCCATAGCAGGAGAGGAGCAGAAGTCCATAAGTCTCATTGGGATGGCTGGCTTTCACTCACATGTGACTAAAAACACAGGGACCATTTTTAATCTGTCAAATTAGCTAGGTTGTAGAATTTTCAGGAAAAAGGGTGACACAACAATTCTAGAGGATAATTTTAGCAAAACATATCAAAAGCCTTAAAATGTTCGTATGTTTTCTCAGGGCAATTTTAATCCTAGGAATTAATTTTAAGGAGGCTGTGTTCAAACATGGTCTAAAGAGGGTGCCTGAAGGGTCAGTCAGTTGAGCATCTGACTTCAGCTCAGGTCATGATCTCACGGTTCATGAGTTCAAGCCGTGCTTTGCTGCTGTCAGCACAGAGCCTGCTTCGGATCCTCTGTTCCCCATTCTCTCTCTGTACCTCCCCTGCTCATGCTCTCTCTCAAAAATAAATAAACATTTATTTTAAAAAATGGTCTAAAGAATGGCTGTTCATGCCATCATTAGTCATAAGAATAAAATCAGAACCAATCTACTTCCTATATAAATAATTGGTTACCATATGTCAATAAAAGGCAAAAGGGAATACTATTTAGTTATTTTTGTACATTATATGTACATTGTACATTATAATATTAAACATTTGAGGGTCACAAACCATTTTTTAGAGTCAGATGAATACCATAGGCCCTTTCCTGTTCTAAAACGTAAATGAATTGACCTAAATTTATACCCAGAGTTTGGCATAAAATGCCAGAAAGTTCATAGATCTCCCACAGTACATGTAGGGATACAAAGTTAAAAATCCAACATGAATTGCCACTGGATTATAAAATATTCATAATTCATTAAGTTTAAGAAATCAGAATATGTAATATATATGCAGCATGATTCCTTTGTAATTTAAATATATATATACACACACACACACACACACACACACACACACACACACACACACACACATGAATGTTATATTATTATGATCCCTAAAATATCCTATTCAACAGCATAGGCATCCTCCTGCCCACCATTAAGGGACAGAAATCACATCTTAACATTTGATTTATTTCCTCAGAAGTTCAATTTTTCCTTTTTATTGGTTTGTTAAAACCGATAAAAATGCTCAATTACCTATGAATTAAATCAAAAAGAAAAAAAAAGAGCTTTATGGGCCATGTGGGTGGCTCAGTCAGTTAAGCATCTGACTTTGGCTCAGGTCACGATCTCGTGGTTCATGAGAGCCCCGTGTTGGGCTCTGTGCTGACAGCTTTGGATTCTGTGTCTCCCTCTCTCTCTGCCCCTCCCCCACTCATGCTGTCTGTCTCTCTCTCTCTCTCTCTCTCTCTCTCAAAAATAAATAAACATTAAAAAAAGAGAGCTTTATTACTTTTCACTAAAGAGCATATATTCCAACAGAAATATATAAAGTATATAAATATATAGGTAGTATATAAATACATAAAGTAATGATTCAGTTTGGCCATTTTTTGTGTTTCTGTGTGTGTGTGTGTGTGTGTGTGCGTGCACACGGGTGTGTGTGATTTAAACTTCTTAAATGCAATCAGTAAAAACCAACTCTAGTTAATTTATGCAGAAGAGGCAAATTATTACACGAAATGAGCTAGACGATAGCCTCTGGAATGACAACAGTATAAAGAATATGAAACCATTTTGCAGCAAAACAAAACACAAAACAAAACAAAACAAAAAACCACATCAACCAAAAAACTATAACTTATAAAAAATTATAAAAATAACAATAATATTAATAACTATTTAATACTTAAAATTTTTCCCAATTATGCAGCAAATGAATAAACGTTTATTAAAAAAATCTATATAGTCTTATACAAATAGTAAGAGTCTCTGACTCTTGAGCCATGATTCACTTTCCCACTGCAATTCAGCATGATGAAAGTTCCACTCGAGGTAGGTCAGGCCAAGAAAATGGGGCTCTCACTTCCCAAAGTTTCCATTCAAGGACTGTGGGAACTCCTTCAGAGAGACAAGTTACCATCTTTTCATATTTCCCCAAGCTCCATGTTGCAAAGGCCAAATTAAAGGTTTATGCAACTGAGAAGTCAGGAACTTCTTTCCCCACATGGCCCTCATTTATAGGGCAGAGGCTTTGTGCCAAGTATGACAGGCTGAGAATACCGTGTTGCCATTGAACCCACTGTATGGCACTTGTAGGGTTGGGGTAGGAAAAGGCAATATAAGAAGACCAGACTTTAAAAATTGATACTAATGACTATGAAGGGCATTTTATAGTAATAAAAAGGGTCAATTTATTAGGAAGTTATAGTTTTTGGAAACATAAATACATCTAATAACAGAGCTCCAAAATATATGAAGCAATATCTGACAGAACTAAAGGGAGAAATGGATAATGTAATAATAATTGTTGGAGACTTCAATAATCTAATTTTAATAATTGTTATAATAAGTATGTAGAAGACCAAAACGAAATAGATGATTTGAACATTATAAACTCACTAGACCTAACACACATATATAGAACATTCCAGTCAAGAAGCAGAATACAAATTCTTCTCAAGTACACATGAAACATTGTCTAGAATACATCATTTGCTGGGCCATAAAACAGGCTTAGTAAAATTAAAAAGGTTGAAATCATACAAAGTACTGTCTCCAATCATAGTCAAATGAAATCAGAAATAATGGAAATACCTCTAGGAAGTACACAAACATGTGCAAATTAAGCAACATACTTCTAAATAATCAATGGGTCAGATAAGAAATCATAAACTAAATTTAAAAACACTCCAAAATGCACGTGCTTGGGGGGCTCAGTTAGTTGAGCATCTGACTCTTGATTTTGGCTCAGGTCATGATATAGGGTTGTGGGATTGAGCCCTGTGTTGAGCTCTGCACTGAATGTGCAGCCTGCTTAGGATTCTCTCTCTCTCTCTCTCTCTCTCTCTCTCTCTCTCTCTCTCTCTCTCCCCCTCCCTCCCTCTCTCTCTCTCTCCCTCCCTCCCTCCCTTCCAGTCACCTACATGCTTTCTCTCTCAAATAAATAAATAAATAAATAAATAAATAAATAAATAAATAAAATCAATAAATCAAAATGAATGAACGTTAAGATACAACATATTAAAACTTACGGGGTACAGTGAAAAGGGTATACTGAGTAAAATATAAGATCTCAAATCAAAAATATATATTCATTAAGAATTCTTTAAAAAATTCAGAAGATTGTAATACCAAAGTCTTATCGGCTGAGGCATTATTTTTCCCCCTCTTTTACTAAGCAGTATATTGTGAATATTTTAGACAATGAAATAGCTTTTTTAATAGAAAACTATTTTAATGATTTTTAAATGATTACTGGGGTGCCTGGGTGGCTTAGTCAGTTGAGTGTCTGACTCTTGGTTTCAGTTCAGGTTGTGTGATCTCACAGTTTTGTGAGTTTGAGTCCCACATCGGGCTCTGTGCTGATAGTGCAGAGCCTGCTTGGGATTCTCTGTCTCTGTCTGCCTGTCTGTCTGTCTGTCTCTCTTTCTCTGCCCCTCCCCCATGCATGCTATCTCTATCTCTCTGAAAATAAATAAATTTTAAAAATTTAATGATCACCACAGTCATCTTTAATCATTGCTTTGTATTTTTATAACATTTAATTCTTCCATCTGGTTGGTAGGAATATCCTACTTGGACACAATAGACACTCCTCCAATAGCTTTTTTGTTGTTGTTGTTAACTAAATTTCCAATATCATTTCATGGCATTTTGGAAATGATTGTCTTTTCACCTATGCACCTGTGAGAGTCTCACACATAACCGTATCTGTCATTCCCAGTTCAATCACATACTTGTAAATCTTCCACGGACAGTGTGGTCTATTTCTAATGAAAGCCTCTAGCTTAGAATAAGAAGCATCCAACTGAGGCACTTTCAAAGCTTTCTTTCATTGAAATTGCTGAGGAAGCTTTAAGCACCCTGCTGCCCAAATGACTTAGTGAAATTAATGATCCAAAATGAAAGTTAAAACCTCTATCGTCCTTTCTGGAAACAAAATCAGCACACAAAGAGCTGAGGGAAAGCATGCCAGGGAGGTCTCACTATCAAGTCAGGGGTACCAGTGCTTTTCTAAGGAGCCAATAAATCAACATAATTTCAGATCCCCAGGGTTCATTGAAAAGAGCAATTATGTTAGTCAAAATAATAAGGTGGAGGCTGGGATCCGAATCATATGCCAAGTGTTATGGGAATGTATGTGTTGAGGAACCAGGACAGCAGTATAATTTTTTCCAAATGAGATGTGATTTTGTGGTAAGGTTAAAAGCCCAGGCAGGGCAGTTTAACAAATGTGGGTTCATATCTGAACACTTAAGAGTTGTATGACCTTGGAAACTGTTATACTGAAACCATTTATATGAAAACAGGATAAAACAATTAGACGATTTTCTGCCCAAACCAGGAAGATAAATGTCTTGTATATGTCTATAATTTTCCTCCACAGGAAAATGGAACAATGAACTCACATAATTTAATAAATATAATTAACTTTCAAGAGGCTCCTTTCTGTGAGTTATTCATGTATTAATTATTTAACAAATATTTACCGAGCACCTACCATGTGCCTGGTACTCCAAAGGTTTGTATGCATGTGATAGCAGAATGAGGAGACGTGGGGAGGAGAATGTGCATGAAGATGCCTGCTTTCAAATTGCTCCTATTACTGGGGAAAAGGGAAAATGAAGAATCGCTCTAAAAATGCACATGACAATATCATATCCATATATATTACTTATGTTCTACCATTCTAATTAAGAGTTTGGGGAGGCTACAAGAGTGTCTGATTTAGTCTCTGAATTGATTTAACACATTAAGACTTCTAGTAAATATTTCAGCCATATGATCATTGAGGTCTTGCCTAATCCAAAGATTTTAAAATAATATGACTTAATATATCAGTCATATCAATAAAAGTGAATAGGCTTAAGTTATCTAGTAAAAGAAAAATTTTCAACTTGACTAGGAAACAAAGATCCAAATATAATCTGCAGACTTGAGAAACACCTAAAAAATAATTCAGAAAGGCTAAAAAATAAAAGCCTGGGCAAAGGTATACTAGGCAAATGGAAACAATAAGACAGCATTCCTCCACTGATTTCAAAATCGAATTTACATTAAGAAGTATCAAATTCAACAAAGGACACTTATGAATGCTAAAAACCACAATCCAGAATGAGTATATAATGGTTATGAATATCTGTACCAAAAAAAAAAAAATGATAGGAACTCTATAATGCAAAGTCTGTAGGAGATAGGAGAATACATAGATCAAAATATGCTAATAATAGAATAGTTTTAGATGCCATTCTGTACAAAACAGATCAAGTGGCCACAAATTAAACAAGAATATGGAAGATCTAAACAATATGGTGAATAAAGGCAGTCTTATGGCTGTATATGGAACTGGGAATCCTGATAATAGAGAATACACTTCAAAAACACTTGGAACAAAAATTAGTCATATGGGGGCGCGTGGGTGGCTCAGTTGTTTAAGCATCTGACTTTGACTCAGGTCATCATCTCACGTTCGTGGGTACGAGTCCTGTGTCAGGCTCTGCGCTGACAGTGTGGAGCCTGCTTAGGATTCTCTCCCTGCCCCTCTCTGCCCTTCCCCCACTTGTGCGCACTCCCTCTCAAATAAATAAACTTAAAAAAATTAGTCATATGAAGGGCACAAAATACATTAGTAAGTTCTATAAAGTAGAAATACTACACATTGGTCACAATGTAATAAGACTAGAAACTCATAGCACTATAAAAACAAAAGAAAATGCTTCAACCTAAAAATTAAAAAGGCATGTAATAAATCTTGGCTGGAAGGGAAAATAAGAAACAAAATTATAGAATTTCTGAAACCGAATAATGACAAGAATCAATGGGACATGTTTTAAATGATCAAAGAAAAAATAAAAAAACAAATTCAATAACCAGTGAATTAAGTGAAAATAGTGAAGTTGGCCCCAACTAAAATACTAGGGAAAAAAGAGAATAATGCAGCCCCCCCCCCCAAAAAAAAAATAGAAATAAGCATGTGATTAAATTAAAAGTAAAAATTAAGGTGGAACATAGAAAAATCAATAGACGTAATTTAATAAATCAAAATCTTGTTTTTTGATGAACAAAGAAGACAAACTCCTAGTCAATCCAAGGAAAAAGAAAGCTCAACTATACAAACTAAGAAGTGACAAGGAGAAAAGAAAGATTGAAACAGAAGGAATATGTAAAATCATGAGACTATATAGATCATTGAGATCACAGCAGAGATGGAAGAGCTTAACCACATCAATTCCCATTGAAGAAACAGTGTTTTAAGAACAACAAATAAACTCAGGCCTGGATAGTATCACAGTTGGATTCTACCAATCTCCAAACACTGCATAGTCCCAATGATACATAAATTGCTCCAGAACTTTAGAAAACAAAGGATGCTTTCAAATTCCTTTTTTAAACCTTAATTCCTAAACTTGATAAAAATTGCAGAAAGAAGGAAAATCATACACTGATATCACATATAAAAACAAGGGGTGCCTGCATGGCTCACTTGGTTAAGCGTTCAACCCTTGATTTCTGCTCAGGTCATGATCTCACCATTTGTGAGATCCAGCCCTGTATTGGGCACCAAGATGAGAACAGGGAGCTTGCTTGGGATTCTCTCTTTCTCTCTCTCTCTCTCTCTCTCTCTCTCTCTCTCTCTCTCCCTCTCTCTCTGCCCCTCCCCCACTCTCTGTCTCTCAAAGTAAATAAACTTAAAAAATAAAGAAAACACTTTTAATAGAACCCAACATGACAAGAATAATATAATACCCCATGATCAAGTAAGATTTATTAGAAGAATGTGTTATTTGTTCAGTATTTTGAAACCTATTATGATATATATTAATCATATATTAATAGATCTAAGTAGAAAATGGATATGATTATGTCCATATATATTAAAAAGTCTTTTTTATTTATTTTTATTTTTTTAGAGAGAGTGCAAGCGGCAGGGGACAGAGGGAGAGAGAGGATCCCAAGCAGGCTCCACACCCACCGTGAGGTGGGGCTAAATCCCAGGAGCCTAGGATCATGACTTGAGCTGAAATCAAGAGTCGAACTCTCAACTGACTGAGTCACTCAGGCAGCCTGAAAATCTTTTGAAAAACACTTCATTTGTAATTTTACAACCCCCAGGATATCAGAATTGGCTATTTCAAGGACATTGGGAGTTATTCTGAACATAATGGGAAACCAATGGAGAATACTTAAACAAGGCAATAACATGATCTGATTTATGCTTCAAAGATACCACTCTGGCTTCAGTACACGAAATAGAACATAGGAGGGGCAAGAGTAGAAGGAAGGCCAGTAGCTGCTTCAGTCAATTCCTGAAGTCTTGACCAGAACCATAAAAGGAATCAACATTCCAGGGAAGGAGAAGAAACAGGTGACTCTTCCAGAAACAGCCTTAAGAAAAGTCCCAACCTATTTTTTAGGCCCCAGGTTGCAAAGAAAGGCCACCACAAATCCTAGAGAGGTTAGTTAAACACTGTGAGGTATTTTACAAAAAGTTTCTTTTATATAAAGGTACAGTTAACCCTTGAACAAAACAGGTTTGAACTGTGTGGCTCCATTTGTACACTGATTTTTTTCTTAAATAAATACAGTACAGTACCATAAATATATTTTCTCTTCCTTGTGGTTTTCTTTTCTCTAGTTTATTTTATCGTAAGAGTACTCTATGTAATACATATACAAATATGTATAAACTATTTATGTTGTTAATAAGGCCTTTGGTCTTAGGCTCTTAGTGAAGTTTGGGGGGAATCAAAGTTGTGTGTGTATTTTCAACTGCACAGTGGTTGACGCCCCTAATCTCTGCATTGTACAAGGGTCAATGGTAGTTATTGCACGAGTCTTGCATCAGACAGTTCAAATCAGCATATAAATTATATAGATTTTCTAGGAGAGAACCCTCACAATTGTGTTAAATGTAAACACAAAAAATGGTTCTTTTCATTCAGTTGCTATTTAACCATTTGTAAGTGTTAGTGTGGCTAGCCACAATGGCATTTTATTGATTTACATTTAAAAAATTTTTTTTTAATTTTTTAATGTTTATTTATTTTTGAGAGAGAGACAGAGACAGAGACAGGGCATGAGTGGCAAGGAGCAGAGAGGGAGGGAGACACAGAATCCGAAACAGGCCCCAGGCTCTGAGCTGTCAGCACAAAGCCTGATGCAGGGATTGAACTCACAAACCATGAGATCATGACCTGAGCTGAAGCTGGATGCTCAACTGACTGAGCCACCCAGGCACCCTTGATTTACATTTTAATTACACATTGCATGACTGAAAGTTAATGTGATGATGATTATCCATTGAGTAAATATTGGGAAATAATTGGAAGTTGAGTCTCTTGGGTAGTGACAGTCAGGGAAAAGGGATCATTCTTTCCAGTATAAATGGTAAAGTGGCCATACAGTATGAAAATTGCGTGAGAATTTGTTAGTAACCACATACATCAGGGCTTATTCATGTTTCCAACAGAAGTCCTAAGCTGCAGGCTAGAACTTGACATGCAAGCGAATCTGAAAGAAAAGATTTGACTAAGTGGTTATGAAGACTGAGGTGTTTTAGGGTAAACCTTGAAAACTATGGTTTTTGGTGCAAATGTAAATGGGATCGATTCCTTGATTTCTCTTTCTGTTGCTTCATGTTGGTGTATAGGAATGCAGCTGACTTCTGGGCATTGATTTTATATTCTGCCACTTTACTAAGAATAAATCTAATCAAAGAGGTGAAAAATCTATCCACTGAAAACTACAGAAAGCTTATGAAAGACATTGAAGAAGACACACAAAAAATGGAAAAATATTCCATGCTCCTGGATAGGAAAAACAAATATTGTTAAAATGTCAATACCCCCAAAGCAATCTACATATTCAATGCAATCGCTATCAAAATAACACCAGCATTCTTCACAGAGCTAGAACAAACAATCCTAAAATTTGTATGGAATCAGAAAAGACCCCGAATAGCCAAAGCAATCTTGAAAAAGAAAACTGAAGCTGGAGGCATCACAATCCCGGACTTTAAGCTGTATTACAAAGCTGTAATCATCAAGACAGCAGGGTACTGGCACAAGAACAGACACTCAGATCAATGGAATGGAATAGAGAAACAGAAATGGACCCACAAACATATGGCCAACCAATCTTTGACAAAGCAGGAAAGAATATCCAATAGAATAAAGACAGTCTCTTCAGCAAGTGGCGCTGGGAAAACTGGATAGCGACATGCAGAAGAATGAACCTGGACTACTTTCTTACACCATACACAAAATAAACTCAAAATGGATGAAAGAACAAAATGTAAGACAGGAAGCCTTCAAAATCCTCGAGGAGAAAGCAGGCAAAAACCTCTTTGACTTTGGCTGCAGCAATTTATTACTCAACACATCTCCGGAGGCAAGGGAAACAAAAGCAAAATGAACTATTGGGATGTCATCAAAATAAAAACCTTCTGCACAGTGAAGGAAACAACCAGCAAAACTAAAAGGCAACTGGAGGAATGGGAGAAGATATTTGCAAATGACATATCAGATAAAGGGTTAGTATCCAAAATCTATAAAGAACTTCTCAAACTTAACACCCAAAAAATAAATAATCCAGTGAAGAAACAGGCAAAAGACATGCATAGACACTTCTCCAAAGAAGACATCCAGATGGCCAACTGATGCATGAAAAAATGCTCATCACTCATCATCAGGGAACTACACATCAAAACCACAATGAGATACTACCTTACACCTGTCAGAATGGCTAACACGAACAACTCAGGCAACAACAGATGTTGGCGAGGATGAGGAGAAAGAGGATCTCTTTTGCATTGTTGGTGGCAATGCAAGTTGGTGCAGCCACTCTGGAAAACAGTATGGAGGTTCCTTAAAAAATTAAAAATAGAACTACCCTAAGACCCAGCAATTGCACTACTAGGTATTTATCCAAGGGATACAAGGATGCTGTTTCAAAGGGGGCACATGCACTGCAATGTTTCTAGCAGCATTATCAACAATAGCCAAAGTATGGAAAGAGCGAAAATGTTCATCGATGGATGAATGGATAAAGAAGATGTGGTATACACACACACACACACACACACACACACACACACACACACACACAGTGGAGTATTACTTGGCAATAAAAAAGACTGAAATCTTGTCATTTGCAACTACGTGGATGGAACTAGAGGGTATTATGCTAAGTGAAATAAGTCAGAGGAAGACAAATATCATATGAGTTCACTCATATGAGGACTTTAAGATACAAAGCAGATGAACATAAGGGAAAGGAAGCAAAAATAATATAAAAACAGGGAGGGGGACAAAAACATAAGAGACTCTTAAATATGGAGAACAAACAGAGGGTTACTGGAGGGGTTGTGGGAGAGGGGATGGGCTAAATTGTTAAGGGGCATTAAGGAATCTACTCCTGAAATCATCGTGCGCTATATGCTAACTTGCATGTAAATTTAAAAAATAAATTAAATAAAAATTGAGAAAAAAATAAATAAAAACGGTTCCCACTTGTCTTTAAGCTAGAAAGCCCTTGCAATTTGGGCCACCTGGATGGCTCAGTTAAGTGTCTGACTCTTGGTTTCGCCTCAGGTCATGAATTCAAGATTCGTGGGTTCAAGCTCCATACCATGCTTTGTGCTGGCAGTGCAGAGCCTGCTTGGGATTCTCTCTCTCTCTCTCTCTCTCTCTCTCTCTCCCCCTCTCTCTGTGTGTGTGTGTGTGTGTGTGTGTGTGTGTGTGTGTGTGTCTCCCTCTCTCTCTGTCCCTCTTCCACTTGCACTGTCTCTGTCACTCTCAAAAGAAATAAGTAAACTTAAAAATTTAAAAAAAAGAAAAGCCTTTGTAATTAGAGATGTCATGTCCCTCACCTTTTTTACTGATAGTTTTATGTCACTTGGA
Source organism: Leopardus geoffroyi (assembly GCF_018350155.1). Classification (NCBI taxonomy): domain Eukaryota; kingdom Metazoa; phylum Chordata; class Mammalia; order Carnivora; family Felidae; genus Leopardus; species Leopardus geoffroyi. The sequence continues at coordinate 77,525,462 of NC_059329.1, forward strand.
CTTTTTATGTGGCTCATATTTTTAAGCTCATTGTATGTATGTTTATTTAAAAAATCTGTACAAATGGCCCTCAACCCTGCTTCAAAGGGACATTTTCCCTTTTGATTGAAATTCTGCTCCCCTCCCCTCAGAAGAGGCTGAGAAAGACCCATTCTCTTCTTCTTTCAGCTGTTGCACAAACCCAACATTGTTTTTATCTTAAGATGGAATCATGATGCTTGTTCACTTAAAATCCTGCAAAATTACTCAGCTATTACAGAACAAAGTTCATGCTTTTCAGCATTGTTTGCAAAATCCCAAACCTCATAGTACCTTACCTCCCTGAAATTTTCCCTCTGCCCTTCCCCAGCTATGTATTTTGGGTCCCCTTTCCCCTTCTTACCTAGAAGAGCATTCTCTTATTTCCCTGTTTGGTGACCTTCTATTCATCCATCAAAACTCAACTCAACTGTTTTTGCCTTTGCCCCAAATTCTCTGGCATAGACATTACTTGTATCAGTAGCCGTTGGTCCCATCTTTTCATTACAGAGTTTATAATATTATTTATTTGTTGTTTGTATGTTTGTTTTTACCCAATATAGGGAGATGCTGGTGATAGGAATTAAGTTTTCATTTTCCAGGGGTTTTGTGTGTGTGTGTGTGTTTGTTTAATCAAGAAATATTTATTGCATGTCTGCAGCAAAGCAATCCATGAAGTGATAGTGACACAGATGGGAAAAAGCAATGTTAAAGCAGAGATGATCCCTCTGACAAGATGGTTCTTGAAACAAGATCTGAAGGATGAGAAGGAGCCAGCCAGTGAGGCTCTGTGAGAGGACAGAGAAGGGGACATGGTCTGATACAGAAGGAAAGTTGGCAGGTTTGAGAACAGGAGGCCAATGAGACCGGGGCAGAGCAATGCACAGGGAAAATGGCAGCATGAACCAAATTCATGTCTGTTTCCATAGACTTTATACTGAAACTGACAAACAGAATTCAACAAAAGTAATTTTCTGAATAAATATTGTATTGAAAATTAAATTTAAAAAAACTTTAATGTGTATTCAGTTTTGAGACAGAGAGGAAGAGAGAGAGCATGAGTGGGGGAGGGGCAGAGAGAGAGGGGGACACAGAATCCAAACCAGGCTCTATACTCTGAGCTGTCAGTATAAAGCCCCACGCAGGGCTCGAACCCACAAACTGTGAGGTCATGACCTGAGCCAAAGTGGGATGTTTAACTGACTGAGCCACCCAGGTGTCCCTGAATATTAAATTTTAATTAACCGAGTTGTTTAGAATAAAATCATTTAAGAAATGATGGGGTGCTTACCACTATCAGATCATACCTTTCATCACAAAGGGGGAAAAAAATCAGGCCTGGCCAGACCTGGAGTCTTAAATTCTAAGAGAAATATCCCATGAAATCTTTCTGAGAAACTAAGCAAGAAAGTGGACAATGTTTCAACGTAGTTCTGCTAAAGATAAATGCTTATCATGGTTGCTTCTTATGCTGATCCTTAATTAAAACTCAAGGCATATTAAATCACTGGTCAGTGATGTATTAGAAATCAACTTAATAAAGCCCAGATATATAGCTTTCTATTTAACTGACTTGATCTAAGGACAAGTCTTAGAAAATCTAGAAGTGTGGTTTTCAAATCAGGCAAGACCTAATATTCTGGGAAGGTACCCAGGGGGTCCCAAAGCACTGTGGGCCCAGCTGATGGGCAGTGGCACAACCCTGAATTTTGCTTCTACCTGAGTAAGATCAATTCTCCTTTTATCCATCTGTATATGAGCTTTCTGCAAAAGAGTAATTTGAAGAAAGGGCTTCACTACCAACAAAAGTTAGAAAACTATTGGTCTAGAGAAATATTTAGTTACTGCCTGAACTATATTATCTCTTCAAGCCACGTTAACACCTACCATATGCTTCTCCTGAACCCACTATGAAAGGCCAGTACAAACACAAACCTTAAAAGCCTTATTTCTGAACCTTGTTCCTTCACTTTTCGTTATGTGTAATTCCAACCTGTTAGTGACTTTTGTGATACAGCCAGAACATTTAATGTCTCATTTCTGTCTTGTCTTGCCCTTTGGACTCTGTATTTTTCACCACTTTCCTGGCTATAACCTTTGACCTTGACTCTTCTCCATAGCTATTTGCTTTTCTCCAAATTATACTGCTTTGGATTACCTCTTCTAAATGCTTTCATACTTCCAGTTTAGCGGTGCAACCTGTCTAACCCTGGCATAACCCACAAGAGGGTGTTTCCACTAAGCCCAGCCCAAACCTCCACTGAGAATGGCCAAAAAGAGTCACTCTGAATCAGATAGGATGTGCTGAAGTGCCAATTTTCTACTTGACCCTCACTAGAATTTATTCTTTCCTTGATCCCTTCCTTTCCCCTTTTTGCTTTTTTGTCATTTTTCACTACGAGGTCATGTGTGCCCAGTTACTGCACACCCCCATTAGTAAAAGAAGGCACGAGCTCCATCTGTGAGATACTGAACAATCACCAGATACAACACATCATCTCTGTATCATCCCTATTTTGTTTTTGAATGAATGACATGGCATGATGTTTGTGAAAACAATGTAGAAAGCAACAAATTGCCACACAAATGTGAGATAGAACCATGTTTTTAGCTATCAACTTAAATTCCAAATGATTTTCCTTTTTTAAATTTTATTAATTTTATTATTATTTTATTATTATTATTATTATTATTATTATTATTATTATTATTATGGAGAGAGAGACACAGTGAGAGTGGGGGAGGGGCAGAGAGAGCCAGAGACAGAATCTGAAGCAGGCTCCAGGCTCTGAACTGTCAGCACAGAGCCCGACATGGTGCTTGAACTCACAGACTGCGAGATCATGACCTGAGCCCAAGTTGGATGCCCAACCAACTGAACCACCCAGGCGCCCCCAAATGACTTTCCTTTATAGGTGCATTTTATAGCTGTTTTCAGCCCCTTTTCCCTCTGAAGACACAGATAATATTTCTAAGCCCATATTTCTTTTGAAGTTTGGAGCAAACTCCCTGAGTCTCCCACTCTTTAATCACCACCTTTATGCATCCTACTGCACAAATAGATTGTTCACTACACCAATTTCTGCATTTGTGTGAACAGGCCAAGTATGTTAACAGTATTAATGAGATCAGTTCAATCAACATGCTTATGCCCAGGGTACAGCTAGCACTGCCTAAGAGAAGCCATGTTAGGAAAAAATATTGGATGGAAGAACCGCAATCCCTTATTAGAGTCAAGTTATCTCGAACACTTTCTTTTATCTAGAAGTCTGACTCATTCAGGAAATTATTCTAATTTTACCTTTATTTGCTAATCTTATTTTTTGAATGTTTACTTGGCTAACCTCCTTCAACTATAAGTGAAAACCTTTATTTAAAAGTCTACCACTTATTAGAATAATAATGACAATAGTAATAGTGAAAAAACAAGGAAAGTTACATTTATTTGGGGCTTGCTATATGATATAAGCAATTGGATGCCAATTTTACAATAAGGGAATTGATATTTAAAGAAGTTAAGCCATAGCAAAATTTAGAGAGCTTCTTGGTGTTTAACTGTATAGGAAAACAAAAGAAAGCAAATGCTCCATGTCAATACAAAATATATAGTCATAAAATAGCACAGCATTATTAGAGAGTGGTTATGACCTTCTATAAAATGTGTTCTTTGGGATAACAAAGTGGAACATTTAGGGGTAAGTTCAGATTTAGAGAAGTCTAAAGCTTATAAGATTTAGAGTCCCTAAGAAAAATAATATAAAAGTATAAAGAAAAAATTAAATATGAAAGCAAATACTTATTTAGAAAAATAAAAAAGAAATTAATTTTGTAAAAATATGACAAATATGAAAAAGATCACAGAAACACAAATATAACATTTTGTTTTATTTAGCAATTTTTTATTATCTCATATATGAGATAATATGTACATATTATCTCATATGTAATATGAGTTTGTTCATTTATTATTTGATTATTTATATACTCACTGATTACCTCTTGACAGAACAGTGGTTTTATTTTTTAAAGTTTTATTTATTTTATTTTTGAGAGAGAGAGAGAGAGAGAAAGAGAGAGAGAGAGCGTGCATGCATAGGAGAAAGAGGGCAGAGAGAAATGGAGAAAGAATACCAAGCAGGCTCTGCACTGTCAGCCCAGAGTCCGATGTGGGGCTCAAACTCATGAACCATCAGATCATGACTTGAGCTGAAATCAAGAGTTAGACACTTAACTGACTGAGCCACCCAGGTGCCCCAAGGTAACAATGGTTTTATAATATCACTTTCTACAGACAGTAGTAAGTAGAATATTGCTAAAAAAACTTTGGCCTTAAGCATGATTGAGCAGGAAAAAAACAATAATTTAAAAACATTTATTTCAGCTTTATGATTTGTTTTTAGTTGTGTTGTATAAGTGTTTGCAAATTTTGGTCAAATTGGGGAACTGTTGGTCAAGTATCTTTCACACATGAGCTGACATATTTCAAAGCATATCAAGTCTTCTTTACTTAAAGTGACAGATCTTTAATATTCTTTTAGTTGTTGACCCTCATTAGAAGGTTTGTTGTCAAGGGGAGCCTGCGTGGCTCAGTCTGTTGAGTGTCCAACTTCGGCTCAGGTCATCATCTGAGTTTGTGAGTTTGAGCCCCGCATTGGGCTCTGTGCTGACAGCTTAGAGCCTGCTTGGGATTCTGTGTCTCCCTCTCTCTCTGCTCCTCCCCCACTCATTCTCTGTCTCTCTCTCTCCTTCAAAAATAAATTAAAAAAAAAACATTTAAAAAAATTAAAAAAAAAACCAGAAGGTTTGTTGTCGAAGTCCTTATGTCATATTCCTGTGTGAGCTAGCAGAGTGAGTGGTAAGAATGCACCTGGAAGCTATTGTTTTCCTGGGATGACGTGGAATAACTATGCCAGATGACTATAAGCCATGTACATATATCACACCAAGTCCCAAATAAATGGACCCTCAATTCAACTTCCACTTTACTGTTTCTAAACATGCTCATAGATCTTTCCATCCCATCCAGTATAAGAAAGGGGAAGTTGGAGTGAAAAGAGACAACAGTCTTAACCTATTGCATTGAAATATTGTATTTTAAAATTTTTTATGGAAGTGTATAACCCTATGGGCATATATATCACAAAGGTCTCTAGGGTCTTGGAAGGGGCAAGTGGGAGACCCTGATGTTTGACTTCTTTAGCTTCATAACTCCACTGCTGGGGAGAAGAATGAAAGCCAAAGAAGATATGAAATAGTGCTTATCTTTGAACTTTGAGACAAGAACTGCTCACCCATATTCTAATTGACTGTTGCTCTAATTTCATCACATCCAGCCTCATTATACTTAAAAAATTTTCACGATGAACAATTGTGTATTTGAATGACAGCCAAATGAGAAGAAACCTTACCCTTTAGCAAATCTAGCTGCCCAATTTCATAGGCTGAGAAGATGCAAAAATGTCAGTCTATGATCTATATCCCATTTTCTTATGATTATCTCTAGAGCTTGTAAAAATCTCTGTACTTTTTACAGTTTAATACTATCTAGGTTCCATTACACATTGATTTATTTGAACAAAATCTATTACAAAATAATGCTTGGTGATTACTGCTTTTATAAGCCTAATTTTAACCTATTTTATTTGGTTCAGTACTTTCCCAAATGTACTGAATGGAATGAATTAAATTTTCTCTTCTTACTTTCACCTTGCCCCAAGTTAAAGTAAATAATAAGATAGTATTGAAAAAGTACTTGACCCTGTGGTACCCAAAATTCTAAAATGACTCTCAAGATGTCTGCCCCTCTGTGTCCATGCAATATATAACCCTCTCTGCTTGAATGTAGGCAGAACCTGTGAATATGAGCAGATATCACTCCCCTGATTAGGCTGTGTTATGTGGTAAAGGTGAAGTGATTTTGTAGATGCATTTAAGGCCCCTGATTTATTAATAGTAAATTAATCAAAAGAGTTTATAATGGGTGGGCCTATCCTAATTAGGTGAGTCCATTAAAGAATGGTTCAGAGGTCAGAGATGGAAGTCAAAATGATAAGAACCATCATAGATTCTCTCCTGCCAGCCTTGAAGAAGCAATATTCCATGTTGTGGAGAAAATAACATTTCAGGAAATGGTGGGCAGGCCTAGGAGCCAAAGACCTCATTTCTACAACCACTATGAACTAAATTCTGCCAACAACCAGTGAATTTATAAGGGAATACCAAATTTCCTATGAAGAATACCACAGCCCCAGACAACACCATGATTTGAGCCTAGTGAGACCCTGAGCAGAAGTCTGTGCCCTGACTTCTGACCCACAGAAAACTGTGAAATAATAATTCATTATGGATATTCATTATTCACTGCCATAATTCATCATGCAGCAATAGAAAACTGATACAATCTAATTTAACCTAAAAGGTAACAAGGTAAGCCAATATACTAGTAGATTAAACTCCCTAAAAGTAATTAATATTTATTACCCTTGATTTATGAATAAAGTATCTCTTGGGGGTTCAGTATCTTCCCATCTGTGGAAAGCGAATGCAAGGAAGAATCTTATGCTTCAGCAGACTTTTGGCTTTTATGGACCCATAAAAATTTCAGAAAATTATTTTGAAGAACCAATTATAATTTTTAAATTCCTATTTTACTAAGAAAGTATACAACTATTAAACTGGTGTGAAAAATAAAGACTATTGTAATACAAATGGTAATGATGACTTTTATGTCTCCACTTCAGTAGGCAACAGTCTGCATTTATTCAATCAAGCTGCTGCAGTAGAAGTATTTTGTAGGCATGATTAAGGTCCACAATCAGTTAACTTTAAGTAAGAAAGATTATCCTACATAATCTGGGTGGTCTTGATTCAATCAGTGGAAAGGCCTTGCCTCATGAGCACATTTCCTGAGCAAGAAGAAATTCCATCATGAATAGCAACTTCAGCTCATCCCAGAGTTCTAGCCTGCCCTTCCTGACAGCCTGCCGTAGAGATTTCAGACTTGCCTTGACAGTCTCCACAGTCCCTTAAATGAGTATCTTGCAATATATCTTTTAATACGTACTCCTATTGATTCTGTCTGTCTGATAGAATCCTGACTGGTATGCAAATATAAAGTAATAAAATAATAATAAATGTAAAGTTAGTATGACCTCTTACACCACAGATATTTTTATTCATTTCTTCATGACTTGTCATTGAGATGGGGTTAGCCTCAGCATTCAATGGTTTCATAAACTGCTTTGAACTTTGAACTTCATTTCAAGGACCCATAATCATCAGAATAAAAAAATGAAACCATGAAATATCTTTTACTTTGTCTAGCTGGCAAATAAGTAAGCTGAATCGGAAAGTTATATGAGTACCCAAGGTTCTATATTGTAGAAAAGAGAAGGAAGAAGGACAAAGGTGGGAAGAAAAGGAAGGAAAGCATTATCCAGCTGCCTGATGACTCCATCTTCTGAATTAATCTTGAGAGGCTGCATCAAGTATTTCTTTCATTCTGTGAGTCATATAAAGCTCTACTCCTGGTTTAAACAGAGAAGAACAAGATTCACAATGATGAGAATGACAATATTCTATAGTGAGGTTGTGCAGCTATTAGAATTGCAATAAGCAATACCCTTCTCCACTTTCAGGAAGTGTCTGTTCTGCTGTTTGCTTAAATTACACACATTACTTTCAAAAGCTGGGGTTGACTTTTGCAGAATCTGCATTACAAAAATACTATTCAGAGGAAGTATTGTGCTTTCTTTTTTTAAATTTTTTTTTCAACGTTTATTTATTTTTGGGACAGAGAGAGACACAGCATGAACGGGGGAAGGGCAGAGAGAGAGGGAGACACAGAATTGGAAACAGGCTCCAGGCTCTGAGCCATCAGCCCAGAGCCCGACGCGGGGCTCGAACTCACAGACCGCGAGATCGTGACCTGGCTGAAGTCGGACGCTTAACCGACTGCGCCACCCAGGCGCCCCATGCTTTCTTAACAATTACATTAGTCCTCTATAAGTACTTTACGGAGTACATGAGAGAGGAACATCTTGTTTAAAAGCATAACATTTTATTGACACCTCTATATTCTTAGAACACTTTAGTTGAAGAGTTGGTAAGCTAGATTTCCTGGTCAGTACCTTGTCAATGGTTTTAGAGCTATATAGAGGTTCTTAAACTGCACTGAAATCCTTTAGGCCATGAATGCTTGGTTCTGCTCAAGTAATGTTTATTGGGGATCTCACAATCCACACAGACAACTTGAAAACAAATAATTGCAATAAAGTTGATGGGGGCAGTAATATGGGACCTAGAAGTTGTGAATTCCTGAGGATCATAGGGTAACAACAATAACAACACAAACAAATGTCCAAGTCAGTATCTATCCATTGAAACTTAGACACTGTTTTTATACATCTGAAGTCAAAAGAAAACAAAAGAGACTTTAGCAAGCTCTTTTCAAAATTTTTCTTCTTGACTGAGTTTAATGTAGATCACAGAAATCCTGTTTCACCACTGTCCAGAAAGATGGAGGTGTTTTAATGTTTTTACTTTCCAGAATCATATTCTGATTATATTTGTGGGAAATAGCACCCTTAGACATTTATCACCATCTCGATTTTCTGGATCCCAAAACAAGATCTCACTTTTGTGGATCTGAATTTATTGGACTACTAAAAATTTAAATGTAAAATCAGTTATTTAAAATTTTCAATAAGATATAGATTCCTGTCCAGCCCATAAGAAACTATAACGAAGAAGGTCAAAGAAAACCAGCTAGAGTTCTTTGAAACAATTAGACGAATGAGAAATACAAAAGTAAAGTCTCTAAGTAGATATCCTTCCATCAGAAACAACTAAAAAAAAGTGGGAAAAATATATGAAGCTACATTTTAAAGTATTGGGCCACAGGAGCACCTGGGTGGCTCAGCTGGTTAAGTGTTCAACTCTTGGTTTCTGCTCAGGTCACAATCTTGTGGTTTATGAGTTTGAGCCCCACATTGGGCTCTGCGGTAACAGCACAGGATTTTCTGTCTCTCCTCCTCTGCTCTCACTCTTTTTCTCAAAAATAAATAAATAATATTTTTAAAAATCATTAAAAGAATAAAAAAATAATAAAATATTGGACAACATCACAGGGATGCTTGGGAGAAGGAAATCACACAGAGTTAGATCTACTTCCAAAACGCTGAAGAGGGCAGTGAGTCCAAACAGAGAGCACAGTAGTCTCATTAAACTGTATAAACAAATATATGCAGATTTTACAAGATTAGGTAACATAGAAGAGAATTTTTGTGCATAAAATAAGTTCTATAAACTTGTACGGCAGTGACTTTGAGGTTTTGGCCAAATATTAAGCTGAGTGTTGATACAGTGAAACTCTGCACGGTATGGCAGAGAACAGCTACTGGGAGGTATGAACTGAATAGAGCCAATGGAGGTGACAGCACTGGAATCAGCCAGAGTGGAGAGAGTGGAAAGACCTAATTTGAGACTCCAGACATTATTTTGTTGATACCCTAGCAAGGCCACACCTTAGAAGTAATGCAATGCTAGCATAAGAATACGGGCTCTTCTGGATCAATCCTACAAAGATTCAAACCAGGGTTCAGGGGTATTAAGCTGATTCTCCAACATATTAATGGGTTGCCAGAGCAAAACTCAGCATTCTCTAAGGTGAAAAAAAAATTCGCCTCTTTCAACACTGTAGTACTCATTATGGCCATTACAAAGTTAAAATTTACCAGACATGCTCAGAAACGGGAAAATGTGACCCACACCAGGAGAACAAACAATCAACAGTAACATGCAGCAATAGCACAGTCATTGGAATTAGCAAGAAGAGGATCTATTTCATTCATATATACACAAACATACATACACACATACATACACTTAAGTACTTACATAAACTCCCAATGAAAAAAGAAATGGGAAAATCTCATCTAAGAAATAGAAACTATAGAAAAGAGACAAATGGAATTTCCAGAACTGAAAAATAGAATAGAATGAAAAAAAAAATCCACCAAAAGAGCTTTTTAGCAGATTAGACACTGCAAAGCAAAAGATGAGTGAATATGGACACGTGTTAAAAGAAACCATCCAAACTATCATACAGAGAGTAGAAAATGTTTTAGCTAAGCTGCTGCTGTAAATATCTCATGCTATACACCTCATATGTGGGGATCAATGGATAGGTTGGCACAGAGGTAAGAAGGGCCCCAATTCACTGCTGTGGACCCACGGCTGCCCTCCATGGCTGGAGCAGCTCCCACCCCATCCCTGTGACTACAGATTTATCTGTACTGATTTATCCTGTAATCACAGATTTTCCTGAACTTAATTGAACCGGTTGGTGTGGTAGTTGGAGCAGGAGTTGGCTGCAGGCTGGGCTGTCTCTGTGGCAGATGCTGGCTGTAGAACTATCAGCATGTCTTTGGCTTCTCAAATGTCCACATTAGCACCTCAACAGTCCCGGTTGCCACTACAAACACCTTGTCAATGCCCTCCCCTCTCATCAGACTGCAGTCAGCATGGATGATGTCAAGAGATTTCAGTGGAATGGTCATTAGAGTTTGAGTCCTAGGCAGGGGCCAAAGTGAGGGGGAAAAGAATCAAAGAACTAATAATAAGTAGAACTGGAGGAGGGGGGGAACCTCATGATGTTGAAAACTTTAATTCCAGCAGATAATGTCTTGGCTTAAAGGAGCCACTTTTAAGGTATTAGACATGTTGTCCTCCAGATCTGTCTTGAAATTAGAAAATATGGGCTTGCCTTTGATATCAGTAAGTCAAGAATAAACTAAATGCAAAGCCAGGGGCTTGGCCAGAGAGTGGAGTAAGTAACAATCAAGACAGAGGCTCTGAAAATTGAGAAAATAGACCCTATGTCACATGAAGTCCTGAGAAGAAAACCAGAGTTTGAATGCATTTTCTTAGAATAACACACAAGATGGGGGCAAATGAGATTCAGAGTTTGGGTAGTAAAGCTGAGGTGAGTTTTCTGAACTTAAAGGGAAGTACGAACTCCAGCATAAGAATCAGCCATGTAGTGACCAGAGATCCAGGCCACAGAGAGCTGAAAAACCCAAATGTATGGACAAGGACCTAGGTTGAGGCTGCACTGAGATACAAGCAGGAACAAAGAAAAGAGTTTGGAATAGAGCAGTGGATTCTCAACATTCGTTTCTTAAAACAATACAACCTTTTTATGTAGGAAGAAATAGTATAAGAAAGAGATGAAGGTTCTAGTTGAAGCGAAGGCCCGTGTTCCAGGACACACATAACTCTGCCCTCTCAGCTTCCATTATACTTTTTCTAGGAGAATTTTAATCATTTCCACAGAAATGTAGTATTTCAAGGAATGCAATTTTGAAATCCACTGGACCAGGAAAGTAATGGTACCATTTTAGAATCTGGAACTTGAGGAGAGATAAAGTCATCAACTTCAGTGTGGAAGAAAAGGCAAGGGTTTTGGAGTCTGATAGACGAAGTTTTGTTTTATTCTATTCTATTCTCTTCTCTTCTCTTCTCTTCTATTCTATTCTATTCTATTCTATTCTATTCTAGAATATTCTATTTTATATAATTTTATTTTATTTTAATGTCTATTTATTTTTGAGGGAGAGACAGAGGGCGAGCAGGGGAAGGACAGAGAGAGAGAGAGAGGAGACAGAGAATCCGAAGCAGGCTCCAGGCTCTGAGCTGTCAGCACCGAGCCGGGCAGGGCTCGAACCCATGAACCATGAGATCATGACCTGAGCTGAAGTCGGATGCTTAACCAACCGAGCCACCCAGGCGCCCCATAGACAAGGTTTTAAAATCAAGTTCTTGAGGTGCCCGGGTGGCTCAGCTGGTTAAGTGTCCAACTCTTGATTTCAGCTCACAGTTGTGAGATGGAGCCCCGAGTTGGCTCTGCACAGAGCACGGAGCTGGAGCTTTCTTGGGATTTTCTCTCCTCTCTCTCTGCCCCTTCCCTGCCCATTCTCTCTCTCTCTCTCATTCTCTCTCTCTCTCTCTCTCTCGAAACAAATACAAAATAAATAAATAAATAAATAAATAAATAAATAAATAAATAAATTCTCTCTCTTTCTCTCTCTCTCTCAAAATAAATAAATAAATAATAAATAAATAAATAAATAAAATCAAGTTCTAAAGCTGAGCAACCTTGGGAAAGAGGCTGCTCCCTGGCTGGGCTGCAGGTTTCTGCACTTTGGCTCCTGGTAAAGGGTCCAGAAGCACTCTTAAGTGCTCTTCTAGACACAAAATGAGGACTTCATTATATTTCTCCCAGGAGCACCTTGGTGGCTCAGCTGGTTAAGCATCTGACTTTGCTCAAGTCACGGTCTCACAGTTCACAAGTTGGAGTCCCGTGTCGGGCTCTGTGCTGATGGCTCAGAGCCTGAAGCCTGCTTTAGATGCTCTCTCTCTCTCTCTCTGCCCCTCCCTGCTTGCTGTCTCTCTCTCTCTCAAATATAAGTAAACATTAAAAAAAATCATTTCTCCCAACTGCTTTTTCCAATTTTATCCCTTCTGCTTCCTATTTCTTGGAGCTAATCAGTTAATACAACCTAGCAGACAGTCTCTGTTGTTAAAGTTGGCGCTCATACTGATTGGATGTCCTGTGTCATAGTGATTTTAAATATTTTGAATATTGTTCCAGCCAACAGTGGATTAATGACTGCCATATGCTGAGTACATATGCTATGTCAGGCATTGTGCTAACGTGATACACATGTAAACTCAGATCATCCTCATATTCGCCTTCATAAGAAAGAATGGATATTATCACCATTTTATAGATGAGGAAACTTTAGTTGGATCCTTCCCCAAAGTCTTATAGCTAAGAAGTGACAGTACTAGAATTTAATCCCAAATCTTTCATATTTCAAATTCTTTGGTCTCTTCATTAAACCATATTCACTCACTTAGCATAGACATTGCATACTGAAGAAGCCCTAAAACAAATTAAAATAAAGTGGCCTATTTTCTAGTATTCTATTTTTAGTATACTATTTCTAGTATTCAGGAAAAAAGCTGGCTGCCAAATATATAGTGACTATCCAAGAAAATTGGAAAGAGATAAGCAAAAACTGTACAAGTATGGCAAGATTTTTTTTTCACTAATTCAAATAGGCTTAAAATACAAACAGTGTCAAACTCTTAACTAGAGCAGTTAGAAAAGGTCTTGGTAATTTGTTGATTTAACTAGCTTTTGCAACATTAAGTTGGATGAAGATACAGACCCTATCTAAAATCACAAGGGAGTCCAAGAGAGATCTATAGTTTTAGATATTGGCTTAGTGACTAGGGTATAATTATTTTTTGTGTCTGTGGGTTCATAGAGCATTGGTTTTATGGCTAGTAGCTTATCTGCCTTTGAGCCACAGAGACTTTATTTTTTTAATTGTGTGTCCAAATACATTTTATGGTGAAATGATCTCCTATCAAAATGTCTGCAAGTTATTTTCTTTCTCCTGATGGCTAAGGATAAGGATGAGCATAATTGAGAGCAAAAAGGAACATTAACCATTACAGATTTTCTGCTTAGCTGAAGGAGAAGATGATCTTTAGTTTTGTTTATCTGTTTGTTATTGAAAGAAGTATAACCGTCTTTCTATACCTGAACTTTTTAGAAAAGACTCCATCCCTGGATAGCGCCTGTTATTCTTTCACACTTAAATGGGCATCTTAAAGGACGCAAATATTTGTGTTGGGGATATGAAATAAGCTGCTTTCATTATCTTGAACCCCTGATTTCTTTGGTCCAGGCCAGAGAAGCCTAGCATCATTTTATAAAGGCTATAGGATCAGTGTATTTGGTCAAATGCACTGAGTTTGGTAAACTGGATTAACGTTCTTTATAATTGACAAAGGTCCTGTTACATCAGCACATCACAAATATTACTAGATTCCCCTTTTTTGAATTAGTATCTACCCACACCCAGACTGGCAGAATTCTGCAACAGTTTTCCTCTCAACTGAAATCTTACTTCCGAATCAACAAAGGAAACTCCTCTGGATTTTGGAGGTCTCAAAGATGGCAGCAGATGTAATCCTTTTAGCTCGCACATGGGCCTAATTCCTCTTGCTTATCCAGTTTATTTTGTGTCCCACCTCCAAATTCTTTTTTGTGCTCTTGCAGCATTCAGAAGGAAAAAGAAAAAGACAGAAAATCCTCTTTGGAAAAATATATGAGTTCCTGTATTTAGGACAGGGATAAATACTTGTTAGATTATCACATAAAGTAGCAAGACATCCTAGGGAAACCAGAGTTCAAAGAAACTTCTCACTCCACCCACTGAGCTATTCGAAGGAATCCTGCTAAGTTATTTGTAAGAGAAAGAACATCCTCATGACTTAGCATGTTTCAACATAGACTCAGGAAAGAATCTGCAAGCCATATGTTGCTGTTTATCCAAGATGACAAGAATGGCTTTCCCGTTTATTTCTGTCTTTAGTTCTTAAATCCTTTGCTCAGCTCTTTCAGTTCAGGCAATACAGGGAAATGCTAACACAGTTAGCTTCCCAAACTAGAGTTCTAGTGGTGACCTTTATTTTTGTACTGATTGATTTTTATGTGTATAATTTCAAAAAGCTGGAATGCTCTTGATGAATCCATATTCCTAAACAAATTAAAATTGGCATTCCCATAATAAGAGGTCTTTATTAGTGAAATTCTGCTTGTCACAGAAATAACTCATGTTCATAATGATGACTTAGGGCTTTCAAAGATTTCCAAGTGTCATCTGAATCATCAAAAAATTAAATTATGTTCCAGAGAGATGCACCTAACTGTTCCACTATTAAACTTTTAATCTGTTATCTCTCTACACCACACGATTATACTTAATTACATTTTAAATTTAATTTACTAGGGAATTCCCTTCCATGATCATCCCATACAACAGTAAGTGTACTGAATTGAATTTAGGCTATGTTTGACATAGTCTAGGTGGTAAAGATGGACTAATACTTCTTAAAAACCTACTATATTTGGAAACCTGGTGTTTTAAAAATACATATTATAATTTAGAATAGTTTTAAATTTATAGAAAAGTTGTGAGTATAGTACACAGAGCCCCCATATGCTCTACATCCAGGTTCCCTTATTATTAACATTTTATTTTAGTATGGGTCATTGGTCACAGTTAATGAATCAATATTGATACGTTACTATTAGTAGAGTCCATGGTTTACATTAGGGTTCACCTGTTGTACAGTTCTACGGGTTTTGATAAGTGTATAATGTCAAGCACTCATCATTATAGAATAATGCAGAATACTTTCATTGTTATAAATCTCCCTTATGCTTCCCTTGCTTGGTATTCTATGAACTTCCTGGATCTGTAATTTGTTTCTGTAATTAATTTTCTAAAGCTCTCATCCAGTATTCAAATATTTCTTCTGCTCATTTTTTCTGTCCTCTCATTCTGGTATTCCAATTATGTTTATGCTACACCTTTTGATAGTGTCCACATTCCTTACTGCTCTGTTGTTTTTATTTTTATTTTTTCTCTTTACACTCCAATCTGGGAAGTTTCTGTTAACCTATCTTTGAGCTGAATGATTCTTTCCTAGGCTGTATCCAGTCTACTGAAGAGCCCATCAAAGGCATTCTTCATTTCTGCTATATTGCTTTTTATTTCTAGTATTACCTATTGATTCTTTGGGTTTTCACCTCTCTGCTTACATTACTCATCTATTCTTACATATTGCTTGCTTTTTTTCATTAGCGCTCTTACCAGATTAATCATAATTGTCTAAAATTTCCTGTCTGATAATTCCAACATCTGGATCATATGTAACTTTGGTTCTAATGATTGCTTTGTCTCTTCAAATGCTGTCGTCATCGTTGTCATCATCTTCTTCTTCTTCTTTCCTCTTCCTCTTTCTCCTCTTCTTTCTCTTCCTCTTCTTCCCTCCCTCCTTGCTTCCTCTCCCCCACTTCTTCTTTTTTTCCTTCCCCTTCTTCTTCTTCCCATTTGATATGTCTTATAATTTTTTGTGAAAAGCCAAACTATTGTACTGGGTAATAGGAATTGAGGTAAATACATTTTCAGTGTGAGGATTTAGTTAATCTGCCTAGGGGTTAGGCTGTGTTTAATGTATTCTGCAGCCATAGGTGCCAATGGCTTCAAAGTCCTCTTGTATTCATTCATCATTCATTCATTCATTCATTCTTTCATTCATCTTCCCTCCTGATTTTCAGTTTCCCTAAGTATTCCTTCTCAGAGACATTCCATGAAATGTATCTTCTCAGCTAAAGTCCACTATTGCTTTACTGGAGATTTCTTGGCATGGTGCTAAAGTATAGGGTAGAAGGAACTTTCTATAGTCTCGCAATTAAATCTCAGTCTTTTGGTGGCTCTGTATTTTGGTACTGTGATTTCACAAATATTCCTTCAGCAACACAGCCTTTTACCTTCTGCTTCCTACTCCTTCCCTGGCTGCAGTATTGCCAAACTCCTTCTATGAAGTCCTGAACATTGTTGAAAATGTATTTTTCCCTCTCTCAGATGGACCAGGGAGGCTGGAGGGGACTGGAGTGAGAGGAATTACATTTCCTCAGCTGAGATAAGGCTCTGGCAAAATCCTTTCTGCTAGAGAGTAGGTATTTGCTATGGAAAAAACTCTGGATGTATTTATAATAATTACTCTTCTTTTCCCTCTGACAGAGCCACTTGGGGGTCTCTCTTGTTTTCTCAAATCATCACCCTGGGAACCTAATGGGGTTCTTGGAGGTAATGCCTGTGAATGTGTAGGAGCTTCCCTAAGGCTGCAGCCACCCAGAGATTCTCACCCACAGACTAGTCTACAATTCATCAAAATTCAAATTTCAGTGTTCCTATCCACTTATAGCCTCAGTGGTTTTGTTTTGGGTAAGAAAATCTCAGCTGTGTCTCTCTGGGTGTACTTATCTCTCCAGATTTTATAATGAAACTTTTGTCCAGCAGCCTCAGTTCTCTGACGGGTACAAGAAAAGTCACTGATTTTCAGTGTATCCAACTTTTTCTCATTGTAAAGATTTGGAGTGATGGCTCTCAAGAGCGTTTCATATTGGAACTAAAACTAGACAACAGTATTTAAACAATATATTACTATAGTTAAACTTCACATCAGTACTAAGACATAGGGAACTAATATTTTTTAAATTTTAATTCAGTATAGGGAAGTAATTTGACAGATACTATCTATAAGACAGAAGAGGAGTCAGGAGTAAATTCAAATCCAAAACCTTCTGTCATCCCATTACCACATGCTGCTTTGGCACATTTCACGTACTGCTCCTTATGATTCACAATAACAGCAATGGGAACATGAAGCATTGATGTGAATTCAGAAGGCAGTAGCTTACGTGGGCATCTCAGATCTGCAATTATTTTCAAGCTGAAAAATAATTTGATCCAGTAACTATTATTCAAGGAAAGGTCAAATCATTTTCTACCATACTCAGTGATGGATATTATAGCTCAATAGCTCTCACACGGCAAGTTTGTAATGTGGTCATTGACCTTGTACATTGGCACCTGCATTATAAAAGAGTAAATTTACTCAATAACTGAAAACTCGCAAACACTGCAATAGGTCAACACCATATATCTCATAGCCATTCAAAGGCCAATAAAAGCAAATGCTATGGCATTTGAGGGCTTGGGGCGGAGAGCAAAATAGCTATCAAAATGAAATACTGATTCTCCAGGTAAATTTTAAAAACATTCCATTAGTTCCCATATACACAAAAATACACACTACTATTATTATTTATAGTCACCAATTTTAGGGATTTTTTTCTGTATTATTTATAAATTTCAAAAAAACATGCAAAACTAGAGATTTTCAAATACTCTTTGGAAATAAGGAAAGCAGAGAGGTAAAGTATGCCTGAGTCATAAATTTTAAGTATCAGAGCCAAATTGAGCCCAGATTCATTATTAGCAAAGCCCATCTTCCTTCTACCAAACTAAGCTGTGAAGAAATTGATTGTCATGTGTTTTATGTGGGAGGACTGCACAAGCAGAGTTTACAGAAAGGGAAGACTGACTAATCTTCCCAAAATGATGATCTACATACATTCTAACTCCTTTCACTGGCACTCTTCAGCTAGATTTTCTCTGAGGAATGTCGTATAGACAATGACAATAGTCAGCTCCTGACTTTGGTGAGAACAAATGCACAGGTAGCCTGCAACAAAGACGAGTTCACCACCCTGGAAATGCCAGGGAGTATTCAGGAATTCCCTGGGAGTGCATTTTTGTCATTTGTGGCAATGGATATTCTATTTTCTCATGCATATGTGCTCTTGCAGAACAAAGTGTGGTCCTTAGTCACTTTGGAAATTCTTTTTATTCACACAATAAACCAGGACCTCTTTTTGTTCAGTTCTTTGTATGTTCAAGGCTGAGTTAATAATGGTTTCAAATGTCTAATTATATATATTTTAGTTTATATTAAGCTGTTCTCCCATACAAATCATGACCAATTGATCATAAAAAAGTTTTACTGGTCCTACATATATGTATGATTCCCTTAGTTTAAATTCAACTTTAAATAAATACTTTATTATTGTTGTTTTGTTAATATAATTATTATTTATTATGTTTCATTTAACATTTTTACTTAAAATTGTTTCTTATTTATCTAGTAATACTAATTATTATGATTACATAATCTCCACTAAGTTGTGAAATTTCTAGCCCACTGTACATGCTTAAAGAAGATTCAAAGCAAGAAGATTTGTGAGTAGAGGGAACTGATGTCTGCCTGTACAATCTCATGTTTAATGTCACTGTCATTAGGAAGTTACCTATCTAAAAATGTGTCTTACAAGCCTGGTTCATTATGGGTTTTCTAACATTAGAGGTTTGGTACTTTGGTTCATTAAGAATTTACAGTCTGGGGGCGACTGGGTGGCGCAGTCGGTTAAGCGTCCGACTTCAGCCAGGTCACGATCTCGCGGTCCGTGAGTTCGAGCCCCGCGTCAGGCTCTGGGCTGATGGCTCAGAGCCTGGAGCCTGTTTCCGATTCTGTGTCTCCCTCTCTCTCTGCCCCTCCCCCGTTCATGCTCTGTCTCTCTCTGTCCCAAAAATAAATAAACGTTGAAAAAAAATTAAAAAAAAAAAAAAAGAATTTACAGTCTGAAGATTTAAGAATACTTTTGTATTTAGTAGGCTCTTAATATTTAAAGTATTTCAATTAGTGCAAAGGAGTGGAGATTATAACGAACATATAGATAAGACATGGAAATGAATGTATTATAAGGTAGCAGATGATTTATACCTTTTTAATCTCTGTTTTTTTTTTTTAAATCACTTGGATATCTCTATGATATCATTTCAGGTTTAGGAGACATTAACAAAGTGGGGCACCTGGGTGGCTCAGTCAGTTAAGCGGCTGACTTCGGCTCAGGTCATGATCTAACGATCCATAAGTTCAAGCCCTGCGTCAGGCCCTGTGCTGACAGCTCAGAGCCTAGAGCCTGTTTCAGATTCCGTGTCTCCCTCTCTCTCTCTGCCCCTCCCCGTTCATGCTCTGTCTCTCTCTGTCTCAAAAATAAATAAATGTTAAAAAAAAAAAAAAGAAAGTATATTAAGGAGACGTTAACAATGTAGTTTGTAAATTCACTTTCCATCTAAGAGGATTGCCTTGTAGTAACTGGAAAAGGATACTACAGTATATGTCATGATATAGATATGATCTAAGGGCCACTTACCCATAAGGAAAAATAAAGTAATTATATTTGGGAAGACTAGAACTGAGTGATGTGTGAAGGAAATTAGATTTCATTTGGGCTTTGATGAGAAGATAGCGGGAAGCATAGTAAATACTGTGTGTAAGTGGAGTAGAATGCACGGGCTTTCATTTAATCCTTCCCCACTTGGGTGCATCACTTTACTTTTCTAAGGCTTAATTTTCTATTTATATAAAGGGAGAATTAGGGAAAATTGGTACCAAAAATAGGTTCATGGTTGCTACCACTGTTCCTTCTGTTTTCCTGACAGTTAGTACTAATTAAGTATACCACTCTTCACAGATAAGCATAGATAAAGCCTCAAAATCCTATCCAAAATAGCAAGTGAATATAGATAATCTTATGGAATCTACAAAAAAAAAATGCTAGAAATAACAAGAAAATTTAGCAAAGCTGTAGGATATAAAAATCAATATACAAAAACCAATTGTATTTCCATATTCTAGCAATGAAATACCGGAATGTGAAATTAAAGATACAGTAAGCTATCTCAGAATAACTCTACGTGCTCTACATCCTAACCTGTGCGTAGTATGGCCAGACTTTAGCTTTAACCATTTTACAAATATATAGCTGTATACTGTTGCGATTTTAACTCGTATTTCTCTAATGAATAATGACATTTATCATCTTTTTATGTATGCATCCATATATCTTGTTTGATGAAGTCTCTGTTGAGACCTCTTGCCCATTTTTATTAGGTCTTTATATTATTGAGTTTTGAGAATCCTTCGTATATTCTGGATACAAGTTTTTTTTTTTTTATCATATATATGATTTGCAAATATTTTCTTCTAAGATGTGGCTTACATTTTCATTTCTTTAAGACTTATTTTGAAATCAGATGTTATTATATTTTGGAGTCAAAGTTATCAACTTATTTAATATATTTTATAGATGATGCTTTTGATGTCAAAAGAAAGACAATTTTGCCTAACCCAATATCACAAAATGTTCTCCCATCTTTTCTTCTAGAAGTGTTAATTTTAGGTTTATGATTTGGTGTTTTTTGCTAACTTTTGAATATGGCCTGAGGTATAAAATGCCATTTTTTTTCCATATGAATGTCCACATTTTCCAGTACCACTTGTTGAAAACGTTATCTTTTCCCACAGAATGAATGACCTTTACAACTTTACCAAAACCCAATTGACCATATATTTATGGGTCTGCTTCTGAATTATATCCTGTTCCACTGACCAAAGTAACTTTTTAAAAACTTTTTTTTAAGTTTATTTATTTATTTTGAGAGAGACAGAGACAGCATGAGTGGGGGAGGGGCAGAGAATGAGGGAGAGAGAGTATCCCAAGCAGGTTCTGCACTGCCAGCACAGAACCCGATGCAGGGCTCAAACTCACGAAATGGCCAGATCATGACCTGATCTGAAACCAAGAGTCAGATGCTTAACCCGCTGATCCACCCAGATACCCCCACCACTGATCAAAGTGTCTTAATGCCAGTTGCATACTACCTTGATTACTCTAACTTCTTTACACATGTCCTAATCAATGCTTAATTGAATAGCCGAGGAAGATCGTGTAAAGATCTCTGGAATTCTCTTCTCTCTGGCACTATG
The DNA here is from genome assembly GCF_018350155.1 of Leopardus geoffroyi. Classification (NCBI taxonomy): domain Eukaryota; kingdom Metazoa; phylum Chordata; class Mammalia; order Carnivora; family Felidae; genus Leopardus; species Leopardus geoffroyi. Next base: position 77,546,798 of record NC_059329.1, read on the forward strand.
TTCTATGACTTCTTGCTACCTTGGCTTCCACATACTCTTAATTCCATCTTCTTAGCTCACTGAGCACAGTGGACTCTGCTTAAGCTCCCCTCTCTGCACTGTGACCTGTAAACTATGTCCAGACATGAGTTATGGAAAATTTCCCTCAGTTGTTTCCTGTATCTCAGGGACTACTGTCCTTTATTGCCTGATGTCAAGGAACCTGAGAGACAACTTTTCATATCTTTTTTCAGTTTTTAGGTTGTTTCAAGGAGGAGGGTAAATCTAGTATCTATTACTCTGTGTTGGCCAGAAGTGGAAGTTTTTCATATTATTGAACATTGCTACATTAAATGACTGCCGAATATGAAAATTCTTAGTGAGAGAAAGTAGAGACTTGAAAAATTAAAGGAAGAAAGAATCTTCCAGAAAGGGAAGATCCTGAGCTAGAAATAAGCTTCTGCATTTAGAAATCTGGTGTTGCTGAAACGGAATCAACGAGGGGAGACTAGTAATGGATACTTTTCTAGAAGTGAGAAAGGTAAAGGTGATTTGGACACTCTAAGAACTTTGGATAGTTTTCTAATCATCCTGCCATATTATGGTCCTGATCAGAGGAATGGTCCGATTGTACATACATTTTTAAAAGATCATCTTTGGGGCGCCTGGGTGGCGCAGTCGGTTAAGCGTCCGACTTCAGCCAGGTCACGATCTCGCGGTCCGTGAGTTCGAGCCCCGCGTCAGGCTCTGGGCTGATGGCTCAGAGCCTGGAGCCTGTTTCCGATTCTGTGTCTCCCTCTCTCTCTGCCCCTCCCTCGTTCATGCTCTGTCTCTCTCTGTCCCAAAAATAAATAAATGTTGAAAAAAAAAATTAAAAAAAAAATAAATAAAAAAATAAAAGATCATTAAGTGTTGTTTAGGGAATTTTAACTCTAGGAGGCAAGAGTAGGAATAAGCAAGAGATTCAGGAAATACAATAATCCAAGTGAGAGAAGACAGTGGATTTGATTAGTGTGTTAGCAGTGGAAGCGGTAAGTAGTGGTCAGATTCATAACATAGTTTACAGTTAAATGCTACAAGAATTTTTAATGGTTTGGAAGGTAGGAATGAGGAAAATAAATAAAGCAAAGCAATTCCTGGGTTTTGAGCTATAGCAACAGTGCCATTTATTCAAATTAAGTTTAGGGGAGAAGCCACTTTAGTGGCAGAGTAAATAATGAGTTTAATTTTGGACTTGCTCAATTAGACAGAAAGGATAGTCTTCCTAAAATTAATGTTACATTGTAGCAATGAAAACTCACCTCATTTAACAAGCTGTTTCTGATGGCCTCCTCTCTCTATTATCCACCTTACATCCATAGGAGTTGACGCTGAGATTTAGTCTCCTGAAGCACGACACACCATAATCCTCCACCATATTCTTTTTTACTATTCATTATGTAGTTCTTGGTACTTTCACCCTGTAAGACAAGTCCCATATTACCTCCTTGAGAAAAGAAGCTCTTTGAAGGAATGATAGTCAGCATTATTCTTGTCAGATAATAAAACTGTACAATCACTTCCACCAAAGCCCCAGTGTGTGAAATTAGGCTTTGTTATAAGAAAGAAAACCTGATTTCCTTAAAGAAATCCATTGGAATCCCAGAAACAAAGACAGAAATAACCAGCATCTCCTGTGTGCAAGGTTTCAGCATGCATTTGGCCCTTATTCTAATGCAACTCTGAAACTGAGTATAAATTGTACTCATCTTGATGAAACTGGACAATTCAAGGGTAGACTTCTTCTTTATTACCTTTTTCTCCTATACTAGATACTTAATAAGCTGGAAATAAGAGCTTAGTAATTAAAGGATATAAGAGAAGATTCTGGAAAATAGTAAGAAGAATTTGTTACTGCCCAGCACTGATAACAGATTTGATAGTCAAATATTAATAATAGCAATAATAATTATAACATTCTACATTGTGGTATTTTGTGCATTTCTATCACATTTACACCAGTCATCATATTCTATCATTCCGGAACAGATGGTCTTGTTTGCTGGATATTTTCACCTTAAGTTCTCTTAAATAAATTTCTCTTAACTTTTGTTAAGAATAAAAATGTCCTGGGGCGCCTGGGTGGCGCAGTCGGTTAAGCGTCCGACTTCAGCCAGGTCACGATCTCGCGGTCCGTGAGTTCGAGCCCCGCCTCGGGCTCTGGGCTGATGGCTCAGAGCCTGGAGCCTGTTTCCGATTCTGTGTCTCCCTCTCTCTCTGCCCCTCCCCCGTTCATGCTCTGTCTCTCTCTGTCCCAAAAATAAATAAACGTTGAAAAAAAAAATTAAAAAAAAAATGTCCTAAAATGACAATGACTACTGTAGACCACTCAATGACTTTAAACTGAGGAAAAAATGAAATGTCACTCAAATTAGTGCAACTTTAGGATTCTGAAGTAGAATATAGACCAGATATGGTAATTCCAGGCTAGATCTAAATAAGCTGTTAAGGAGTTAAAGATACTTGTCATAAGATGAATTTGTTTGACATGATTTAGTGATGTGATGCAGGCATCCAGATGGCTCAGGAAAATATTTTCTTTATTTATGTGTCCAGCATCATGGAGGATAGAGTTAGTTTGTTATCTGAAGTGTCAGCCCTCCTAACTCGGACGTTATTTTTCCTGCTTATATTCTTCCACATCTGTATCCACTAATCGCCATCATTATTAATCTCAGGGTTTCCAAGTCAATGCTTGAATAGAGAGTATGGATGGCTTCAGTACTGTTTCCCATTTTGTATTTGTGGTGGGTGGTGTTGGTAGACTAATTATTAAATTGCTTTGCCTATCAGTATCAAAAGGAGCTTATGTCTATATTAGTCTGACTACAGACATTTTTCTTGTTGTACAGTTGAATTGAGAATACTTTGTTTTGTCTAAATGAGTAGGACTTTACACAAAAAGCACAGAGTTTAGATCAAAGAAAAAGAAACTTTAATATTGCTTCTCATTCTCCATAAATTTAATGATTTGAAAGGTGTGAATCTCTCACCCAAATTAAAGTAAAGGATTAACAGCTTCTCACATTCTAGGATATTAAAATGGCTTTAAGGATGAGAGGCCACGATAGCAGAATAATATGGAAGATTTTTTTTGCAACGTTCATCCCTGAAATGCAGCCAAATCAATACTAAACCATCCTGCACACCTAGAAAACTGATTTGAGGATTAACACAACAATCTGCACAACTTGAACCACAGAATTCAGTAGGTACACATCGTAGAGAGGTGAACTGGGAAAGAGAGAAGCCACGGAGGGTACGGAGCTGTTTTTGCTTGTGGAGAATGTATGGAGATGGGGGGAGAGTATGGGAAACCCTGCTCCCCACCCAAGAGCAGTTGGAGAGAAAGTGGAAAAGTGGAAATAGCCACAGGGACTGAACTAAAAAGAGAAAAAGAAGAAAGGAGAGGGTTTAAATTCCATTAAGACTCTATAAACAGGGGGAATGCAGGTCTGAAAATCCACAGCTCAACACTTGGTGGTGCTCTGGTGAGAAGGGCGAATCCCCAGGAGCAGAGTGAGGTCCAGGGATCCTTGGGCCACATGGGGAGAGGCAGATCCCCTGCTAGGAGGACATTTGGTAGAGGCTGTGCAGCACCCCCACAGGCAAAGGTGCCAGCAGACCCAGGGGAGCAACTACATTTGCTGGTGCTAGAACAAAAATGTTAAGGGGGGAGCCTGGGGACAGATGTGTGTTGTTATTTTCCATAATCCCTGAAATACTTCTGCTACACGATCGTGTGAACTTCTTCTGGGGTGGGGTGGCACCTAGCTGCAGTCTCTGGGCATTGGCAGCAGCATGGCCCTGCGAACATTCCTGGGTACGGGTGGGCACTCTGCTATTTCTCAGTGAGACCCTCCCCCAGAAGTTCTGAGTGGGTCAAAGTGCATTCCCTCAGAAGTGAGAGGTTGGGAAACACAACTGCATCTGAAATAAAACTCAGGATGGAGATGCTGCCTGGCATCCTGACAGCTTGGTCATGGACAGTGTAAAGGCAGGGAGTGGATGAAAGCCAGGGACAAAGGACAGGTGCAGGATTACTGATAGGGGAGTTCCAATACTAGAGACTGGGTAGCTGGGTGACACCACTTTCACTCCTCCCATGCATGTGCATACACTCCTACAGGGGCCACAATAATCCACCCCAGTAAGCTAAGCAGCACCATCTAGTGGAGAATGGAGCCAGACCTAACATATATTCAGAACACTTCATCCTAAAGCAGCAGAATACACATTCTTCTCCAGTGCACATGGAACATTCTCCAGAATAGATCACATACTGGGACACACATCAGCCCTCAACAGGTACAAAAAGATCAAGATCATACTGTGCATATTTTCAGACCACAATGCTATGAAACTTGAAATCAACCACAAGAAAAAAATGTGGAAAGGTAACAAATACTTGGAGACTAAAGAACATCCTACTAAAGAATGAATGGGCTAATGAAGAAGCTAAAGAGGAGATTAAAAAGTAAATGGAAGCCAATAAAAATGATAACATCACAGCCCAAAACCTCTGGGAGGCAGCAAAGGCGGACATAAGAGGGAGGTATATAGCTATCCAGGCCTTCCTAAAGAAGGAAGAAAGATCTCAGATACACAACTTAACCTTACACCTTAAGGAGCTGGAAAAAGCACAGCAAATGCATCCCCAAACCAGCAAAAGACAGGAAATAATAAAGATTAGAGAAGAAATCAATGGCATCTAAACCAAAAAACAAAACAAAACAAAACAGTAGAACAGCTCAAAGAAACCATAAGCTGGTTCTATGAAAGAATTAACAAAATTGATAAACCCCTAACCAGTTTGATCAAAAAGAAAAAGGAAAGGACCCAAATAAATAAATAAATAAATAAAATCAAGAATGAAAGAGGAGAGATCACAACCTACACAGCAGAAATAAAAACAATAATAAGAGAATATTATGAGCAATTATATGCCAATAAAATGGGCAATATGGAAGAATGGACAAATTCCTAGAAACATATACACTACCAAAACTGAAACAGGAAGAAGTAGAAAAATTTGAACAGACCCATAACCAGTAAGGAAATCAAATTAGTAACCAAAAATCTCCCAAAAAACAAGAGCCCAGGGCCAGATGGTTTCCCAGGAGAATCCTACCAAACATTTAAAGATGAGTTAAAACCTATTCTCTTGAAGCTGTTCCAAAAAATAGAAATGAAAGACAAACTTTCAAATTCTTTCTATGAAGCCAGTATTACCTGGACTCCAAAACCAGACAAAGACCCCACAAAAAAGGAGAACTATGGACCAGTCTTCCTGATGAACATGGAGGCAAAAGTCCTCAACAAGATATTAGCAACCAGATCCAACAATACATTAAAAAATTATTCACCATGACCAAGTGGGATTTGTACTGGGATGCAGAGCTGGTTCAATATCCACAAAACAATCAATGTGATTCATCACATCAACAAAAGCAAAGACAAAAACCCCATGATCCTCTCAATAGATGCAGAGAAAGCATTTGACAAAATACAGCATCCTTTCTTGATAAAAATCCTCAAGAAAGTAGGGATAGAAGGAGCATACCTCGAGATCATAAAAGCCATACATGAAAGTCTCAATGCATATATCATCCTCAATGGGGAAAAACAGAGCTTTCCCCCTAAGGTCAAGAACAAAACAGGGATGTCCACTCCTGCCACTGCTATTCAACATAGTATTGGAAGACTTAGCCTCAGCAATCAGACAACACAAGGAAATATAAGGCATCCAAATCGGCCAGTAGGAGGTCAAACTTTCATTCTTTGCAGATGACATGATACTCTATATGGAAAACCAAAAAGACTCCACCAAAAAAACTGCTAGAATTGATTCATGAATTCAGCAAAGTTGCAAGATATAAAATCAACACACAGAAATTGGTTGCATTCCTATACAACAACAATGAAGCGACAGAAAGAGAAATCAAGGAATCGATCCCATTTACAGTTGCACAAAAAACCATAAAATACCTAGGAATAAATATAACCAAAGAGGTGAAAAATCTATACACTGATAACTACAGACAACTTATGAAAGACATCGAAGAAGACACACACGAAAAGGAAAAATATTCCATGTTCCTGGATAGGAGGAAAAATATTGTTAAAATGCCAAAACTACCCAAAGCAATCTACATATTCAATGTGATCTCTATCAAAATAACACCAGCATTCTTCACAGAGCTAGAACAAACAATCCTAAAATTTGTATGGAATCAGAAAATAACCCGAATAGCCAAATCAATCTTGAAAAAGAAAACCAAAGCTGGAGGCATCACAATTCCGACTTTAAGCTGTGTTACAAAGCTGTAATCATCAAGACAGTATAGTACTGGCACAAGAACAGACACTCAGATCAATGGAATGGTACAGAGAACACAGAAATGGACCCACAAACGTATGGCCAACTAATCTTTGATAAAGCAGGAAAGAATATCCAATAGAAAAAAGACAGTCTCTTCAGTAAGTGATGGTGGGGAAACTGGAGAGTGACAAGCAGAAAAATGAACCTGGACCGCTTTCTTACACCACACACAAAAATGAACTCAAAATGGATGAAAGACCTAAATGTAAGACCATCAAAATCCTCGAGGAGAAAGCAGGCAAAAACCTCTTTAACCTTGGTTGCAGCAACTTCTTACTCAACACATCTCCAGAGGCAAGGGAAACAAAAGTAAAAATGAACCATTGGGACCTCATCAAAATAAAAAGCTTCTGCACAGAGAAGGAAACAACCAGCAAAACTAAAAGGCAACCAACAGAATGGGGGAAGATATTTGCAAATGACATATCAGATAGAAGGTTAGTATCCAAAATCTATAGAGAACTTACCAAACTCAACACCCAAAAAACAAACAATCTAGTGAAGAAATATGCAAAAGACATGCATAGATACTTCGCCAAAGAAGACATCCAGATGGCCAACCAACCCATGAAAAAATCCTCAACATGACTCATCATCAGGGAAATACAAATCAAAACCACAATGAGATACCACCTCACACCTGTCAGAATGGCTAACATGAACAACTCAGGCAACAACAGATGTTGGCGAGGATGTGGAGAAAGAGGATCTCTTTTTCACTGCTGGTGGGAATTCAAACTGGTGCAGCCACTCTGGAAAACAGTATGGAGGTTCCTCAAAAAGTTAAAAATAGAACTTACTTATGACCCAGCAATTGCACTACTAGATATTTATCCAAGGGATACAGGTATGCTGTTTTGAAGGGGTACATGCACCCCATGTTTATAGCAGCATTATCAACAATAGCCAAAGTATGGAACGAGCTCAAATGTGCAGCAATGGATGAATGGATAAAGAAGATGTAGTACATATATATACAATGGAGTATTACTCGGCAATCAGAAAGAATGAAGTCTTGTCATTTGAACTAAGTGCATGGAACTAGAGGGTATTATGGTAAACGAAATTAGTTAGAGAAAGACAAATATCATATGACTTCACTCATATGAGAAATTTAAGAAACAAAACATATGAACATAGGGGAAGGGAAGCAAAAATAATACAACAGGAAGAGGGACAAAACATAAGGGGCTCTTAAATATGGAGAACAAACAGAGGGTTGCTGGAGGGGTTGTGGGAGGGCGATGGGCTAAATGGGTAAGGGGCATTAAGGAATCTACTCCTAAAATCATTGTTGTACTGTATGCTAACTAACTGGGATATAAATTTAAAAATAAATTAATTAAAAAATAAAAACATTGGCTTCACATGATGCTGCTAAGAAAGGGACATGTTTCAGGAAGCAAGTGCCCATGTTCAAGGTGGATTTATGCATTTCCCTCACTTTGACTCAATCTATATTTGGAAGATACCATGACATTATTTTGGGTCTACCATGATTTTTGATGGCCATACACCTAGAGACTCTATTTATCTACTTTTAATTCTAGGCTAGGCTTGTTCCTTGTTTAATCTGTTCCATCTTGCTGTGAGTACAGAGTTGTGCTACTCTGGTTCAGAGAAAAACTGTAAAATATGGCATCTGATGGCTATTGTGATTAACTCCCAACACTCATTATACCTTGACAGTAATTGGTCTATGGATAAAGATGTTCATGTGACACATTTATGACCAATGAAGCATGAAGGAAAGTCACTGAGGTGGGAGTTAGTCTGAGGAAAGTCTTCCCACTCCCAAAAGAAAGTCACAGGAAGAGACTATCCTTCTCCTTCACCTACATATTGTTCTCTCTGAATATATTTCTATAAGTGCTGAAGCCATCTTGCTATACAGGCTGAGGAGGAAACCTGCCAAAGAAGGAAGACTAAAAATGTAGAAAGAATATGGATCTTTAATATCCTGCTGATCCGCTGATGACACCATTTTGGAGCCCCACACTAATTCTTGTATTCCAATTATGAGATGATATATTTCTTTATTGTTTTCTTGCATTTGGAAGAGGATTATTCTTGATGAGGACAAAAGAATCTTAACTGATACATGATGAGGGGCCATTTCATCATGGGTCCTTTCATGATGAAGTCTATGGTTTCTAAGAGATGTCTTAATAGTAAAGCATCAGAGGAACAGTAGGTTTTCTTCATCCCCATTTATGGGATGTTATCAATTCCTAAAATTAATTTCTAATATGCCTGGGACCCATGTAGCTTTTTCCTATGATACCAACAGTTATATTCTTCTGAAAGTCAAAGTCTGAATCTTTAGATTTGAAATAAGGAAATGCTATCAAATGGAACTTTCAGGGAATACCCTAAAGAATTATACCTAAGCTCACTTGCTTCTGGTTTTGAAAATACCAGTCAGTATTTAAAAAAAAGGAAGTCATGACATTTTATTAATAGATTAGGTCTCTAAGAGTTTTTGAATAAACTGAAGAATGGCTGTGAAAAAGAGAATTTAGATCAATTCCTTAGTGTCTAACACTTTCTGGATGCAGCTTCCCTTATATCTATCTCAGCTTGCTAGACCTCAGGGGAACCCTGCCGAAAACCTACTTACCAAAATAGAAATTAGGACATTCTAATCATCCTCAGGATCAAAATGAAAAAGAGGCAATGGTGGGAGATTGGGAGGCTTATGTTTTCATTTTTAGTTTCTAACTAACAGATCAGTTTGTTTTCTTTTTAATAGATACAATTATTGATAAAAATATAATTTTTCCTTTTTATGGGATACTTTATTACATTGCTTAATAGAGCTTTAATGTCCTATATATGGCACTTACTATGTGACTCTTCTAGTAATTTGAAAAGTACACCATAAGATGTACATCTTGAGATGTTATATGGTACATCATATATCACATCATTGGAGTAAGAAAGCTGAATTCTCATAATTTTTCTATGTGATATGGGGCAAGCCGGCTTCTGTGAATATCATTTCTCTCATCTCAAAAGAAATTGTTGTAAGGATCATATATGATATTGTAGGAATAAAAATATTTTCTGAGTTATATATACATAAAAGGAACTGTAACTCTAGCACAATGGTAAGTTTGGCTGAAATACAAGAAGCTTGTTAATGCATAAAACAAATACATTGTCTGTTTTATAAAATAGAGCACTGTATAGGAAATAAGCAAAATATAGTAATCAGAAGTGATACACAGGAGGGAGCTATCGACTCAGTCTGAGGGATAGTAGGGAATTCCTCAAGAACTTAATGCCTGAGCTGGATTTGGAAGTCATCTTTCAGAGTTAACCTTTTCCTCATTTAGAGAATAGGATGCCATGTATAAAATCATGGAGATTGCAAAGAGCATGTTATTGTGCAGGAAACAAGTCAGAGTAGCCCAAATCTAGCAGTCCTAGGGGTTGGAGGTGGGGTGGGGATGGGGTTAGGGTTTAGTGTAGATTGTGATGAAGTGTGAACCTGAATGGGACTAAACCAGAGGGCGTATTATGTGTTGGTAAGGGATGTGTGTATACTCTGAAGACCTGACTCATCATCAGAATGACTAGGGGACTTTGGAAGGTATTATTATTGGCCTCATCCCAGACCTTCTGAATTGGAATCTTGGCTGGGGGATGGAGTGGGTGGTGAGACTCAGAGCTGCATCTCTACAACCCTGCTATCAGTTAGGTTTCAGAACCACTGACCTGGGTGAAAGGAAGCCACTAGAGGAATGTGAGCAGGAAAATGACATGGTCAGATTTGCATTTTAAAAAATGACTTAAGCAGATATGTTAGGCATGGCAGGAGAGGAGTCCAACCCAGGGGATAGAATTCAGGGCATGACAAAAACCTGGGAGCGAGATAAGAGGATTGAAAGCAGCAAAGCAGCTGGAAGGAGGATGCTGAGTGGGCTGACAGAGGGGGTGGAGAGAGGAGGAGGAGATGAACTTAGTGGTACAATAGCCTGTGTAAAACAAGGAAAGCCCTGTGGCCAAGAATAAGAATGTGACTTTTCCCTAGAAAGAGATGGGGGGCCCTGGAGCATTTTGAGCAAGACAGTGACATGATCCATTGCTTGGAAACTGATTTTGACCTGACTGCAGGGAGTCTCATCAATGAGGGCACCTTAGCAAAGGGTTCTTGGCTCGAGGCAAATGTTTGTTTAGCACAGGGGCCTTTGGGCAGAGAGTTGGAATAGCTGGTTCTTGACATCTCTGTCAGAACTCCAGTTTCCAGAGCATGTTTAGCAATTCAGATGAATAAAGACAGGGGAAAAGAAAGCAGGAAGGTCTGATTTACAGGAAATTATTAAAGAAAACCAAAGACAAATACTCCAGGGTAAGTAAAAGAAAGGAAAATCTCAATGCCAAAAAACCAGCCAGGTTTTCACTCAGAGAAAATGAATAATGTCCTATGATCACTGAATGTAGTCAAACAAACAAAAGAACTCTGCTGTATGTGTTGATAATTGGTTGCAGTTAACTGTAAACCTTTGGATTTATTATAAAAGCCCCAGTTTTAAGTATTCAGCATTGTGGCCATGTGCCCATCACTGTGTCCTGTTTTGGGGGGGAAATGTACTTACCATAATTCTAATCCCAGCTTTGTTTCTAGTTTTACTTGGCCTTGTGTAAATCATTTAAATCCCAAGTTTATTATAGTGAACAAAATTGGATTTGCAATTAGATAGATCTCTTTTTTTAAATTAAAGTATCATTAACATACAGTGCTATATTTGTTTCAGGTGTACAATGTAGTGATTCAACAATCCTATACAACATACAATGCTCATCATGGTAAGTGTACTCTTAATCCCCTTCACCCGTTTCTCCCATCCCTCCGCACACTTCCCTTCTGGTAACCATTAGTTTGCTCTTCATAGTCAAGAGTCTGGGTTTTTTGTTTGTCACAAACATGGAAGCTTCATGAATTTTCATGTCATCCTTGTGCAGGGGCCGTGCCAATCTCTGTGTCGTTCCAATTTTAGCATTTGGCATAGGTGCTGCCGAAGTGAGCACTACAGATCTCTATTTTTGTCCCAAGTTCTTTCAATGTTTTTTTAAACTTTTAAATCCTAATTTCCACTTCTATTTTATAAGGTTATTATGAGGGTCAAAGAAGGTAAGTTTAGGTAATATACCAGAACAGTACGAATATACCAGAATAGTGCCAGACCCATAGTAAGCCCTCTGTAAAAGCTGATTGCCCCATTTTCCAACTGCTTTTCCTCATCTTGAAGCTGGAGAGATAGGGGAGAAGAGCAGAAGTGGCAAGTATGTGGCCCCCAAGCTGCCATTTTCATTTCTTGCCTTCATGGAAAACATTCTATTTGATCATAGCCTTCTTTGGTTTGAAACCAAAAGGAACCTCAAAATCCTCCCAACACAGAACCTTGAGCTGAAGCTACTAGCTGCATAGATGAGACATTTGAGATGAGACCAATTTGTTACCCCTGGCCTGGGTAATCTCTAAGGTTGTAGATGAGACACCATGAGCCCACAAAAAATGGAACCCAATTTCCAAAATCATATAACTGAGTGGAAAGCAAAATTTTTCAAAGCTGAGAAGATACAAGGATATTCTCTAAGATACAGAATGGAATAGATTGCTCATGGAGGCTTTTAGGAAACCTGAGGGTTGGGATGATATTGGAATTGGTCTTTGTGGTAGACAGAATTAAGATCCCACAAAGTTGCTGGTCTCAATCTCTGGAATCTGTGAATGTACTACCTCACATGACAAAATGGACTTTGGGTTGTGATTTAAGGATCTTGAAGTGGGAAGATTGTTCTGGATTATCTGGGTGAAGCCACTATATTAACAAGGGTCTTTACAAGAGAGAGAAGGGTAGGTAGGCAGGAGGATGAGAGTCAGAGGAGGTGTAGGGATGGAAGCAGGAGTGGGAGATACAGCCAGTCAAGCAATGCAAGCAGCTTCCAAAAGCTGGAAAAGGCAAGGAACCGACTCTGCCTCGAGCCTCCAGAAGGAACGCAGCCCTGCTGACACCTTGATTTTAGTCTTATAAGACCCATTTCCAGACTTCTGACTACTAGTACTATAAAATAATAAACGTTTGTTGTTGTAAGGCATTAAATTCATGGTCATTTGCTACAATAGCACTAGGAAACTAATACAGGCCTTTAAAGAAGGGCTTGGAGAGACAATAAAGAGGGATAATTTGGGTGAGTAGTAGATGATGAGCAGAGGCTTCAATGTGAGAATAAGCAAAGTATACAGTGGGAATCAGGGATCCTGACTGGTTTGAGGAGGGTGGATACGCTGTTGACGATAAGGAACACAGGTCAGGGGTTAAGCCCTTGCACAGGTCTGATAGCCTGAATTTGAATCCTACTTCTGATGATTTCTAAGTAACCTTGGTTCAGTTACTTAACTTCTCTGGCATTACAATGTTATCTATAAATGTAAGAATAACAATATTGCCTATTTCATTGAGTTAATGAGATCGTAGATGTTAAAATGTCTAAAACTAAATAGTGCTCCATAATGGGAAGTGCTATTTTTTTATGAATAGAAGAAGACAAGGGTGAATTGCTACTTTATTAGGAAAAAACTCTGATTAGTAGAGTGAAATTAGGAAACTTTATTTCCTAGATATTGGGTGACTATCAGAAGATCTTGAATAGGAAACTACCTTAAAAATACAAAAAGACTCCTGTGGTAAATTAACAAAGACAAAAGACAGGAAAACCACTCATGTAAGGGAAAGTTTGAAGGATAGATAGAGGTTGCTCTTCACAGAAATATAGGAAAAATTAGGCACATATTGCCCAAGCATGTTGGCTGACTCCAATGCCTTCTTATAGGGTAGAATGTTGTAGAAACATCCCTAGCCTGGTAGTCAAGAGAAAAAGGTTCTTACTCGGGCTGTGTTAGCCACTCATTACCACTTTGAACAAGCCGCTGATGTATATGGTTTTGGGTCCCCTCTGGTGAACTCAGTCTTCATGGCTCAGCATTTGCTGAGACTGTACTATTTCCAAGTAATACTTCTCTTGGGCTTATTTTTTCTGTGAGCCTGAGGTCAAATGATTTATCTTCAGGAAACTGCAAGGATAAAAAAGCCCTCCTAAAAAGCAAATTAATTCTAATTGCTATGAATCTCAGTAACTATTTGAACCCTGCACTTACCAAATAATTAGATATTTTTACAAAGATGTGAAGAGTAGCTACAAGACATTCAAAAGGTATAAATCATGTAAAAATTGTGTATTGTATGCAATTAGATTGTTTCTATCTATGCTAATCATCTCCTGTGTGGCATCTTTGGGACAGGGCCTTTGCCTCAAACAAGCCAGGGAAAGAGGACAGCTTTTCCCCCATATATTACTGTTCAACTAGGATTGCATAGCAATGTATCCAAACCATAAATGTGTTTCGTGGTCATGAATTATTAGTTCAACAGAATTATTCTTATCAAGGAGAAAATCTCTAATAAAAATTGCCAAATAACACGTGAAAAACAGCAAAATGTAAAAAAAAAAAAAATAGAATAGTTTTAAGTCAAAATATTTTCTAATAATAAGTGAGAACAGAATGCTTCCTGCCTTTAGACAGTAACACAGGGCCTAATCTACACTTTGGTACAGAGGGAGATGCTGACAGTAATTTGAAGAAAAGTGCTATAATCAATAGTCAAGTGTCAACAGTTAGGACACCCTTGATGCTAAACGAAGCTATTTAAACCCCTTATTTTTAGAAAAGTAAATAAATAATACAGCAATGGAAAGGGAAGTCTGTAGACATTCAGAGCTGTTATTTACATTGTCCAGGCATCAATGGATCCCCCAGCATTCTGAAACCACCTTGCTTTAGTATCTAAATAAAAGAAGCCCAGACCCCAATCTCATAAAATTTGAGAAGTCCAATGCTTTGCCAGGTGCCTGAGATTTCCTAGAGTAGGGAGGATGCAGTATTTACCACCCCAAGGATTGGTCCAGCTTCTAGCTCAGTTTTGACCTCTCTCAGATGGACCCTGATACTCTGCCAAGATTCAAAGCTGTTCCAGATCTCAATTTGGTCTGCTTTGCTCCAAAACTTAAGCATACTGCCCCTCTCCCCCACTGCATTTTCTCCATATTAGCTGCATAAGTGGTCTAAGCAAAGTTAATGGGAGATTGAAGGAAAGTAAAGCAGAATTACAGAATCGATCAGAAAACACCTTAAAAGTGAACATCAGCCTTCTGTGAGGCTAAAGTTTGCAGTCACCAAACTCTGGAGGCTATAGCTTCTCACCATGTTGCTGAGGCCTCGCTTTGCCCTCTCTCAGAAAACCTGTCTTCAAATCTCTTCTATGATGCCCAGAAACAGTGCTTCTGTTTTCTTCATTCATAAAAGGGCAACTTAAAAGTCCCAGTATTTCATTGTACAAAGCCTTTTGACTCCTCTAAACAAATTTGCAAGAGCTGCCATTACATTGTAAACATGCCCAGGTAATGACTTGCCTCAAACTAAAGTGCCATCTAACTGAGGCTCCAGACTTAGCACAAAGCAAACAGCAGCACGGAGGTCAGGTATTTAGGACGTGGCTCTAGGGTTAGGTGCATAGGCACGAGTTTACCTGGACTGTGCGCTGGGTGTGGGGGCTGGTGTGTAGGGAGCAGGAGGGGAGTGGATGTCAAAACTCTATTCTGTCTCTGAAGAGACACTGGAAATGCCAGGTCTTTTTTCTTGTTGCTGTTGCTTTCATTCTCCTCCTCCACCCCCTCTTCCCCTTCCACTCCTCCATCCTTCTTCTAGCCTTCCTTTCTTCTTTCTCTTCTTCCTTCTATTCCTCTTTTCTATCTCCTCTTCTTATGTTAAGTTTGAGAAAATCAATCCTAAAATGGATAATTTATTTTACTAAAAAAAATCCAGAATTTCTAACCTGTCTTCAAAACTCTCTGTAAGAAGGCCCAGCCTGCCTTACTTCCCAATTAACCCCTTGTGTAGCCTGTGTTTTAGCAAAATGGAATCATTTACAGATCCCTGACCTGTCCCCACAGTGGAAGCCCTGCTCATTCTATTTATACCAGCATAGGATTCTCCATGGTGAGATTCTCCAGGATCAACTGATTGATCGATGGATCTATCGAGAGAGAGAGAGAGAGAGAGAGATGATTAGATAGATGAGAATTGGGTTCATGCCATTATGGAGGATGAGAAGTACCAAGATCTGCCTCTGCAAACTGGAGACCCGGGAAAGATGGTGTTATAATTCAGTCTGAGTATGAAGGCCTCAGAGAACCAGAAGAGCTTATGACATAAATTCCATTTGGAGGGCAGGAAAAAAGGAGATAGATTTCCTGGTTCAATTGGTAAGGCAGGGGGGAATAAAAGAGATAAAACCCTCTTTCTCCACTCTTTTTGTTCTATTCAGACCCTCAATTTTTAGGATAGGGCCCATCCATCACCCATGTTGGGGAGGGCAATCTACTTTACCCAATCCACCAGTTCAAATGCTGATCTCATCCAGAAACACCCTCACAGGTACACCCATAAACAATGTTTAATCTGGGCACCTATAGCCACTCTGGTTGATACTTAATCATCATAACACCAATTCCATAGTTTAAAACCCAGCCCACTCTTGAAGGTTCGGTTTAACATTGTATTTGTCATTACTCAAGTGTAGACAATATTCCTACCCTGACCACCTTTCAGACTCCCATGAGGCTCTGCCTCCAAAATACGATGTGAATACCTTTAATCTGCTTTCCAATTCTGCTACTTTGAGTCAGATTATGGAATCAGAAAGAGCTTATTTGAATTCTGGCCCTGCTTCTTCTTAGTATGTATGTACGTATGTATGTATGTATGTATGTATGTATGTATGTATGTATGTATTTTACCTTGGGCAGACTATTTTAGCACTTTGTGCCTCATTTTGTTCATCTGTAAATAGGAATAAAATAATACCTCAAGAATTGTTGCAGGGATAAAATAAAAGAATGTACATACGTTCCTTAGCACAGTACCTGGCACACAAAAAAAAAGCTTCATAAGCATTAGCTATGCAGCACTATTTCCTAACATTTGAATAAGGCTCCATGGTTTAAAAACACACTTTTGGGGGCACCCGGATGGCTCAGTCAGTTAAGCATCCAACTTCGGCTCAGGTCATGTTCTCATGGTTCGTGAGTTCGAGCTCCGTGTCAGGCTCTGTGCTGACAGCTCTGAGCCTGGAGCCTGCTTTGGATTTTGTGTCCCCTTCTCTCTCTTCCCCTCCCCCGCTTAACTCTCTGTCTCCCTCTCTCTCAAAAATAGGTAAACATTAAAAACAAAAACAAAAATTCCAAAAACACTCTGCTGCATTGGTTAGCCCAAATACCCTATGAAATACGTAGAGCAAATTTTTATGCATATTTTACAAATAGAGAAATAGGGTTTTAAAGAAAATGAGCAACTTTAACTGGATTATAGCAAAAATTAAAGGCCAAGCCAACTGTCACCTTCATCTATTTTTGACCCTGCATTCAGTTACCAATAAACTGCATTTGCCTGAGCAGGACCTTTGTTCTTTAAGGAGCCTCTGTTACAGAAATGTTCTAGAAATAGCAAGTGTGGGCTGCATGGACCCCTTTGCCACTCTTCAGGAGACTAAAATAGGGGTGGGAGGAAGAAAGAAAGGTTTCATCTTGGGTTGTAAATTCCCCAGGGGAGAAATAATTGAAGAACTGTTTATGATAGAAAACTATAATTAGGAGTAATGGGATGAAATTAAGGAGAGGGAAACAACAAGTTTATAATAAGGTTCCAGTATGAGGTATTCAAATTTAATTGTGTTTTTTAAGTAATGTCAGACTCCCAGATGCTGTAGCGATGAAGACTGTATACAAATGGGTACATAAATAAATGACTTTATAATCCACACAATCAAACTGGTGTGCCTTATAAACCAAGAGCCATTTTGCAATTGCACATTTAGAATTGCCACAGCTATATGCAAAAAGGAAAAAAAAATCTTTTATTGGGCTGAGAATTTGATTGTTTCCTATGTCTTATAACCTTACAACTTACTAAGAGGAGCAGAGAAATCCCTCCTCCTTTACAAAAAAACAAACAAAACAACAAAAAAAAAAAACAACCCACACTCTTTGGATTATTAGATTTGCATATGTTGTGATCCATTTTTGAGTTGAAGCATCACACACTAGGTTAATTTATCCAAAAGAATGTTACAATCAACCACTTCAATTGCACTGTTCTGATCCTCAGAGATCATAGGAGTGAAGGGGAAAATATTCATACTAATTTTTACATCTCCCACCTTGCTATAGAGACACAGTTAATAAAGTCATTCAGAACTAGTGCTACAGGAAATGTGGGAACTTGAAGAGTTTGCCCTGCTTTTCTGTTATTGGCTTCTCTGTGGAATCAAATTATTTGGAGTTCTTTGCTTTAAGGTCATTATTTTTCATTAGACAAGCTACTGCTGTTATCCAAAAGTTAATAGCGGGAATATGTCTGGCTGACAAAACAAATACAGCCATAGTTTCACAGTTATTAATGCCAGTAACAATTTAGGATACAATAAATGACTTTGGGCTGTGGCATTTACTACTCAGACAATAGCAGGAACTTGTTGCTGATCTGTCTTCTGAAAAGAGAACACACACACAGGCTCATGCATGCATATGCTGAACCCATGATAGCCACTTGCTGATGGCTACCCAAATACATCATGGCAACTAAATGGAATTTTATAAGTATAGGGTGTCAAAGTGTGATTCACGATAGAAGAAGAGAAATTATGATACAAAGCATGAGTCTGGGAATTTGGAGGGCTTAAGGCAGCATTGACAATCCTATTATACTCCTCCAGATGGTAAGGACATACATAAAGACCTCACTAAAATGTTTGCAGAATTCTTTCTGCCTGAATATTTCCAGTGGGAAATGTGTGACTGGTTGGTCACTGGTTCTAATGCTAACGCGGGTTGACTCTAGGCTAGCCCTGGTCCCATATACAGTAACAGGATTTTACTTTTCTTAGAGATTTATGAGATGCATTGGCATGGTAAAGTCTCCATGGAGCTCTATAATACATGGACACAACATTTTTCAAGGTTATTTGTGCACTGAAGTCTTTCTGTTTGAATTACTAATTAACATTTTGCATACCAGCATTTAATGAATATTAGTTCGGAAACAAGGTCTTAATCCCCCTGTCCCTTTATATACATGGACACACATGGGGAATTGTCATGATTCAATAGAAACAAGGCTGCTCCCCATAACTCTCCTACTGATGAAATTCAAATGCTCAAATTGTTGGAGAACTATAGCCACCTAAGAACCTTTCTGCTTTGCATTCTTCCTCTGAACTCCCAGTCTGGAGAGTTTGCTAAACTTACTTGGGTTTGTTGGGTTTCTCTTCTTGTTCTGTCCCAGAAAAACTTCTATTATTTAATTAATTTCCAAACTTCACAATCACTGGAGCAGTTTTTCTCCTCAAGAGCCCCCACACACACATTATCATTTCAAAAGGGCAACTAATACGACAGATACAAAGCTTCTTGAAAGAAGCAGTCATTGCTGTATTACTGAAGTCTAACTCAGTGCCTGTCACAAGGTCATGGCTTACTGATTGTGACTCATTAAATGAAAACCACCAGGGCTTTTGACCAATTCCTTAAGTTGGCTAGAATAGGATCTACAGACATTCTGACAATGTTTTCAAGGCTTATCTCTGTTCTTCCAATTCCTAATTTGTGGGGGATAAGCTTAGGAATCCCCTGGACTCACACCAATGGGTTAACAAGGCATAAAGAAATACAAAGTCATAAAATGCTCACACCCGGGTTTGGGTAAACCAGATTGGCATTCCAAGAATGGGGGGAGGGCGCAAAGACACCCCGAGAATAGGGAAACACAAAGGTGCCAGGATTAGGGAGATGCAAAGGCACCCCAAAATAGAGAGGGGGTGCAGAGCCCCCAAAGTAGAGAGGGAGAGGCAAAGGCCTAAAATAGAAATGGTGCAAAGGTGCCCAGTACATAGATATGTGAAATAAAGAAGATCATATATTCAGGGTGAAAGCACCCCAAATTTAGTACTGTAGCAGAAAGCTGCTTTCATAGGAGAATAGGACCAGGTTAGGTAAACTGGTGAATTGGGCTATGGACCACTGGGCTGCAGAAAAAGCAGCCCTGAGTGGAGATGGTTAACAAAAGAAAAGGTGTCTTGTTAACCCTGAGGTTATTCCCCCTATCTGTCTCATCCCCTAGGCTGGCAAAGATAAACAGGCACGGCGCCTCCTGTCTGCTGTTAACAACCATCTACCCATCTGCCTGGCACCTGGATTTTGTTTTATGTTGACCCAAACCCCAAACACTGTATATCTTTAAAAAAACCCTTTTCCCTCACGTCCACAAGTTAATGTTCAGTTTCTTTGTCTCTTTGTACATGCCCATCACGTTTGTAAGCCTCTGATCTGAGTAAAAATGGGGCAAGGACCCCTATTTGGGGCTCTTGTCTTTTTCCCAAACATTAGCCATCTCTCGCTTTAATCCTGCATCTGTCCGCTCTTTTGCTGGCCAAAAGAGAACTTTAGACCTAGAGTCTACGACACTAATTGCTTCCTGCTCACCATCAATAAGCATTTATTCAGCAACCACATAAACAGAGAAGTGCTTCACAGGGCAAGTTTAATTGACTTATTCCCTGCCCTTTGAGAGCAGACAGTCTCAATTTCTTTTCCTCATAAGAGTACATAACTTAATTTAGTTACTAAAATGTGACAAATTGCTATCATAGGTTATATACCTTTTCATATTCAGTAATTTGTCTTTCTCCCACCCTGTTGGGTTCCCAGAGAGATCAGCACTTATTCGATTCTGACTAAATATATCCATAAACCAGATTGTTCAAAGCGCGGATTAGCTGCTTTCATTTTCTGGTTAAGTAAAGGTTGCACTCCAATATCCTGGCCTGCTTCCTTTGAGACTGGATGGCTTCCTGAGTCATCATCCTACTGCATGAGCTCTGTGCTGTGTTAGAGATGGGGAATCATGACTCATAGGAGGTCAGGGGTGAGAGGATCTTAGGAATTGTCTAGGACTTGCTGTAATATTGATGGTAACACTCTCACTACCTTTGCATAAGCTTGTTAAATTGAGAAGTATGTTCTCATCAATTCAACTAGCCTGTGAGACTGGCAGAAAATAAACACAGGGAAACAGTGATTTGTTCAAGATCACATAACACCAGGATTTGGCACAGATCTTTTGCCTCTGAGTCTAGCAGAATTTTTTTTCTCTATTGTCTGAAGAGGAAGAAGATGGAGAGGAAAAGGGGAGGGAGGACTTAAGAGGAGGAAAGATAAAAGAGAAGTTCTTGACTCAAAGTGTGTGCTTAACAAATATTTTTGAATGAATGATAATAATTCTTATATGCATATAAACTCTTTGTGCTTTAGTTTCCTCCTATTTAAAATGGATAATATTCTCTCCCACATGTTGTTGTGAAGATAAAGTGAATTGATACCCCAAAATTAACATATGTGTATGTGGGCATATATACATACATGTCTTAGAATAGTGCTCAGTGTATAGTAAGTACTTAGATACTATCAATCATTATTAAATGCATAGAACTATGCAAGTTACAAAAAATTTGAAAATATTATAATTAATCTTCAAAGTAACTCTTTGAAATCTGTGATTATATCTTCATTTTATAGATCAGCAAGCTGAAACACGAAGAGTTCAAGTGACAGTATCCAGGCGGTGATACCTGGGTATGTGCCCACCCCACAGATACCTCCTTCAACTAGTCACAAATGAAAGTGAAGATCTTACAGCATAAATGGATGTGTCCACGATCATACAGTTGATCTAGGTGTAGGATTCTAGGCTACATGTGTGATGAACCCAGGATACACCCTGGATATTGCAAATATCCTGTCTCTATCCTAACTGTCAGCATGCTATCTTGAAATGTGTCTCTTTCTCTTGATGAGAATAGTTCAGAAAGAAAAAAATAATAATAATTTGCTAAGCAAATGATCTAGTTAATTGAGGTCTAGCTAAGATTTTACTCTCTATACCTTCATACTAGAACATTCTATAAACACTGACTACAAGGCAGAGAGATACACTGGGAAGGAACAGGTTAACCAGCCTGAATCTTCACTGCATTTGTAACTCAACCATTGGTTAAAAACAGGGAGCTCCCTCACCTCTAATCTTGACCTTTGTTTTTCCTTTTTTCCCCTCTGTTTTGTTACTTACAAAAATACAAATATACCTTCTCAAGTCAATTAGATCACCACCCAAGCTAATTCTCACCAAGAGGGAACACAAAGAAGCTAGCTGAAGCACAAGCTTCAATTAGGCCACAGCAGATGACATATCTCCTGCACATTTTGTCTTGGGTGGATTGTTCAGGCGTGCTATGCTGAGTATTGTCTCATTTCCTTTAGGTAGGAAAGCACTTCCCAGAGATCACCTGGCAGTCTGCTCATTGGTTAAGATCTTCACTAAGTCAGCCATAGTGTGATCACAGTGTCATTACTGGAAATTAGAAAGGACTGACATAAATGTTGACCCCACTGTTTACTTACTACATATTTCTCCCTTGAAGAAGTCGCCTTAAAGATTTTGAGTCTCAATTTCCCTATCCAGAAACTGGGATAATAATATTTACCTCTGGGGTTGGCTGGATGAGAAAAAAAAAAAAAAACTCATGTATTAATTATACTTCATCAGTCTAAAATCCTGTTATTCACAGTTATCATGTGAATAGGTATTGAGTGTGGAATTACTGTTTTTGATTGTAAGGTATTTGGCATAAGTTAAATCTAGTTCCTCACTTTTAAAATCCTCAGAGAATGAACTACCCTAATGAACGATGCTGCCAAAGGCCAGTGACTTCTGTCTCAAGGTCTGAGAGGAGCGGTGTGTTAAAGGATTTAGGGAGACTCCATTTAACCTTGCAATAAGATGAAAACCAAGCTCTCCCAAGTTGGTTCTTAGCCTTGTCAACATCTCTGCCTTTGTCTCTCTGTTAATTTTGTCCTGCTGGCCTGGACTAATACTACAAGGCATTTAGCTGTGTTAATTATAAATACCAGCCAAGCAAGATGCGTAAGGATGTTTCTGCCAAAGGAAGTCTCCAGTTTTAAACAGCCAGATTGATTTAAGAGTTTTTAACCAACTGCTCTATAAATTTCCTAGCCAACAGCTTGGTGTTGTGGAACAATAAGTGGGGATTGGAAGCCCAGTGGTTTGCAGGCTGTCTGTCATATGAAGGAGCCACAGGGAAAAGAGTGAGAATAAATCCTATCCTCAGGGAAGTGGGAGATAGTCTGGAAGAAGACTATTGGACAATGAAGGGGAATTAAGAATGTTACTTCAGATCCAGGTATAGAACAATTAGCTGCTGTAACTTAACAGTGGTGAGAACTTTGGAAGGTGCTGGAGCAGTACTAAGTAGATTGCAAAGTTTCAGTGGATGAGGCTAGCTGTTGGTCACATAGAAATGAGGACGCTGCTTGGCAGTAAGAGTGTTTGCTTATAAAAGTTAGGTTTATGAGCTATTGGAAAAAGAATAAAAGACGGGACCCTGTGGTTTTTGATCTGGAGGAAATAAACCACTTCAATGACCACCAGAGCAATTGGCCAGTCCATACAGTGCCCCATGGTCCAGATGGTGGGCCATGGTGAGAGTGTCAACCATGATCAAGGCACATGCCGAGGCTTCGGGAAGCAGATGGTAACTTTGTGGCTCCAAACAATCTGTCCATAGCGAAACAATATCCAATAAGTGGATGACAAGGAACCAGAATCTAGCCTCTTTCCCCCTGACCCCCCAGTGGGGTAACTTTAGGCACTGTGTCAGGGTCTCAGCAGAGCTAGACTGGATTTAAAGATGCCTATAAATGTTCTGAAACATATTGAGATTTTCTCTTTGTGTCTTAGAATCGTAATCTAGATTTTGCCTACTTTTTCAACACGTGAAATGAAGACATGTAGTCTGACACTAATATATTGATCAGCCTTTATTGGGCACCAGAAGCAAGTAGGAAGTTCATTAAAATACATACACCCAGGTCTTAATACAGAATTATTGAATGAAAATGCCAGGAGCGGAGCCAAGTGTATGTATGTTTAAGAAGCACCAGAGGTGATTTTGATATTTACCCAAGGTTGAGAAGCATGGTACTTATAGGTATTACTCTTTACACAATGATGTGAGGAGAATGCAGTGCAGCACGTCCACATGTCCTTGCATTTCAAGCGTCCTAGCTTTAACACTGATTACTTAAGGGACTTGGGACAATTACTTAAGCTTTTTAAATCCTCAGATTCCTGTATTGGGGCGCCTGGGTGGCGCAGTCGGTTAAGCGTCCGACTTCAGCCAGGTCACGATCTCGCGGTCAGTGAGTTCGAGCCCCGCGTCAGGCTCTGGGCTGATGGCTCAGAGCCTGGAGCCTGTTTCCGATTCTGTGTCTCCCTCTCTCTCTGCCCCTCCCCCGTTCATACTCTGTCTCTCTCTGTCCCAAAAATAAATAAACGTTGAAAAAAAAAAATAAAATAAATAAATAAATAAATAAATCCTCAGATTCCTCAGATGAAAGTGGGGGCAATGATAGTAACTCCACATAACACTGATATAAAGATTATTAAATGAGTTTACATATGTTGAAACTATTTGCTAATACAGTATTAGTCCTTTGTTCTCTCTAGGGCACAGTCACAATGCAAATATCTGTGAGAGATGTGAAATGTTAAAAAGAGGCACAATACAATAGCGGAAAGAATAAAGGCAGACTCTGGATCCAAGTTCCCACTCTACTACTCTCTCTTCTTAGGTAAGAAATTAAAATGCCGACTGTTAGTTCTTCATTGGTAAATTGGTCTCATAAACTAAAAAGTGATCCAAATCTTGTCAGATTTTGAATGTCCCAACCTAAGAATGCTTTCACGTTTCTAAAGCATTGTTAAAAAAAAGAAAAATACAAAGAAATAAATTATGTGACAGACTACATATGGCCTGCAAAGCCTAATATATTTGCTGTGTTTTTATATATATCTGTGTTTTTAAAGAAAACATTTGCTGATCCCTGGTCATAGTGCTGCATTTTTTCAAGCTTTAATATGCAGGTAAATCATCTGGAGATTTCTTAAAGATGCAGGTTCTTATTTACTAAGTCTGGGGTTGCATCCGGGAGTCTGCATTTTTAACAAGCTAGTAGGTGATGCTGATGCTACTTACTCAGGGCCACATGTTAAGTAGCAAGGGTCTGGCTAATCTGAATTAATTGGTATGTGGTAGGCCTGGACTTTTCTTATGTTTACAAACCTTACCAGGTGATGATAACATGATTATAATATGCAGCCGGGGCCTAGAGCCACTGGTTTTAGGATCATGTGAGCAAAATTCATCCAATTAGCTATCATCTTAGAAAACAGAATAAAGTGTCTGGAAATGTGATTCAAGACAGGTGAGTTCTCCTGGTAGCAAGAAAGACAGTGGCAGATAAAAGGAAGAGGTTTGACTATTAATAGCCTGTGCATAAAATGCCACTGTTTAGTTTCTGAATTTTTATGGGCCAGAAATTTTGTCTGGTTCCTTATCTGTTCCTTTTTTTTAAAAGTTATTTTATTTATGGGGTGCCTGGGTGGCGCAGTCGGTTGAGCGTCCGACTTCAACCAGGTCACGATCTCGTGGTCCATGAGTTCGAGCCCCGCGTCGGGCTCTGGGCTGATGGCTCAGAGCCTGGAGCCTGTTTCCGATTCTGTGTCTCCCTCTCTCTCTGCACCTCCCCCGTTCATGTTCTGTCTCTCTCTGTCCCAAAAATAAATAAACGTTGAAAAAAAAAATTTAAAAGTTATTTTATTTTATTTATTTTGAGAGAGATACAGAATGAGCAGGGGAGGGGCAGAGAGAGAGGGAGAGACAGAATCCCAAGCAGGCTCCACACTGTCAGCACAGAGCCTGACACAGGGCTCAAACTCGAGAACTGGGAGATCATGACCTGAGCCGAGATCAACAGTCTGAGGCTTAAGCAACTGAGCCACCCAGGCACTCCTCCTTATTTTAATAGCCTTGGTTCTTGTTTTCCTCCTCCTTCTCCTTTTCCTCTTCCTTTTCCTCCTCCTCTTCCTCTTCCACCTCCTTCTCATCCTTCTTCCTCCTCTTCCTCCTCTTGCTATGGTGTCTGCATGTGTTTTTTTTGCATTGTCTGACCATGCTGAACTTGACTTCTCACTCACTTAAATTGAACAACGATCAGCCCCACTTCTGTTGGACTTAATTCATGGCCCTGACCCTAAATTGAAATGTGTATTGATGGAATCTTAAGTGTAATAGCTGGAAAAGAATTCTGAAGATGATAGGTTAGTAGTAAGATGCAAAACAATCTTTACTCCCATTTCTATCTTGCCTTCCCACTCTCCCTCTCCTACAGGCACACAGCATTAAGACATAAAACAAACTAATATAATTAGCATTTAACTGTATGAACTGAAGGATTATTATGCCTCTAATATCCATCAAATAAATGAAAATATTGACAGTGAAAATAAAATCCCACCTTCTGCTTCAGTACACAAGAGAAAAGCAAAAAAAAAAAAAAAAAAAAAAAAAAAAAGGATAGCTCTGATGCATAACATATTTATATCTTTGCCAAAGTTTTTCAAGTGTAAGTTGCCACAGTAGGTGAAAACTATTTGGATCTGCTGACAGTTTTACAGAAGTGGGACTATTCTGGAGTTTGGTAATATTAGGCATTTACTTTTACGGCCCTTTGATTGGCCAAGTTAAGGCTGACATGAAACTTCATGTCACCAGTCTAAGAAGTTGGAAATAGTGGTAAAGATCAGAGAAACAGAGCCATAAACGTTCACTGTGGTGAGCAGAAAGGAACATAATATAATAGAGATCAGCCTTGGGCAGCAAAAAGGGAGATGCCAGGGTGTTAGCAAGAAGAGAAAACATTTCATTTCAAGCCCCAACCCTCAGAGCCATGTTTGACTCAACCACTGTCAGCTTAGGCCAGTAACCAGTGCACAGTTGGAGACAGTGGGATTGTGAAGCAAACAGATCAGAGGCCCAGGCCTCCTAAAGCCAGCTTCTAATTTATGGCCAGCAAACACTTTATTTTATGTATGTGTCAATTTATACATGCCACAAACCATGTTGAAACTCCAGAAAATGTTTATCATTGGCCATAGATTGTCTTTTGTCATCATGAGACAAAGATGATGGCATCTGTCTACTGCCTGAAAGGTTATGTTTGTAAATAAACTGATGGTCCCAGCCCATGTATAGGGTACTCAAAGGCCATTCCAAAGTAACCCTGAACCATTCGCATGCTTTGAAATGGGTCTATTGTCAACACAAATGTAATGCGATGTTTTGTCAACAAAGATGTGATGCATGACTTATAAGTTAAAAAAAAGAAGAAAAAAACAGTAAATCTCCCCAAACTAAGTTTGAGATATTTGGGTTTAGAGAATTTAACTTACGGTTTAGAAAAGAAAAAAAAAATCAGAATGGATTTTGGAAAGCTCTGGTGTTTTTGTTGTTTTGTTCTTTTCTTTTTTTGTTTTTAATCTTGATAAAGGAATCAGCAAAAATCAAATTTTGAGTACTCAAAATTTGGCTTCATAGTTGGACAGGAGTCACTGATCATTTTTTTTTTAAGTTTATTTATTTTGAGAGAGAGAGAACAAGCAGGTGAGGGGCAGACAGAAGGAGAGACAGAATCCTATGCAGGCTTCACACTGTCAACACAGAGCCCAATGCGAGGCTCAGACTTGTGAACTGTGAGATCATGACCTGAGCCGAGATCAAGAGTTGGTCACTTAACCACCTAAACCACCAGGTGACCCTGATCATTTTTTAGTTAAGTGTGTGCACATTTGTAAAAAAAAAGACAGTGAGCACATGTTTGTGCTGTGTCCAAAGTTAAAATGTGCCTTTAGTGAATCATAAGGGATCAGAGAAGTTATATGCACTTTCAGGGGCACAATAAGCAGAATCAGAACATTAACTAAGAAAAAACTTCACTTATAGGGGCGACTGAGTGGCTCAGTCAGTTAAGCATCTCACTTGGGCTCAGGTCATGATCTCTTGGTTTGTGAGTTTGAGCTCCGCATCAGGCTCTGTGCTAACAGCTCAGAGCCTGGAGGCTGCTTTGGATTCTATGTCTCCCTCTCTCTCTTTGCCCCTCCCCTGTTTGCACTCTCTCTCTCTCTCTCTCTCTAAAAAATAAATAAACATTGAAAATACTTAAATTTTTTTTTATTTTACATTTATTTATTTTTGAGAGACAGAGCATGAGCAGGGGAGGGACAAAGAGAGAGGGAGACACAGAATCAGAAGCAGGCTCCAGGCTCTGAGATGTCAGCAGAAAGCCCAACACAGGGCTCAAACCCACAAACCATGAGATCATGACCTGAGCCAAAGTTGGACGCTTAACAGACTGAGACACCCAGGTGCCCCAAAAATATTTTTTAAAAAAAGATAAAAAAAAAACTCCACTTATGAAAATTACAGATAACTGAGAATACACACTGTCCCTTCCCATGAAATCTTTCATATGGAATCTTTGTGAACTTTAATATGGGAACATGACATGTTCCTCATTGTACTATGCTGAAATTTAAAATGGATTTCCCTGTTTCCTGGCTTGAAAAACACATCTCATTTTAAGCAATTTTAATTGAATACAGCATATACCCTTATTGGGCTCTGCCTGGCTATGGCCAGAGTGAAATTTGGGGAAGGCAGTGGGTCCTGATCAATATCCGTGGAGGTGCCTCTTTCACATTCAGGAAGTCTACTGGCCAATGAACCTAGCTGCCCGGATAACAACTCCAATCAGCAGGATGGGCTGGGAGGAGACAATTTCAGCTGTCTACAGGTGTGCTGTCAGAGGAACAGGATGAGAGCACAATGCTATACTGGATCCAGGTAAGGAAGAAAAAAAAAAAAATGTGCCTCTTATGGCAGCAAATACAAACTTTTGTTATCTAACCCCCCTGAGCTTCCATTTTTTTCCTTTATAAAATAGGGATAATGATAACATCTTCCTCATAGATGCATTATGACAATGAAATGAGCTAGTATATGCAGAACAGTTAAGTGCTACATAACGTACTAATATAGCACTCATAAAATACTTGGCCATTGCAAAATGGGTTATCAAATAATTATCACCTCCCCTTCTATAGTTACTTCTTTCTCTAGGATGAAATAAAGCAAACAACTTGAAGAAAGTAGACACAATTCTTCTATTGCCATGTTCCCAATTGTAATTTATCCCAAGTCACAGAATTAGTGATTGGAACAAGAACTTGAATCTAGGTCTATCAACATCCGTAGCCCAAGACTGCTCTTTGAAATTTTTATCTGCCTGCACTTTGGTATTTCATTAGAACTGAACTGGTGAACAGTGTTTGTAGCAAGGTTTAGCTGGCATACAAGCTGCTGACAGAGTCAGAATAACTCACAAGCCCAGTTCAGCAGACATCCCCTGCAGCTCCATGCAGCTTAAGTTGTCATGGTTAGAAGCCTGTCCTAACCATCCCAGTCAGTGAAAATGTTCTGAGAAGAGAAAAGCTAAACCCCGTGTAACACTGCAGTCTCAAAGAGGGTGGCAAATAAAGCAGCTCATTAGAAATTGTTCAAAAACCTTAATCTTGTCTAAATTGAAACCAATCTGTTCATCGTGGGCATCAAACCTAATGAGATATTTAGGGGTGACTAGTACAATGCAAAAGTTTTCCCTCATGCCTCCCACTCTGGTAAATCCCACAGTGATGCCCACACCTGCTGAACACACCTGTACCAGCTCAGCAGGATTTGTGTGTGATGTGTCTGTACAAAGGTTGTAACGTAGGGATGAACAGAGAGACCCCTAGATGATCTAGTGACACTCTAGCCAAGAGAGAAAATGTCAATTTAGAAAAAAATGGTGACCAACAGGTTGAAGGTACAGGTCTTCCTCCCACATTGGGTCATATGACTCTTGTGTTTATAAATCTAGACTTTTTCCTAGGAGAGAGTTGACAAGGCAGTGAACATATAAGCTAAGAGGTCTGGGTATGCTTGAGATACTAGAGAGAACAAGATAAAAGCACTATGTAGCCATAAGCAGAGGTAGTGTCGTGGTGCACTAGGAAGAACATTTGAATTGAAGGGACTAACTGGTTCTGTCCATGCTTCAAGGCATGGATAACCAATAATGCACTGCTAAGCCTAAATACTCTCTCCATAATGGGAAAATAACACTAGGTTTGTGAGTGCGGTTAACAAGGTTTTCAGCATAAAGTTGCCCGGAAACTGTGTGTGGAAGCAATCAACCCACTTAACATTTAATACAGGTGTTGTTACATGGTGTTTCATGCAAATTTGGTATGTTAACACTGTTTGGTGGCAAAAATATTTGTCCTCCATTTCAGATATTCCCAAGAACTCCGAGAAAATAAAATTTACTGCTGCTTGGTAATATTCCAGAAAGCTAATTACCCAAGAGAGTGTTTATGAAAGATGGCATATATTGTTGTTCTTCACTTGCTTTTGCAAATGTGAGCCTTCTGCTTGTAGTTTTCTTCAACCTCTGTGCCTTCATACATGCCATTCCCTGGGTGGAGGGGCTCAATTGCCCTTGGCTCTAGATTGTCTAGAAAATACTCACTTATCTTTTAAGACTCAGGTCAATTGTCACTTTTACTATGAAACCTTTTATGACTGTCCTTTGCAAAATGGGTCAAGGCTTTGCTCCACTAATGTGGAGCCATCGTGACATTGTGGGTACTCCATCACATTTATCATTTAAATACCTAGTCCCCTCCCGTCCACCCACCATCACCAGGAGATTCGTTACTCCTTCCTGGTGTGACAGAAATGTCTTTTAAAATTTTAAATCTACAATACCTAGGATAACTCCTGGAACTTAGATCTTATTAGTTGTCTACGGAAAGAAGAGAGAGAGGGAAAGAGGGAATATCGTTATCCAGCAAGGGAAGGGAATTGCATTAATGCTGGAAAATAAAAATATTATGGGGAAGGAGAAAAAGCTTAAGACATAAAGTCAGAGCACATGGGCTTAAATTCCACTTTTCCCACTCACTTTCTGTGACTTCAGGCCAAAGGTTAACCCCCAGTCTTAGTAAATTAGAAGGATGCTAAAATTAAATGAAATAATATTTCATGAAAGCATGTATATCCTATATATGAAAGCATAGGATACATGTTAGTTCCTCAAAGATTGAATTATTGATATTGGTTGAATAAATTATAAACTAATTACCTTTTAAAATTCTGAGCCAAATAAAGCACACTTGGCAAAAACTCTTACTTCAGAATTTCTGTGTATCAAGATAATTTTCTTGTAAGCATCAATTTATCTTTGTTCTGCTAAAGTGATGGCAACAGCAAATTTTCTCAATGCCTTCCAAACAGCTAATGTGGTATACTGACTTTTCCTGCCAGAATTAATTTTAGGGGGTGAGACATTTTTTTTAAGTCTCTTTAGTCCATGAAAGTGCATTGTCCTCATAAAAATCCCTAGGCTCGTAAGTAAAGCAGAAGACCGTAGTCAAGCAATTAACGATAAAAATAGAAAACTGATCAGAAGCACAATGAATTGTGTTTGCAGAGCACCTTCCCACACAGCAGAAACCCATTTCATCCTTGGCTATAATGGGCATCTTGAGGAGGGTCCCATTTTTGTCAAACTACTCTTAGAGTGTGTTTTCTAAAGACTCCTGGGGTCCATCAACTGTGCTTGCAAAAGAAGCTTCCCCTTCCCCCTTTCTTTTCACATATTGCTTCTAGTACCCATGCCAAGAACCTGGCAGAAAAGGAGAGCAGGAAAAGAAGATATACGTTTAATAGATAATTTGGTCCCACATAACTGTGGGACCTGCCACTTAATACCTCTGACCCTCAACTTTAGTTTCAATCTATTTAACCTCTTCCTGCTCCTTTATACCTTCACACTGCATGCTCCGCTTCTTGCTGTCTACATCTGTTAACAGTATTCTCTCTCTCTCGCTCTCTCTCTCTTTCTGGTGTTCTTTGTTCTCCTCATTCTCACCCATCCTTTAAGACCCTTTCCAAGCTTCACCTTCACTACGGAGCCTCTCCTGATGACCATGACCTTCATCTTATACTTCCTCCCTAAAACCTTGTCCTCAGTTTACATACATACCTAACAGTCAATGCCATAATCAAGCCAATCTTCTTCTTTTATCATTCTTACTATGCCCTGCCCTACCATTTCATAGTAAGCCTGTTGTGGCTTCTCCTGTTCTTTATGCTATCTGTGAACTCTAAGAAAAATAAATTCAATTTCAGCACGTGCATAGACATTCAGAAAATGATTGATTTTTCACTGATTGGAGAATCTTCTATCACTTACCTCTGAAGGATTAATAACAATCTTTGACCAGAGGTAGACCTCATATGGATACATGTATACTACATACATACATAAGTTTGCCATTGGAAGAGCAAAGCACAAATTATAGAACGTTTATGTTTAAATCTAAATTCTTTCATTTACTAGATTTGTGGCCTTGAAAAATTACTATTGACCTTGGTTTTCTTGTCTTAAATGAGAAAATAATACCTGCAAAAAAGCCATTTCCATCCCTGTAAAATGAAGATAATAATAGTACCTATTTCATAAGTTTAAGGGTGAGGACTTAATGAGAAATGGAATAAAATAAAGATTTCAGAATTGTGTTGGGCAAACAGTGGGTGTTCAATAATTTTGTTATTGACATTATTATTATGGTGAATAAGTGTATAATATGACTAAACCACCTAACCTACTATTTGGCACATGATAGACCCTTACTAATTGGTAATTCCCCATGTCCTGCTTTCTTCTTATGGTGTTCCCTTTCCTTCTAAAATTTGAGAACTCCAGCAGATTTTCACAGTTAATTTGTGAGTGACCTTACAGTTAATCATTCCACATCATTTTCTCAGCAGGAAAAGAGCTGATGCATTTTGACCTTTCTTTATAAGCTGAAGACTAATTCTATAATGCTGGGGAAAGATGGCATACCAAATGAGGTCCATCCATTTGTTCTATAATGTGATGGAAGAACGAACACCAGACATCATTCTAGTACTGGGAGCATAGCAGTGAATGAGACAAACAAATATCCTATATGTATTAAGTTTACATTTTAGTAGGTGAGAAAGACAGTAATCAAATAATCAGAAGAAGAATTTCAGATATTGACAAACATAATGAAAAAGAGCAAAAGGGAATGTTGTGTCCTTGTGTGACTAGAGAGAGTAGAGTAAACAAGATATGGTGATCATAGAAGCCCCTTCTGGTAAAGTGACTTTGAACCTGAATGATGAGATGAATACATACATGCAAAAACCTAAGAAAATAATGACTCAGAAGGAGGGAACAGCAGTGCAAAAACCCAGAGGCAAGAAAAAGGGTTTAGCTCAACATTATTGGTATCATGATAAATTGACAAGGAACAAGTCAAAGATGACAATGATTGCACTCCATGGATATGTAAGTTTAGGGTATTTTTTTCATCAAGCGTTGAGTTCTGGCTATGAACCTACTCCTAGCCAAGGAATATGTTAGTTCATGCTGTGCATTTTGCAAGCTCACCATTTATGGCATGATACCAAATTATTTCTATTAGAGAGGTGAACATCAAGCCCTTCTTTTTATAGCCAATTTTCTCCTCTAGGAGAGAATGCTATAAGCCCTCATTTTCTTATTCAGCACAATTCCCCGCCCAAGACCTTATTTTCTGAATCACATCAATAATCATTTTTCTGTGATGGCTTATCATATTTGGAATCTAATTCAGTGATGTTTTTATAGCAGATTAAACTCTTCACTCTGCTGTATCTTAGCTATAATATGTCAACAGTTTTGTCTACATTAATAACCTCCAAAGCAGAGGTGCCATAATTAAGCATCTTGTTTTGACAGAATTGTTACAATACTGCTACTTAGAAGGAGGAAAAAAAAGTAAGGAGTAAAAAGCAATTTATTTTCCTAATGTTTAATGTTTCTGTGTGGAGTAGATGCTAAATACCTGTATAATCGATGCTCTGCAAATAACTGGATTGGAATTGCTTGTTGTAATATTTTATGTTATCAGTACAAAGTGGCACTTATAAAATCATGATGCAATTAATTTGCCATCTGAAAAATAATAGAGCCTTGTTCAAAGCCAAGTTCTAAAAAAATATTAGTGAAAATTGTAGCTATGTAACATTGATTGATTTGCTAGCACATGGATGAAGAATTCAGTTAAAACAAAAGTTATGGATAACATACTATGGTTAAGCTATACCATCAGATACTGTAAGGGATTAAGAAAAAAAGAATTAACTATAGATCCTTCTTACTGTGGAGCCCAGTGTATAGAAGATGTAAGATATAAACCTGAAGACTATCAACTATTGACCAGAAAGTGATTTCTTATAAGAAAGGTTAAAATAAAACATTATGATAGTTTAGAGTCAAGCTTGATTAGGTTTCCTAGAAAACACTGCGTTTGAACAGAACATTTATTGGACAACTTTTTTGGTTCATCATAAACAGAAGTATAGAGGCAGTAAGATAAAATGAAGAATGGAGTACTCGAAGTAATTCTTTAGGACTATGTTGAAGAATCCATTTGTAGGATAATGTGAAATAAGTGTGGATAAGAGGGTAGAATTTTTAGATAAGGACCTGTTGGGTGAACAAAAAGAGAGATGTGTATCCAGCCTCTTGGTTTGCAGTCTATAAACCTCCCCAGGTGGTGGCATTATTCTGACAAATTTGCTTTCCTTTTTTCTTTCTTCCTTCCTCCCTTCCTTCTTCCCTTCCTTCCTTCCTTCCTTCCTTCCTTCCTTCCTTCCTTCCCTCCCTCCCTCCCTCATCCTTCCTTCCCTTCCTTTCTTAGACTCATTCCTTTGATATAAACATTTTGTTCCACCTAGGAACAAAAGTGTTAAGTAATATATGAGACAAACATCCTCCTTGGTGATGGTGCCTCATGTTGCTTATCATTATTCATATCCTAGTGAGAAATAGAGAAATATACTTAATCATAAAATAATTAAATCTATAGCATTGTAAGTTATGACAAACATTATTAAGGAAACAAAAAAAGGGGGGAAATAGTAAGCATTACCTGCCTTAGAAGGGATAGTTGAGAAAAGTTTTTCTATTTGGCATTTAAGCTAAGACTTTTTAAAAATAAGAAGATGCTAGCTTTTTAAAGAGAAGCAAGGGAATTTCCAAGAAGAGAGAATATAGTCCCTGAGCATGGTAAGGATGTAGACTGTTCAGGTTGTGGAAGAAAACAGAAATGGTTGGAAAGATGTCAACAGGGAAAGAGGAAGGCAGGGGCCATATTATGTGATACTTTAAACTGGGTTCTAAATGCAATGGGAAATCAGTCACTGGTGAATTATTACATGGACTGCTCAGCTGCTATAAGAAGACAAGTGAGGTTAAGAGTGAAATTAGGGAGACCAGCTAAAAGGCTGTAGTCCAAACAAGAGATGAAGTGTATTACAGTGTATTTAGTGTATGATTTTCAGCAGTGATGGCAAAGTTGATTGAGAGAAATGGAGAGATATTAGATATTTTGGAAATAAAGTCAGCACATGATGATGGGTTGATGTGTGGAGGGAAGAAAAAGGAAGATCAACCAGTTTTGCTGGGTTGCCCATTGGTCATCTTATTTCACAGCTATGTAATTTCTTTTTTTTTTTTAATTTTTTTAACGTTTTATTTATTTTTGAGACAGGGAGAGACAGAGCATGAACAGGGGAGGGTCAGAGAGAGGGAGACACAGAATCCGAAACAGGCTCCAGGCTCTGAGCTGTCAGCACAGAGCCCAATGCGGGGCTCGAACTCACGGACCATGAGATCATGACCTGAGCCGAAGTCGGCTGCTTAACCAACTGAGCCACCCAGGCTCCCCAATGTAATTTCAATTAATTAAATGCTTTTGTTTGAATTATATGAGTAAGAACAAAAAAAGTATTATGAGATATTTAGAAGAGTCCATTATGTTTTTTCTGTATATAGTTTGCCAACACTTCCTACTGTTTTAGATTTGTGATCACATATATAATATGAAAATAGTATTAACACATTTATTCTACTAATTACAAAAAAAAAGAACACCTATAAAACAAATTTCAATAAAGTTACTTCATGCTTAAATTGTATTTCAGGAGGGATTTGTGCCAAATACTCTAAAGAGTTCTTAAATGAATTTATTATAGAGACACAGGTTTTATCATGATTTAGTCTGGAAAAGTTGGCACATTCAGCTGACTCTCGTGCCTTTGGTCAAATATCAGAATGTCCAATGATGTAGCATTAGAGATATTTTTAGATTGCATATTGGGATTAGCTGTCTTTATAGGCAAAATGGATAGGCTGGGTAAACATAATTAGAAACCAGAGAGTGGACTTTTCTAAAGTCATTAAACTCTGAGGACGTGAGAAAAATGAAGAGAACATGAGACTTACACTAGTTAAGAATCAAGAGTGTCCCATGTAGCTATTAATAGAAACCCTGAGAGCAATTGTGAAAAGAGACACATCAGTAAAATGAAAATGACTGTTGACAATCACACCCAGACTATAATTGTAATTTGTATAAACTGGTCAGTGTTGTGGACTTAGTATTGATCTTGGAACTGTGAAATCCAAACACTCACAAATAATTGTGCTGTTTCTTAAAATCCAAATTTTGGAGTTTGAAAATCTCCAATAATCAATTAATCAATCAATTCATTAATTAATATAATCTATTGTCAAGTTAGCTAACATACAGTGTATACAGTGTGCTCTTGGTTTTGAGGGTAGATTCCTATGACTCATCACTTATATACAACACCCAGTTTTCATCTCAACAAATGCTCTCTCAGTGCCCATCACTCATTTTCCTCCCTCCCTTGTTCTCTGTATGTAAGAGTCTCTTATGGTTTGCCTCCCTCTCTGTTTGAAACTATTCTTCCCCCTTCCCTTCCCCCATGGTCTTCTGTTAAGCTTCTCAAGTTCCACATATGGAAAATCTCCAATAATTTTAAGCATCCATACTATGTGAAACTGTGAGTGCCTCTTAGTTTTACATATTTTCATATCTATGATCCCAAATAAAATGTGTACCACCAATGTCTACCTGTGAGAAGTCTAATAAGAGAGAAAGCATATTTCTTGCTCATATTTCCAAATTTGAAGAGGCAGTACAGAAATATTGAGCACTACTAATTATATAACATAGTAGAAATTAAGGAATATTGATAAGTATGATTCAATCATAGGACAGCAATAACAAAATAAAATCTAAAAACTGACTTTGAAATATGAAGCTGAAAAACCCCTAATTTCCAATAAAATTGTATATCAAATCATGTTTTGAGTTCTAGAGCAAGTATTTTTAATCTCTGAGTGAAGAGTTCATCACAGAAAAGTTTATCAGAACTTTCAGGATTGATTTTGAGAAACTATGTTCCTATGATTTAGAATGAATAAACTTATATTAAAAAATTAGACCATGTTGCTCTGAATAATACCAAGCGAGAGGCCAAAATAAATATTAATCAATACAGGGAAGAAGCCTCAGTCAGAATACACTCATAAAATCATGTTAACCAGGCATTATTTGTGCAAATTATCTAGATAAATATAGAACTTCTGATTTTAAAAGTACACACTTGATGAGCAGTGAATCCAAGTCATTTGGGAATAGCTAGTTATAATCCATAGCTAGTTAATACAGAAATTCGCCACAGTCTGAATTTTACTTGTTTTATGTGTGTGTGTGTGTGTGTGTGTGTGTGTGTGTGTGTGTGTGTGTGTAATTTTAATGTTTATTTATTATTGAGAGACAGAGAGAGAGAGACAGAGCATGAGCATGGGAGGAGCAGAGACAGGAGGAGACACAGAATCCAAAGCAGGCTCCAGGCTCTGAGCTGTCAGCACAGAGCCCGACATGGGGCTTGAACTCACGAACCATGAGATCAAGACCTGAGCCAAAGTCAGATGCTTAACAGACTGAGCCACCCAGGTGCCCCACGTAACATATTTTTTAAGATACTTTCCAAAAGTATAAACCCAAAACCATAGATATCATGCAAGTACAAGTAAAATTTGATCCCAAATATCTCCTGTTTTCAGAGTCAGATGTTCTCTACACAATGGGCCAGCTCTTTGTGTTTTTTCATTCATCCACTGATGTAGGTAGGATCACGTTTCTAAACTCTCCACTTATTGTTCTTTGCCTGGAAACCCTGAATAGAAGACATTTGCAAACAAACTACCAACTTGTGGAGGGTCACCACACAAACAAACTACCAACTTGTGGCCCAACACAATGGGCCAGCTCTTTGTGTTTTTTCATTCATCCACTGATGTAGGTAGGATCACGTTTCTAAACTCTCCACTTATTGTTCTTTGCCTGGAAACCCTGAATAGAAGACATTTGCAAACAAACTACCAACTTGTGGAGGGTCACCACACAAAGGGACACCTTTGTCACCTTCAGACCATGTACAGGTAGGTGCATAAAGAGACGCCACCCACATCTTAGTCACTACTTTTTCATTTCCATTCACACTTTTATAAGATCAGTCCTGTGACACAGCATTCAGAGTGAAATATTTATCAATGCCACTAACAATGCAATATTAATAAAATGAAAGAGAACAATCATTGCACCAAGAGAAAGATAGACCACCTTCCCTGGCCTCAGCTGTGGTATGACTTAGGCCTCAGGTTCTGGGCTAAAACCATGACCTCTAGCCCAACTCCAACCTTCTTATCCATACAGCAATCTGCATTCAATGCCCTCAATTTCTTCTTAGAAAATACCACAATGGGCATGTTTCAAATAAGTGATTTTATTTCTAAACCTTGTACTCACCAGCACCCTCTTGTCAAGGATGGAGTACCCAAGGGCTGAGGGTTCTGCTTACGTTGCCTTTAGAGGCAATGGTCCTGAGAATGTAGAAGCTTTTATATTTCCACCCAGGCTCCCACAACTCCCTTCTCATCAGCCTCCAGACAATTCTTGTCATCATTGCTCAAAGTGTGAGAGGATGTGCAAAGCATAATCTCAAATGATGGTTTTTAGAAAGGAAACAAATAAACAAAAAAGAATTCTAGGATTCAATGAGATTGAAAAATGCTACATACTATAGTTCCTACTTCCCACTTTGGAAATCCTTTATACATTTTATATATTTTAGTCTACTGGAGTTATGAGAAATTCTACAATAGAGAAACTTTGAACTTTAAATACCCCATCTTTTCCAAAACCACTCATCTAAGAATTCTCTTTATTTTGGGAATACCTACCAACATCC
This sequence comes from Leopardus geoffroyi, assembly GCF_018350155.1. Taxonomy (NCBI): domain Eukaryota; kingdom Metazoa; phylum Chordata; class Mammalia; order Carnivora; family Felidae; genus Leopardus; species Leopardus geoffroyi. The sequence goes on from NC_059329.1 coordinate 77,585,534, forward strand.
TTATGGATCTAGAATTCTGGAAAGTATGCTTTGGGAAGTGTTGTTACATCATTTGTTATTAATTAAGTTTTTTATCTAATTAATTTTTAAATCACTATGGTATACCTGAAGGCTGCTCACCAATACTTCCCTTTATTCTTTCAGGTCCATGTGGGGATTTTTACTTTCCCTTCCATTGTAACTTAGGCATAGTCATATGACTGCTAAAATTTGTGAAATATGATCAGAAATGTGTCATTTTCAGGCAGAAGCATTTAATTCCTGGTATGAGTCCATCCAGAGTGCTCCCAACCATGCTATGAAGAAGTCATTATCATTCCTATATTGTGAATGACAAAACTAATTTTCAGAGGAGGCTAGGACAGGATTCTAATTTGTGTATCACAAATCCCATGCTTTTTCTGCCACACCTTGCTGCCTGAAGTTGACATTCATATCACACTAAGACGCACCTATCATCTTCCAAAATGAAATGTTATTTTTTTAATGAACTTATTTTTGCATCCATTATTCATGTGGAATTCAGCACCACTACTCCACCTAAAGTTATGGTTTCATTAGTATAAGTGGCTCAAGTTGAAAGCAATGTTACTTATTTTCCCACAAAAACTGATATCTATGCGTTTCTTCCTTTGAGTTAATGTAAATATGATGAAATCTAATATTCTCCAATATTATTAAAGTTGCTCAAACCATGCTAATTAATAGGGTGGAAGACCTCAAGATATCTCCTTTCTCTTTTAGAGCATTATATGAATAGCCAGGGATTTGGATTCCTGTTTTCCCCTCTAGTTTTCTTTTAGTGTTTGGGAAAGTCATTAAACTCTTTAAGTTGTAATATCCTCATTTCTAAGATAAGGATAGTCACATCTGCTTTACAAGCCTCACGGATTATTTTTTACTTATACACTCATGAAAGTTAAATGAGGTTACAAAATTTTTTTAAAAAAACAGTCATCACCATTTTATATCAAAAAAGACATTGGAAATGCTCAATATTGTTATTATTTTCTTCCAACTCACTTTGTTCCTTTATATTATTTTCATGCGAAAACACTTATCATAAGCATTTTCCTTCTCTTCTACAAAATGACCAAAAAAAATGAAAATTGCCCATCATTTCCAATAACACTTTACTCATATCCTAAACTCTGGATGCTAGATAAACTCTGCTACTCATTTCTCATGCCTGAATCCTACTAATCAAGCACTGCTGGTAAAGTCCATGTAACAAAATAGATTTGAGTGATAAAATGTATAAACATCACTCTCAGTTGAGTCTTTAACACCATACCCCAAATGTACCATTTCTCTTACATTCTCCTCAAACATTTTAAACATTATCATTTCTCCTAACACTCTGCTATCCCCACTGAAACCGTACAACCACATGTACATATATGCCTGTGACCAGCAGATAACCTCATTTTGACTTTCCAGAGGAAATTTTTTCAGCATAAATGTGTTGAGTGCCTATTAAACACCAGGCATTGCTCTCGGTATGGGAATATAGTGACTGAATAGACATATGATATCTCTGGTTTCCTACTCTTAGGATCTAAAGCAAAAGACAGAGAATAAACATGTGAGCAGATTTCAAATAAATATGTGGATGACTAGATTAAGTAATAGAAGAATAGACAGATATAGATTGACTAGTATGATAAATTCAGGTAGTGATATTATAAAGAAAATAAAACAAGGTAATAAGATAGTGACATTTTGTATTGATCATACAAAATGATCAATAAAAGCCCTTCTGAGGAGGAGTCAACTGAGCAATGAGGCAGAGGATACTGGTTACTTATCCCAATATCAGTTCTCTTCTTAGCTACAGGACTTCAACTTAGTGGCCACCAAGGAAAAATAATACATTTTCTGTACTCTCCTACAGCTAGGTGTCACTATATGACCAAGTTGCAGCCAGTGAGTGCTGAGAAGTGCCTTGTGTTCCTAGTTCTTACAAGGGTGGGGATGAACCCTTCTTTTCTGCTTCCTCTATCCTATCTCCTAGATTTTGCTGTAATTGTAATGGAAAGATATTGGTGATATAGGGGGGGAAGTCTGGGAATCTGCCCAGATTTGCACTTGAGAAAGAACATTGGCTGCTCTCTAGAGAATGGACTATGGGGAACAGTTTGGAAGCAAGGTAACTGGTTAGGACACTATTACAATTACCCAAGGGCAAGATGATGGTAGGTAGAACAGCTACAGAGGAGATGGCAAAAGTGGTCATATTTTGAACATTTTTTTGGAGAGAAGCCAACAAGATTTGCTACTAGCTGATGTGGAGAGTAGAAAATGACAAAGAGTAGCCAGGCCAGCTGGGTGAATTGTGGTGCCATTTACTAAAACAATAAAGACTGGAGGCAAAGCCAGTCTGAGGGAGAGGAGAAAAGGACCAAAGTTCCATTTAGACATGCACGTGAAGCCTGGTGTGTCTATTAGACATCCAAATGGGGATGTTGAGAAGATATTTGAACACATGAATCTGGAGTTGTAGGGGGTAAAATGACACCAGAAATATAAATCAGAGAGCTCTCAATATACAGGTAGCAGTTAAGATAAGTTTTACATGAAATTATTTGAAGAAAGAGTACAGATTGAGAAGGACAAAAGAGTCTTTTAGAGTCCAAGGAGAGTGAGGGAAGCTAACAAAGAAACCTGAGAAGAAGAAATCTATCAAGTATAGGAGGGAAATCAGGAAGATGTAGAATCACAGAGTTAGGAAAGAAAAGATATCAAACGCTGCTGGGAGGCTGAAAAGAAGGAAAAAAGAGAACTCATTATGGGTTTGGAAAGATGGAGACCCTAACCTTGGTAAAAGCTATTCCAGTTAAAAGGTGGGAACAAAAACATTCTTGGAGTGGAGAACTGAGGAGAGAAATAGATGGGTCTTCTGTAAAGAGGGACAAGGAAATTCAGCAGTAGAGAGATCAGAGTTACAAATAGATAATTGTCTTTTGTTTGTGTTTTGTATATTCTTGTATTTTTTAAGATAGGGAGATATTTTTTTAATGCTGCCTCTAGTCCAGTTGGAATAATCCATCTGATGATGCACATGAAGATATGTTAGAGAAGAAGACATCTAAAACACAAATGTCAAGTTGGCTTTAGATCCATGAGGGTAGGCAGGATCATCTTTGTTACTGCTAATCATTGAATTCTCAGTGCCTACGTAGTGCTTAAGACATTGTGGGTGCTTAATAATTATTTGTTAAATAAATGAGTGAATTAATGAATGTTATGTTCAATAGTTCAGTATGTTAGCATATCTCATCACAAAAATCTTTAAATAAGGTCACTGTATTCCCTATTTAAAATATTTTGGGGGCACCAACAGTCACTTAATAAAGTAAAAAGAAATGCAGCACCTGGGTGGTTCAGTCAGTTTAGCATCCGACTCTTGGTTTCAGCTCAGGTCATGATTTCAGTTTCATGAAATGGAGCTCTGCATTGGGATTCTCTGCCTCCTTCTTTCTCTGCCCCTTTTCTGTTCTCGCTGTCTCTGTCTCTCTCAAAATACATAAAGAAACTTAAAAAAATTATTTTTAAAAGTAAAAAAAAATCCTGAAATTGGCACAGGGGCACATAATGGCTGGTCTCCGCTGTTTCTCTAGCCTCAGTTCTCTGACACCTGCTTGCATCCAACATTTACACTGCAGGGAACAGCTAGTTCTACAAGTATAGCACATTGTTTCCTGCCTTGGTGCCTTCACCACATGTGTTCTTTGTACTCACAAAAACTTCCCCTCATTAACACCCTGAGTTTAGCTACCACCTTGCTATTCTTTAAGAATATACTTCTTTCTGAGCTAGAGCTTCTCAGTGCTCCCAAAGTAACTGTGCAAAACTCTTATAAATAATTATCATGTTAAATTGAATTTGTTTATTAACTTGTTTGTTTCCATCATTAAAATTAAGCTATAAAGTAAATATGCTTTTTATCTCTGAATAACCAGAACCTATCTCAAGACATTTAATTAGTGCTATTAAGTGAATAAGTGATATCTATGGTATCCTAGTGTTGGCCATGTTTTTTAATCAACTGAAGATGTTTATTCCTTAAACATGTTCAACAATTGGAAGTGTCTATGTTGAAATCTTCCTTGGTTTTCTTGTTGCTATCTGATGAAAAATTCAGACACTTAATGGACCCCCAATCTTAAAAGAACTTACGATGTAAGTGAGCAAGGTAATATAAAATAGCATGGCATCACCACGAGTTAGTGTAGAGATTGCAAATACCAGGGTTTCCACTTACTATGTCTTTATTCTTGGGCAAATATCCTTAATTAATCACCGTAGTCCTACTGAGACCAGACATGGCCTTAGAAGCTTTTGCAACATAGGTTTTTTTAGGCAGTAAGTATGAGAATTAGCATAAGAAATTTTATTATCTATCTATTGAGTAATGCCCTCAATAAATGAAACAAAGTCAAAGTCAATTTTGATGATGGAGGGAGATTAATACACTAAGGCCAATTGAGAGTATGGTGTGTACTCTAGGAAAAGAGCAGCTAGCTTCATGGCACCAGGTAGTTTCTAAAAGGAAGTAGCTTAGAAGATGGGAGAGAAGCCAAGGATGAGTTTAGGATTTTTTAAAAATGGTTTATTATGGTTCAGTAGTGTCTTATAAAGACAAGGAATTTTCTCCAACCCACCATCAATCCCGTATTTGTTAATGCAACTTTTACCCATATGGTGAACTATAGGGTAGTTCATATACGAAAAAACAGAGTGATTGTAAAGGATCTGAAATCTGGTGTTCATAAATATAGGTAAAAAATTATCTGGACAAGATAACACCTTAGCATAACTCTGAGATTTTAATGCCAGATAGTACTATTGTATTCTAAAGGCTGTGAATTTCTTAAAGGCAAGAACCTCGGTTTAAATATCTCTCAATCGCTTCGCGCATGGGTCTGACACATGATTGGCACCTAATATGCACTGATTCTAGGACTTCCTAGAAAAATATAGTTTCTTAATCTCCACAGAAGTCCTCCTGACCACTTAGGGAATATTGGTCCCATAAGCTCTCCCAAAAGGAACAAACTAAAGAACAAGCTTCAGACAACCAAGAACAATTGGACAAACTATGGTGTAAAGTCCAGGACTGAAATTTCAAATAAGAATAAGTAGAGAAGATAAGAGTGGTAAAATAGTTTGTAAATGTCATATGTTCTGGCAATACAGATGTAACATAATTTACAAAAATGGAAGAGGATGAAAGTGCAAAGGAGAATATATTTGCTGATGGCCTCATTGGTATTAACTCACAAGGCAAATGAAATAACAAAAGTTTAAGCACCTATAAGAGTGCAAGGATAGCTTTCACATAATACTTGTTTTAAAAAAAATTTTTATGTTTACTTTTATTTTTGAGACAGAGAAGGAGACGGAGCACAAGTGGAGAAGGGACAGAGAGAAGGAGACACAGAATCCAAAGCAGGCTCCAGGCTCTGAGCTATCAGCACAGAGCCCAATGTAGGGCTCGAAACCACGGAATGCAAGATCATGACCTGAGCTGAAGTTGGACACTCAACCGACTAAGCCACCCAGGCACCCCATAATACTTGTTTTTAAAATTGAGTAATGGAAGAGAGGGAGAGGAAGAGAGGAGAAAATCTTTATTATTTATTGTAGGTACCTGATAATTTCTAGAAAAGGCAACATCAAAGATGGTATATAAAGAAAGGTATTGGTCTAATAGAAACCACTAGAACAAAAGAATAAATTATCCTAAAAAACAAAATAATACCAATAAAAACATTTTTGAAAATGGCAATGTAGTGAAATGTTTAGTATGTGTATGTATATTAATAAATGACATAAAACCATACAACATAAATTAGAATTTCTAGTTTATCAATAAATATATGTACTTGACTTTATTGTGAGAAAGAAAAAAGTGTTTAGACCGCCTAACAAATCCATATTCAACTGTTTACTGACTATAAGAGACACACCCAATACTAAGTGACTCAAAGAGTTAATGGGATAGGTAAAGATGCACCAGGCAGATGCAAAGGAAAAGAAAATATAAGTTATAATTTTAATATCAGATAAGGCAGAATTCAACCAAACAATGGCACTTTATAATCTAAAGGTTACAACCAAAAATAAAGGTAAACAATTAACTGTGTACTAAAAAAAATTAATTGTGTACAAATATGAATTAGAAATAGATTAAATTTTCATTACTGTTTTCCCCAAAATATGTATTTCCTAGTTCTCACAACAGGAAAAGTTTAAAAATAAAGAAAGTTCAGGAACAAGGAGCTCATCTCATGCCCAGATTGTGAAGCCCAGAGCTCCAGAGGTAATGGCTGGTTCGAGATTTGGGGAAGCATAGAGATACTTGGTAAGTCTGGGATATCTGTTGTGTCAGAAAGCGAGGAAATCATCCAAGACTTAGGGGTTATGTCAAAGGACCCACTGTCCAACATGAAGAGAACAAAGATGCAAAGAGACACAATTTAAGCATCAGAAAGAGTAGTTAGACTCAAACTCATTGTGTATATAAAAATCTGTAAATTCATGATGATATGTGAGAGAAAGAGAGAGACAGAGTACCATACCTCTTCCAATTAACTGGGTATATTAGAAGTAACAGGCCCCAAATCCCTTCTCTAAACATTGAACAATTATGCTTTTCCTATAGGAATTGTATTTCAGGCCACCCAAATCACCTTATTATGTGAAAGGATATTTTTCTTTACTTAAAAAAAAAAATCAACTTCTAATGCAATCATTGGTTCTCTCAATGATTATTGGGGGCAAGAACCATCACATGATCCGCGGAGGGTGAAAAGAACAAAAGAAGGATGAGGCAATCACAATGCAAATGCATGAGTAAACCAGCATCACTGGAAGGGAGATGGGCAAATATTTTGTGTCTCTTGATGTGATGAATATAAGACATACAACAGTATCTATGAAATATTTTTACCAAAATGGTTGTACCTGATTCTAATGGAAGGTCAGTCTCTAGAACTTACTTTCAATTTATAAGGAAAAATAATAGAAGAAGCAAAAAGCCAGTTGTAGAACGTTCTTCAGATCAACTGACATGGGTTTTGTTTGCTTGCTTGTTTGTTTTTAAACAAATCAATAGTGTGAAAAAATAAATAAAATACAAAGAAGGCCTACTATTCCAGCATTCAAGAGGCTCAGTTTCCTAACAATCATATGTAATAGTAGACCCAAGTTGGATCATAGTTTATACACTCTGCCTGTAAGAAAACAAGAAAGAAGTTTTGATTACGGGCAGGTGATAGAGGGTACCAAGGATAAACGTTAATTTTGTTTGGTGTGATTACAGCACTATGGTTATGTAAGAAAATGCCCATGGATATCATAGATCTATATTGAAGTCTATAGATTGAAATAACATGATGTCTGGGACCTGTTTTAAAATGCTTCAAGAAGAAAAGAGAGAATGAAAAGAGACAGATGACGCAAGTGGGACAAAACCCAGATAGATGAATTTGTGGGTTTGGAAATGTCTTTGTCGGCTTCTCATATCATTAGCTCTATTTTGAGAATACTTGAAAATTTTTCGAATAGCTCTTATGAAATGAAAAGAACAAAAAGGAAAAAGTACTCATTTGTTTAATAAAATATGAGAATAAGAAAAGATGTAAAGCTTCCCTGGAAACATAAAGATCCAATTAGGAGCAGGAAACAATGGCTAATTTGTTTTCAAAAATAAAACAAGTACATAGCACATCAAGCCATTTGTTATGAACCTTACTCAAATTGTATTGCAACTGCTAACCTTTGTAAATAGGATTTTTCTTTAAATGTGCCCTGAGGCAATTTGTATTTATTATCCTGTTTATGGCTAAAACCAAGGAAACCAAATTCTAGTGAGAAAAAAAATACATTTCCTTTCCACCTGAGCCTAGCATAAGGGAGATTGGTAGCTTTCCTTTTCTCTGCACTTTTCCTTTTGTAATAAAGCATTGAAGTTTATTTGTTAGCAAGGCCTGTTCTGTGGTCAAGAAAGCTCCCAGGAGATTTGGGCATTTAATGCCAGCAAATGGAATCGCGGATGTTGAAGTTGATCTTGCATTTGACTCGTAAGAAATGTTGAGCCCCAAATCCCACAACATTCTAGAGAAGTCTGGTGGTGTAGTGTATCTTTCTGTCTATTCACAATCAAACGTAAATCACAGGATTAGCTTACCTGGCAACTAGCAATAGGGTGGAGAGTTTCAAAGAAATCAGAAAGATCATCTAAGCAATCCAATGCCAGTCATCTCTGCAGTTCTGTTACAACCCATGAGGACAGCACAAAGGACTTGTCCCTAAGTGAAATTGCAGTCCGGGTTACTTGTCTTCTAGCATCCACTAACCTCTTTGGTTCCTGTCTTTCCACCTTGATGCTGCCTTCTTCCTATTTGTCCAAATTTTACTTTTTCAGACCTTTTGGTCTACAGCAGTCATAAAGTGATATGCATATTCACTATAAGGAACCATAACTTCATAGAAAAACTTTCCCAGGACTTTTGACATTTAAAAAGCACTAATACTTGATCCAAAAGGGTATGTAAATCTATTAGAGGAATCTGAGCAACTAGCTAGCACATAATAGAAGTAGAAAAGAGGAAAATGGGCAACCCCCACCCGGTGATGGTAATAATTAATAGTGATTGAGCACAGGCTATGTGGCAATTTTTTACATGCACAATTCATTTAATCCTCACAGCAAACCTGTGAAGTAGGTGCTATTATTATCACCGAATTATAGGAAACTGAGGCACAGAGAAGTAAAGCAATATGCATGGTCACACAGCAAGTCAATGAGAGAGCAATGTCTGTCATTGGAGTTGGACTCAGTCTGACTCCAAACTAGTGATTGATATAAGCCAGGCAATGGGCTACACCCTTTGCATTACATACAGATTCCCCTGGTCTCTGTGACTTATTTGTTTTCATTTGTTTATTTATTTAGTGACTTCACTGAATTAATTTTGTGAAAGCTGTTTCCCCGCAGTGTGAAGAAGCCTCTGATGTTTCTGCTTAGAATTGTTTTCCTTGTTTGTATCTCTTAGCATGGCTTCCTGGGGTTTGCTCCTGGGTCAGCAAAAGCCACATATTGGTCAAAGGTTATGCTGAAACCCTACTAGTCAGTTACATTTTTGTTCATTACCTTTTGATATGTGTTTGTGGCGTGGAGACCACTTTCACAATTTAGAACATTTATAATTTTGCCTCATATTCATCCAGGGACTAAGAAGTTTTGTCTCCAGTCACTCCTAGAGGGGGCTCAGCCTGGACCTGCATGTGGTCTTCCAGATCACTAGGGTTGAGGGTGACTATTTAAAAAAAAAAAAAAAATTTAGGGGCGCCTGGGTGGCACAGTCGGTTAAGCGTCCGACTTCAGCCAGGTCACGATCTCGCGGTCCGTGAGTTCGAGCCCCGCGTCGGGCTCTGGGCTGATGGCTCAGAGCCTGGAGCCTGTTTCCGATTCTGTGTCTCCCTCTCTCTCTGCCCCTCCCCCGTTCATGCTCTGTCTCTCTCTGTCCCAAAAATAAATAAACGTTGAAAAAAAAAATTTAAAAGTTATTTTATTTTATTTATTTTGAGAGAGATACAGAATGAGCAGGGGAGGGGCAGAGAGAGAGGGGAAACAGAGAATCTGAAGCAGGCTCCAGGCTCTGAGCTATCAGCACAGAGCCCATTGTGGGGCTCAAACTCACGAGCTGTGAGATCATGGCCTGAGCTGAAGTCGGACACTTAACCAACTGAGCCACTCAGGCACACCAAGGGTGACTATTTTTTTTTCAATGTTTATTTATTTTTGAAGGAGAGACAGAGCATGAGCAGTGGAAGGGCAGAGAGAGAGGGAGACACAGAATCCAAAGCAGGCTGCAGTCTCTGAGCTGTCAGCACAGAGCCCAATGCAGGGCTCAAACCCACGAACTGTGAGATCATGACCTGACCTGAAGTTGGACGCTCAACCGACTGAGCCACCCAGGTGCCCCAAGGGTGACTATTTTTAAGCCTGGCTTCCTAGACATTGCCCCTGGTTGAATATCATAATGTTCACTCAGTGTTTGGTCAGATGTTTTGTTTAAGCCCCTTGCCAAGAAGTCTTTCCCCTCTTAGCTGATTGTTCTGTGCATTGCTTAGGGAATTTGTTCACGTCTGTCCCCATTCCATTCTGACTTTTCTTGAGTGGAAGCAGCTTAGTGCATGTGCACACCCTATCAGACCCTCAGGGATGAGTGTGATCTCACTGGGGGGTGCTCTTCTTGGCTCTTTCTTTCTGTTAAACTATGGTTGGTCTTCTATTTCCACATGCTGTGCTAGGATCATGGAACTACCAGCTGCTTCTTAATTGCTTGGCAACAAAATCTGCATTGCTTTCAATAATGTCTTTAGGCATGACCCTCTCCCCACCCCCCATGCTTTGTCTCAAATAATGTCGGTCCCTCAGTCAGAGCTGGGAACTCAAAGCTGGGAGAAGCAGTCTGCATCTCCTGGAATGTCGTCCTTGCTTTACCAGTGCCAGGGAACATAAAAGTCCCTGCTCTTCTATGTTTGCCCTTCCCAGCATGAAACATTCTGGCTGGATATTCTCCCCAGAGGGGAATATCTGTAAATCACGTCCAAAGATAAGGTAGAAATTAAGGTCACCAGTCTTAAAAGTCTCTAGTGATGTTCCCCAACATAAGTTTATGGAGGAAGTTGTACAGGCTAAGTTAGTTTAACACCAAACAAGATGCCCTACATAATCCAGAGCAAGAGATGCAAGCAAATTGTGAGATTTTCTCTACTGCCTTCAGATAAATCGGACCTGCCATCTATCTAATAGGTGTGACTGATATTGTGATTTTTTAATCAAGGTACCGTATTTCAAGAGAACATATGGTATAGTGGAATGGACACATTCAAGCCAAAGCCAGAAGGCCCAAATTCTAAAATCACCTTACTTTTGTTAGGTCTTTTAAAACCTTCACGTGTGACAAGACAAGAATCATGTAACCTAGGGTCACTATTATGGTTGTTTGTATATCTGCTTTGAAAAAAGATGAGATGCCAAACTTGGGTTATTGGGTTTGTTTGTTTGCTTCCTTGCTTGTTTGACATCATACCGCCCTTTGGATAGCCTCACAAAGACCAAAAGAAAAGACACTAAGTCCATGTCCTGTTATGTGGCACAGCAAAAGAGAACTAAGGGGCGAGGCAGAAGCCTGACCCTGGAAGGAAATGCAGATAGGCTTTTCTAGAGCAGCTCTGGCAGATTTTGCATGCATCCTGTAAGAAGTCTCTAGCGCTCTACAGCTGACAGTAGCAGGCTGGCTTCACTGGAACCCAGAGTGTGGTGTTGAAGCAGCATAATTTGGATCAACCCAGTGGCCAAAGGCAGAGCTGCACAGGGACTGTGGGAACCACTATTTGTGGCAGTAAGTAGTCTACCATATAGTATTGGTCAAAGGTTTCCATTCCAAACTTAGTTGGGAAAGTGTGAAGAGAAAACATTTTTTATCAAGACTCTATTTCCTTACTAGGAAGAAAAAGTAAAAAGAAATCTTAGCAGATGTCGGGAATTTACAAATAAGCTAGGCAGGGACTTAACATAAAAAGAGAGGACCCGAGTTCTCAAATGGAATGTATTAACAGAAGGGAAAAAATAAAAAAAATAAAAGCCAATCATTGTCTTCATTTCCACTGCTCAAATGAAATCATTGCCAGGCTAAATATACAAATGGACAACAACTGGACTATACATAAAAACAGTACTCTCCCCCATGACCTGCCGCAATCAGCCTGAGAAGCCAACATACTTTCTGTAATAACCAGCTCAGGACCAAGCTGTTATCTCTAGGAACCGGTTCAAGAAGCCAGACAACAATGTCTGAATAATCAGCCCCAATTGATTAATAACTCACAGCCTCCCAATTTTTTGCCCCAGTTCCAAATTCAGGCCAACTGGAGAAAACCAAATATGCACCCCTAACCAATCACATAGGATGCCCTGCTTCTTCTTAGTTTGCCCGCAGCTTCCCCATGCCAACGGCCTCCTGTGGTGCACACCTAGCCCTTTCCCTTTCTGTGACTATACAGCTTTCTCACTCTTCTGCCTGCATTGGAGTCACTGCCAAACACAGGTGATGGTGGCTGACTCCTTGCTAGAGCAAGCTCTGAATAAATAACTGTTGCTTGTTCTAATTTGAGTGGTCTTCGTTCATTTTATACCATGTATTCAAATGCTTCATAAACTCAAAAATGATATTAACAAATGTTATTATGGTCATCACTGTGGTTCTTACTTCTCAAATTGGGAAACACAGAACTAGAAAAGACATTTAAAAATGTCTCAGTCTTGATTATTTCTTCAAATGAACACTTGATGGGTGCAGCAAAGCCCAAACCAGCTGTCCCTTCCTTGCCCTTTACTTCAGGCCTTCACATGCCCCCACGCAATTACTGATCTAGACTAACTCCCTTATTATTCAAATGAGAAAAATGAGATTCAGAAAGAAATAACTTGCCTAGAGTCACAGAGCTAGTCAGTAGTCAGAACCCTTCTTGTCTTCCAGTTCCCTATCAAAGAGAATCTCTGTTCACACCGCATCAATGCATTTCAATATTGAGCAAGCCGTGTTCTCTGCCAGGTTAACAGAACTGCAGAACTTCACAAGCTCTCCAGTTTGAACAAAGACAGAAAGAGAAAGGAATAGAACAAAAATATAACATTATGAAAAATTTTTAAATGCATCCACTCATTTTCTGTCAGATTTTTTAGAAAACAGTATTAGAGTAGGTGGACGGAGCTCACCTTGCTTCTTTCCCCTGAAAAGTAGTAAGCACTCACCTTTCCTGCAATTAAAAAGAGGAAAAGAGAGGGAAGAGGAAAAAAAGACAAATCATGGGAAAGGAGAGAAAATCTGGGGCGAAAGCCTGTCAAGAAGTAGCCTTGTCTGGGTGATGGTGGATATGTTGACTTGATGACGTGCTGATATGTGCATGGTACTTGAGGGACTAAGAGAGAGGAAAAACTGAGGGATGACCCAGAATAGCAATGCCCATTAAGTAGTGTTGATGGATTCAAGCATAAATTGACTGAGGAGAAGTGGTTGCATAGAGAGTTCATGCAGAGGCTCTGAATGGATTTCTAATTGGATTAAAGGGATATGACTAGGCAACCCACATCATGTTGGTCATTATGCTCCTCATCACAGTCCATATTTCCCCAGAGGGAAAAAGGAGTCAGGTGGGAAATTGAGGAAAATGCAAGTCAAGGCAGAATCTTCTCTTCTTGGATATGCTTCTGGCTCCCTTTGTGCCACTTTGTGTAGATTTAAGACACAATTACAATTTTGATGAGAGAGTTATTTCATTGGACTATGGAGTTCATATTTTATGTTTAGCCTTTAAATGATGTATCTTTTCTAAATGTGGGGTTATGAATGGGAACCAGACGTATTCATGTTATGCCAGGCTGGGTTTTCTAAGGCAATTACCCATTATTGTTGGGATGCTTCATAGTTAATAACTCTCAAAGAGTAGCCTATAATTGAGCCTCTGGATGGCAGTAATTCACATGCATCTTTTCAGTGAGATTTATAGATTTCGTTTCCCTTCTCAATTTAATAAACCTGTAAGGCTTAATCCTTTTTTCCCCTACTCCATTGATGAGATAGTTATGGTTTCATTTTATAGGGTCTTTTTAATCTAGATTCCTCCTGCTCCCAGTGTTAGGGGAACTCATAGAATTCTATCAGGGCAAAACTGGAAATAAAAACAAACACACAAACAAACAAAAAACTAAAAATCATCTACTTTGATCTCTTGTTTCATTTTATAAGAAAATTCATATCATATTAAGTGATTAGGGTAAAGCCACAGAAATAGTTTGTGTCATTTCATGAACTAAGCTTCATGTAACCATATAACCTCATTCTATTCGACTAAGAGGTCTAGTTATCCCCCTAATGGAAAATGACATTATAAGTTAACTGGCAAAAATATGTGTTTGTTGTGGCTAGGAATTTCATTTGGTGTCAATCTGGCACACGTCTTGTGGAAAATGTGACAAAATTAAAACAAACACAGGCAAATCAGCCCTATGAGAAAAAAAGAAAAATTGATTTCCTAATCAGGTTAGGCACATATAATTTAGGTGGTAATTGACCAATAAATGGTAGGCATTGTTTTTAGACCAATTATAGAAGTCACTTGCAAGGAAGGAAAATAGCTGAATTTTTCACTTGCAAAGATGGCCCATAAATCTTCTTATGTGTCTGCGTGTAGCATAGCCACTGTAAATTACAAACGTGTAATATTTTCCCAGAGAAATGCGTGTGTGTATGTGTGTGTCCATGTGCTTCCTCTTAAGTTGTTTTAGATATAGAATAACAAATGTCAATCTGGTTTTGACCAAAGACATTGTTTATCCAATTGTGTGGTTAGTCCTTGGCTGAGAATATTTACTAAGCACCTACAATATATGAAGTAGCACTAGATTAGTCATAGAACAACCAGTGTTTAGAGAAAACAAAACAGGGAGCCTGGGTGGCTCAGTCGGTTAAGCGCCCAACTCTTGATTTTGGCTCTCAGGTCATGATCTCACGGTTTGTGAGATTGAGCCCTGCTTCAGGCTCCAGACTGACAGTGCAGTGCCTGTTTGGGATTCTCTCTCCTCTCTCTCTGCCCCTCCCCTGCTCACACTAGCTCTTCCTTTCTCTCTCTCCCTCTCTCAAAATAAATAAATAAACTGAAAAAAATAAATTACAGAAAAAAGAAAAATAACAAAACAAAAACCAGTAATCTCATTACAGAGCCTCCAGAAAGAGTATCTGGATATTATTATTTAAGGAAACTACACACACACACACACACACACACACACACACACACACACACAAATCAGTGTTCCTAAAGGGGGGTGCATGTTGGAATAGGGGACTACAGACAAAGACTGAGATTCCCAGGCTTCTCCTTCAGAGATTCTAACTCAGTAGGTTTGGGGCAAAACCTGAGAATCTCTATTTTTCCAGGTCCCTTTGATGACTCTCATGCAGTTAATCCACATTTCCATGATTTGGAATCACTACATAAAATACCATTCTACTTCTGAGAATCAAACGTAATTCAGCAAGAGATTATAGTTAGTACCTATTAAGCATATTTTATAGCCTTTTATATGAGAGTGAGGACTTTCTAATATTATTTCCTTTAATTGCCCTAAATAGTCCTGATAAATGGGTATTATTATCTGAATTTTCTTAATGAAAGAACTGAACCTCAAATAAGTTAAATAAATAGTTCCATATCTTAAACTCAAGACTCTAAATCCCCTGCTCTTTACACAGTATCATGCTGCCTCCTCCTTGCTACAAGTCTCTTTGAGGTCTACTTTTGGCCTATTTATTCAATTAATATTTATAGGATATCTGTTAAGGACTGGCCACTGGAACTTAGCTATTTTTTATGGACTTTTCTCTCTGAGAGCTCTTTTGCTTAAATAAAAATAAAAAGGCAATTGCCATTTTTAAAAAAATTTTTTTTAACGTTTATTTATTTTTGAGACAGAGAGAGACAGAGTATGAACAGGGGAGGGGCAGAGAGAGGGAGACACAGAATCTGAAACAGGCTCCAGGCTCTGAGCGGTCAGCACAGAGCCCGACGTGGGGCTCGAACTCATGGACCGTGAGATCACTACCTGAGCCGAAGTCGGACGCTTAACTGACCGAGCCACCCAGGCGCCCCAGCAATTGCCCATTTTAAATTGTAACTTAATGATTCTCCCCATGAAGAGCTAGACTGGTATTTAAGCAAAGAGGGCTGGCAGTCACCAATGACAGTTGTGGAGCACTTAACACCAACACATCTCCTCCATGATATTTAATCTCTCTTGCATTCAATCTGGCATTAACAATCAGATGATCTATGTAAGGCAATGTGAGATTTTGCATTAATAACCAATAGGAAAGGAACATGGAACAAACAACTGGGCTCAGAATCAGAATATCTACTTACTGCCCTAGTTCTGCAAATAACTAGCTCTTGCTTAAACTCTGTGCATGATATTCTTCATATGTCACACAAGAAAATTGAGCATATGTTCTAATGCTAATCATCTATGAATAGCGTGGCCTAGAAAATATTTCTACCACTCTTACCCACCCTATTTTTTCCTACAAAATCACATGCAGACACACATTCAACTCAAGAAAGAGAGTGTTGGCTACCTGACACCTCATTTTAATTGTCCGCCTTCTGTAGATGGAATAATCAATGCTTTTACTCCAGAAGCATTGCATTTCAGCAACATGAGAGCACCTTGCTGGGTGGAGGCCCTTTGGAGCAAATGAATATTAAAAAGTCAACAGTTGGAATCTTTGATGGTAGACATTTGAGGGGTCAGTTGGACTAAACCCTGGAATACTTTTTAGAAAGCTGTGTTCACCTGGTTAGTTGCTGAATCTGTTCTCTTTAGTCAAGGATTTAATGACTGTGTGCTCCATTAACATGAAACTCTGTAGGCAGCTGAGTGAGATTTGAAGGAGAATGGGCCAGGCCACACATTTATTCAGATGAAAAGACAAAGCTTTTGAATCTCAGGTAGTTGGCACTGACCCAAAACTGCTAATGCCTTACAGCTACTGGCAGCTATTTCAAAACTTGCAAAAACCCAAATTCTAGAATTCCCTTTGACACAAACCAGCTGTGTGACCTAGAGCAACACACTCCCCCATTCTTAGCCTTTGTTTCCCCCCTGGTTGACTGTGTATCATGAATGAGAGCAGGGGTCATGTTATTCTTTTAAAAAAATTTTTTAATGTTTTTATTTATTTTTGAGACAGAGAGAGAGACAGAGCATGAGCAGGGGAGGGGCAGAAAGAGAGGGAGACACAGAATCTGAAGCAGGCTCCAGGCTCTGAGCGGTCAGCACAGAGCCTGACATGGGGCTCGAACCCATTCACTGTGAGATCATGACCTGAGCTGAAGTCGGACACTTAACTGACTGAGCCACCCAGGCGCCCTAAGGGGTCATGTTATTCTTGCTCACCATTGAATCCTCAGCATCTAACTATAATAGATAGATAGATAGATAGATAGATAGATAGATAGATAGATAGAGATAGAGATGGAGATGATATAGATATAGATAAGTATCAACATCTAACTTATAATAAAAACTAAGTTTGTATTTGATGACTTAATGAAAGGAGCTAGATTTGATGTCCTCTAGGGCCCAATTAGTTCCAGCAATCTATCAATCTATGCCTGTATCCTTTCTGGCACAAATTGACCTCCACTTAGGTCCTTGTTCTCGGCCACTTCATTTATGCTCTATATTGATAGCTCAGGCAAGAGCTACCCTCTTGGGTCAGTCCCTTCCTCCCTTCTCTGACATCTCATTACTACACCTGAAGCCATCTCTAGCTTAAATCCATTCCGGTATCAACCCACCTCCTTTTAAGCCTGACCCTGTGCACTCTCATGCATCTTTCACATTTGTGTTTTGCCTGTATCTTCATTTCCATTCTCCTGATGCTTTCTCTTTATATAGATCACTACAGAGTGAATTTGGACTGACTTAAAAAGTCAGTACTAAGCCTGACACCAAAGAAAAAATGATATTGCTTCTACATGTGCTATGAAGCTCCTGAGAAGAGAGAGATTAATAGCAAAAAAATATTTCTAGAAATTTGGAGACGCTGAACACACAGATATACAAAATTAAATAGCAGTTTCTTCCTAAGGTATGAGGGTAGATGAGGTAACCATGTTTCAATACAAACTTCACATTCAGCATACCACCAACTCTCACTTCTGGAAAAAATATCAGTGATCTTGCCCAACCTGTATACTCCAAAGGTGAGATACTGATTCAAATTATCTGTCTTGTCCTTCCCGCAAGGAGTGTAAGAGGTGGTAGGCTATTTATTTATTTACTTACTTATTTATTCATTTATTCATTTATTGGTTTTTCAGTGGCCTAACCCTCTGAGATCAGGTCATTTTTCTCAGGACTTCCGTTTGATCTAAATATAAGAGTTTTTTTTTTTTTTTTAATGTATCCCATTGCCCTTTGAGGAACTAGTGTTTCACCAAAAATGTAATTGCTTCAGGGAACTGACAACTAATTATCCCAAAGCAAAAAGAAAGCTAGGCATTTAGATAATGAAATGTCAATCAGTGTAATAGAAGTGTCACTTACTTAATACTTGACTGTGTTTGAAAGGAATGCACGTTATTTGCAGACACATTCATGTATCTCTGCAGCCAGAAACACTATGGGTGCACACATACTGTGGGTCTCTTCATACTTAAAGATACTGCACCAATAACATAGCTACAAAGACTGGGGTAGAAAATAGTGTGTGTGTGTGTGTGTGTGTGTGTGTGTGTGTGTGTGTGTGTCTGTCAACTTGCAGGATTCTGTCAAATGCTAGCCTATTGGTCTAACACTGTGAAGTCTGTATCTACAGCTGCATTTCTGCAGATAGCTGGGATGTTTTTATTCAGGTGAGCTGCAGTGCCCTTGACATTGAACAGTGCCAGAAATCTAACACAAGACCATCAGCAAGGATTTTGAATGTGTGAAAGGAAAATTTTCCCATAAATATTTATGGGAAACCCTGCTCTGCATGA